>NT_176446.1:1781286-1800837 GCF_000188095.3 Bombus impatiens
GGGGGGGGGCGGGGAGCGGGTGGGGGGGGGGGGGGGGGGGGGTTGTACATTATATTGCGTTATTCCATCGGTATAGTTTGTAAATCTTAACGAATGGTGGATCTTAAAATCTTGTTAGCTCTCTAGTGAGAAGATCGTGGATTTTTGTTCATTTTTATATCTTTTAGTGAACATATGAAATGGAATTTAAATGGAAATTTGTTACATGTATTAAAAATTATAATAAATATTCTAATTTGTATATTACGTGCATCGTGTGCAATTAAATCTATAAAAACGTGTGCAAATCTATAAAAACTAGCAATAGACTAATGAGACTGGAGATATTATGATTGTGATCATATCATTTCATTATCTTATATTATGATTGATATTTGAGACGAATCTGAAAATGTATGTAGTCGTAAAAAGATATTTCTTGACGTGAGAAAAATACAATTGGATCGAATGCTTCAAGGTTAAGGTGTGCCAGAGTTGAAAATTATTATATGAACAGAGACATTTGTGCTGGATGTTGAAATCCCTCGTGTAACTGCTTAGTTGTAGTTTGTCCGTCTTCGTCTAAATATACCGACCATTCTGCTCCAAAATTGTTCGCGACGAAATATGCTTCTCTTAAATCTCATACAATGAAGCACATATTTTGTTACGGTCTTACACATCAGCTATTACTGCTGATATTTTAAAATATTACGCTGGTTTGTCGTATTTTGTCATGCCACTACGAATCTACCGAAAATTGGCACACGAGGAACACACGCTTTTCCTGAAGTAAACGTCGCGTCGTGTCAACGAGTGAACGTCAGTATTCCCTCATCCGAAATAAAAAATACTTAGCAATCGTCTCTAAAACACAAAGAGTATGGTAAAGTAGAATTATACCGAATACGAAAACCAAATATTTAAAAACTACGTGAGATTTAATGATTTTCATTGAAATACAACAATCATTAACAATAACTCGATTCATTATTTTATCTCATGGGACCTTTTGCCACAAGGGCGCTCTATTACACTGTTAACTCTGCTATGTCATTTTGGTTATTTTCCAACCAATATTCGATATTTTGTAACACGAAAAAATACAAAAATTTCATGTTGCAGTAAAATAGGAAAAAAAATTGCTACCTATATGCGCTGTTTCTCGTCTTAATTTTACGTTTAAACATTTTCTTAAAACACTACGAGTCTTTTTCGTTGCTAAAACGAGAGCAAGATTGTAGTATGAAAATTCGATAATGGCAACAATGTTACCGAGAAGCAGCTTCTTAATCATCTCGATAAGGTTCTCAGGCGAGACAAGGTGACGAGGTTTATCAGAATTTCGCTGATAAAGAACACACACTGACCGGCCAGTGCTGTGGATCGAATTCCACGTGACTTGACTTGTGAACAGCGACGCAGCTGCTCGATATCTGCACGTCTAACCAAATCAGGTGGAGTAGCTCGGAATGCGCCAGTACGGTCGTTTGATTGACATTTCGGGGACGCTCGTTTGTCACAGAAAAGTCGAACTCCATTTGTTCCTCCAATTCCCTCGATTCCCCCCTTTCCTCCGCTTCGTTGTCTCACCCTACAATTCCACCCCTCAGCATTACCTGTCTCTTATTTCCATCCAAGCGATTTACCCTCTCTCGTCGCACCTTCCCTTCCTCTACTTTCAGTTTTATTTAATTATTCTGCGTGGTTCGTTCTCGTTTTGTATCGTTTCGCTTTCCGCGTACGTTAAGATAACAGAGCGCGAACCCATGCTGGGCTATCGGTCAAAGTCAACGAAACCGACGCGACACGTTCGAAAACTTCCACTTTCTACTTTTCAACCCTCTCCTGCGTCCAGCCATCCTGCTACGAATCCTAAATTATTTAATGATTGTTTGCCACTTTGGAATATGTTAGAACTTAGAAGATAAAAAGTTTGCCTTTATCGCTGCCAAATTTTGATTCGATTTTACAGTAACAAATATAAAAACCGGATGACTTTATGTTAATACAATTAATAATAAGTGATGATAAAACGAAACACTGAAAGTTCTATGCTCCGAGAAACCATGTTAATTAAATCCCTGTGTTTCTCAAATATTAATCATGCACGTAGTTAATGTGAAATTGTTAATTACACAAAAAGCGAAATCGTCCAGTGAAAATGAAGAATCGTCAGCATCGAACGAACCCGATTCGTCCGAACGTTCTGAGGGTTGAGAATCTTCGATCTTTGGACGTTCAGAAAGTTTGTATTTTATTTCTCTTGAAACCTACCAACGTTATACGCGTGCAATTGCAAATTCGGAGATTTTGCCGTATTTCCATAACACGTTCGGCGACGTCATTCGCCATTATTTTACACACGATCGTTGCAGTGCAGTGATACACGCATCCCTTGACCTCCTATACTACGCGCAAGGCTTTTTACCTCCGCTGCTAGCATTCTTATCACGAACACGTTAAACAACTGTCGAACGAATTTCGGATCGATGGATGTCATGGTTTCGGTGTATGGCTGTTTCGAACGTTTCGTCGAACGCTTATATTTTCGGCAAAGTCCGGCGAGGTCGGTCGCGTAGGTAAAATTGGAGAACCGGATATGCCAGCTGCTCGGTGCAGGCTCATTGACATTTCCCTCGAGTTCCGATGCGCGGCGATCGGCGGAACAACGGGCGTCATCGAGCGCACGATCGGTACGTGACATTTCCCCCGCTATAAAAATGCGCGTCCGGTAGCAATTGCAACCCGCGTGTCGCGCCTGTGTTGCTGCTCGTTTTAATAAACATCACGATGATCGGTGGCAAACCGTGGCTGGTGTCGTATCGCCGAAAAAGGCGGAGTTGCCTCCCTCGGCACTCTCTGTTCGTGTTCGCCTGTGGCGAAAGACAATGGAACGCACGAAAAAGGCGCGAAATCCAGAATGTCGACGGTCAGTCGGACGATTGCGAAGGTGGGACACGTTCGACGGGAGGCAACGTCTCACAAATAAATTATCAACGCTCTCCGGCATTCGCCGCGGAATCGACGATTCTATATGACCGGCTGCCGGACGGATGAATATGCTGCGGACACGCGGAACATGCCAAGCGTGCGATGCCTCTTCATTCACCCGTTTCGTCGTTCCTGGAGGGAATGTCGATCTCTCCTGGAACCAATCCCCGAGACATTTATCATTTTATTACACCGGGCCAACACCGTTCAACGTGTATTCGATCTTCTTGCAGAATGGAATATTTATGCGGCGCGTTGAAAACCGTAGCGATGCGACAAGTTCGACAATTCGGATTCGCTGGCGTACGCAAACTTCTTCAAAAAAAGGTGATCGTGTCCCTATGATTTTACGAGCAAACAAGTTAGAGATTTGCGGGTTACGGTAGCGGTGCGTTAATTAGACGTCGCCGTAACGTAAGTTGTCGAAATTGACTTGATTAATCCATTTTATTTTACACACGAGTAAACACCAGAGCTATAGTAAAGCATATATCGATGCTATAGTAATTGACAAGGTTAGGAAATTGACAAGTGACAAGTCGTAGATAGTAGGCTGTAATTGCGTAATTTTGTAGTTTTGCATTGAATAAGATTGTAAGTTAATTGTATGAAATTGACATTTAAAATGGAGCTTGACTTTTTTACCCTCAAACTTGTCGCTGTCATGCGGTAGTTATTAGCACGTATCACCTGTGACTTGCAAAATGAACGAATGGATCGTTGAAAAACTACATTGGCCAATTGCCCGGATTGACAAATATAATAAGAATCGCCGGTTTTGAAAATTAACTTATCGTTGCTCTTACGGCGAATCAGTTTACAGAAATTTATTTCTTCAAAGATACTGAGACTGATATTTGCAAAAAATGAATTAGTTGCTCAGGTGTTTAAATATCTGAAATATCCATATCTCGCTCTTACACGATGAAAAGGAAAGATGTCTAAAATTTGCTGAAAGTATATCCGTTTGAATAATTCACCGCATAATTTGTTCACTTTGCTAGGATGTCTGTTAGGATATGGCTCCGACTCGCGACCAGTTAGCGAAGTACCAATGTCGTGAAAATTAAAACTATGTTAGCAACAGCTTAGTTACCAGCCTATTAACAATCAATTACATGATATCCTTTTGGTACCGGCACAAGTACTACAATTTCTAACGATGCCGCGGAACGATGTCGGGAGCAGCGGCTAGCGTAACTCATTCCGTAAGTTTTAGCCATTAATGGTAGTAGTATCGGCAATAGAGGTACAGTAACCGGTAGAACCGCTCGCGAACTAGTGGTAGCGCAACTATTATTAGCAGAACGATAATTATACTAGTAACGCACCTCGTTCCTTTTTCACCAGATGACGCACGAGATTCTCTCGCTTTTATCGCGATATTCCGCCTCGTGGTGGACTGGGACGCACGCGTATCGATTGATCGACAGGGCTCGACAGGCACGTGACCGATCGCGGAAAGGGAAAGTTCGATCGACGCAACGTGTGCGCGTTGATGACATCCGGAGTTCCGGTAATTATCGCCTGAAATCTTCGCTCTACCCTTCTCAAGCTGAATTCTCAGACATGAAACATGGAATGTTCCGAATTGCGATACCTCGTCCGATAGCGTTTCTTCAGCAAATTGAAGATGGCAATCTTTTTTTTCTTTCGTAAGGAAATCGAAATCGTGGATTCTCGAGGGAAAGGAGTTTTTGTTTCCTGTGAAAGAATTTAACTCTCTGCCTTAAGCCTGTTAAGAATCTTTATATTTCAATTTTACTCTCATTTTGGCAGGTTTCCAATGTTTTGAGATGTTTAACATAAAATTTAAACGAGAAATCACTCACAGTAGTAAGAATCTTCCTACATATTGTTGGATTATTTTGTACTGTTAAAAAAATACGAGTTATCTCAGCAGGAAGCAGGAAACTACAGAAAAATTGGTATCTTTTCTATTTTCTCTGCAATCACCGGCTTATCTCGATATAATCGACAATTTAATAAATATATGTGGAATAATCACACCAAGATATTTTCACTTTACATTACATGTTTCGTGTTACATGAGTAATTACGTTAAAATATTTTTGAGAAAGACTCTCCGGGATAAATTTGTATGACAAAGAAACAGCAACGAATAAAAGGCACACTCGTGTCGTACTGTCTATGCACCGAACACAAAAAGACGCAATGGTCGATAGAAAATTGTAACAAGTTGACGTTGCAGGTTAATAGAGGAATACCAACAGAGGAATAAAAGCGGGAACTGGTATCTCGGTTCGCATGAGATTTCGAACTAGATGATACCGAAAGGAAACGCACGAGTTGACCGCGCGAGCACACAGCAACGTAACAACACAGGTGTAACCTACGTGCGCGTTTTCATTGTACGAGAAACGCGGCGACGTGGGCACAGACACGGAATTCCAACGAGTGGAACCCGACGAAAATGTCAATGAGTCGATCGCGAACGATATGAAGAATTCGAAAGCAATAACCGCGAATGCTCGCCTCCGGTGGATCTGGAATCTTGTATGCAATTCCACCTTCGTGCTCGTTCCTAGACAATTATCGATTAGCTAGACAGAAGAATACTACGTTCGATGGTAACAGAAGGAAAACTGCCGGCTATTCTTGGAGCCTGCCTTTTGTCAGATATTAGCATACGCATGTTAAAAAGTCTTTTGGTAGTAGTTACACCTATTCAATTGAAAACTAGAAGAAATCAATGATATGACGAACGACTTATACTATACCGGGTGGCATGCGATTTTATGGAATACAAAAATTCATAGAAACGTAATGTGGCTTATTTGATCTTTTGTCCAGTTTTCGAGTTTCTTCAGGCATCCGACCAGAGACGTTTTATCATTGATATTATATTGTATTACGTTTAATAATATTAATAATAATAATTGGTATTCTTATATCATATTCAATGAGACGTACGTGGATCGATGAGTTACAGTTTTTTAGAAACTTAGGATCTTAACTTATGATCATTTGGTAGTTGTTGTATATAAAAAGTTGAGTACCATTAATAAAGATATTTAACAATACTTTTTGTAGCTATTGTACGTTCAAAACTGGAGAAAGTTAAGATTAAAATTATCGACTTGTCGTGTGTATGTGTAATTTTACGCATGTACAATTTTCATTAATATCTTACGATAGTTTAATAAACAGAGTCACATGGATATATCTGATTATCAAGGGTTATCAGATTCGCGGTCGTTTTGTTCGAATGACGCGTTATTAACGAGTCTTTCCGTATAACGATAAATTTCAACAATCATGAGGCTAGCAACGTGATACGTGGTCCAGTCGATCATACTTGATTGTGCAAAAAACTCGTTTCAAGATAATTTACGAGCGGGCAGCAGCCACCGCAATTACGAATCGACGCGTTCTCGAAAGATTTCAATAAAACCGCGGGTAGAATTTACAATGCTGCTAACGAGAAGCAGACTGCAAAGACATCGAACCATTTCGAACGCTCCTCCACGACCGATCTTTGGGCCAGATCCGGATCATCGTTTCGACGCCATAAAACCGATCGTTCTCGTTTCCTTCGATTCGTTTCTTTACTTCTATTAGCTTCTACGCAACATTTTGGAACGAAAGCAATTTCCTCTTATTAATACCGTTTGGCAGAAATGGATTTATTCTACTTTTATTTCGATATCATCGCTGTTATATTAGTACCATGAAGACAGAAGCAAATTTTTCCTTCTTCTTAGTAAAGAAACGACATAAAAATTATCTTCTTTGTCGGTGGACTGGTAGAGAAGATGGTCTGACAGGGATAGACTTATTCTACTTTACTGTCGGTTTACTATGATAGAACAATATAACACGAGAAATGATATTGATAGTAGGAATATGCAAATTTTCGCCTGTTGTGTGAAGAAATGGGATGAAGATTATTTTCTTCATTTTATGATTGATAGAAATAGGATTGTTCCACTGCAGTTTCAGTATCGTTCTCGAATTTGCAAATCTTCGTCGTTACAAACGTGTTTCTTTCGTTCGTCACTGACGATTTTAAGATTGGACGTTTTTAGGATGCTAAAGAAATACTTTTCCTCGACGATTACTAATAATCGAAACACGCTTCTCTTCATTCATTCACGAGGGAGGCGTGACGCACCAAGATTAGGACCGGTATCGTCAAAAACAAATGTATCAATTACTAAGTTAGTCGACAACTCGTTTAAAACACGATATTTCTTCCACGCAACGAATATATGATAATTATACGAATTAAACCGTGACGTGACAGATTCAATAGAAAAATCTCGACGAGTAGCCTAAATTTCGTTCATTATCTCGCGATTACTTCACGTTCAATCCTGAAATTCTACAATCCGCCAACCAACGTGTTGCCCAATGCACGATGGCAAAAGGAACGAGAGGAAACAGCAATCGTTGAGGGGTGAACGTGGCCATCGAGAAACAGTCGGAGAATTCCATTTCCAAAATCGTCTCGGTTCGATTCCTCGGCGCCGTACGAAGAAAAGAAGGCAGATTTCGATCTGCTTCGTGGTATCGCGAGGCCAACGCGGACAGAGAACATCGACGGAGTGAAAGAGAGAAAAAGAGAGGCAGTGTGTGGTGTGCGTATGTGTGAGAAAGAGAGAAACCTGGCCAAGAAGTTGACCAGAGGGGGGTGTGGGAGAGAAGAAGGGGCATTATCTCCGAACCGGCCAGTGCCATTATCCATCGTCCATTTGAATTTTCAGCTCTCGTAATAACGACTAATACGAGACAAATGAACCGCGGGCGGGTGAAAGAAAGAGGAAAGGGTGGGGGCAAAACGGCCAGGGCGAACAGAGAGAAGAAAAGGGGGATAGCGGGAGAGAAAGAGGAGAGGAGAACGGCGTGATTAATGGAGTCTCCGCGGCGAGCGAGAGCTCCGCCAGGATAAGATCTCCGATGGAATTCCCGTGGCTTTTATATTGGATTTCTTTTAAATTCGTTACTTTATCCGGCACTATGTTAATAGCGGGCCGATATGAGAGCTCGCGGTTTAAGAGGAGTTCATTTATCATTCGCCGCGTCGCTTCCATCCAGAGGATTCACGTACAACTTCCATCGCCTCGAATCTCTGCCTTGCTCTCGGTGTATCACATCCCCTTTGCCTCCCTTCGCGATCACCAACTCGCATTGGTCACCATTGTTGCGAAGCAACGTGCGACTGTTTCCACCATTTTCACGGTGCAACGGTTCCTCTTGGTGGCGCGAGTTCCCTTCGCGGCGAAAAAAGACAAGTGTCTTTGAACTGTTGAAAAAACCGGTTCTTTACGTTGGCGAGGGATAAGGACGACGCGACGTTGACTGCTGTGGGTTAGTGGGGAAAACAGGAAAGAAAAGCGAAAGCTCTTGATTTCATCGATCGGCGATCCGATCTTTTTAATCTGTCATCCCGTTTCTTCTTAAGACACGTGCATTTTCTGGGTCGTTGTCAACAGAATCCTGTTTCTGATTAGAGCTGAAGTCGGAGAGAGGCATGAAAGAATCATTGTATGAAAGCGATCTGTAAAGGATTAAGAAAGTCCCGTTTCAATTGAAACAAGAGCGAGACTGCACATCGAACAGAGCATTCGACGATTGTTGTTAACTACTAGTTACTAATAAAGTAATATTTCTTTACCTGCGTAACAATTGTAGCTATTTAATAAACTACCTTTAGTTAAGCTTAGATATTTTCAACCATCGAATCGACACCTTGAAATTGAACGAATCGAGACGAATGAAACGTCTGATGAAATCTTCGTATTAAATGAATCGAATTGAACTGGTTGAAACGTGACTGAAATCGTATTCTATTAATTTGCTGATAGAAAAGCTGCACTCGGAACTAGTCGGTCGTCATAAACTGAACGACGAGACGATAGTTGACAGGATTTTCGAAATATCTTGGAAATAGGTGGAAGAATCGCTTCGTAATTAGAGCCAGACAGTTGGGTAATTAATAAAGCTGAAAGAGACTTAGTGTTGGTCCTCAAAGTCGATGGAAAGACGGGTTTCCTCGGCAGTCCGAAACGAGGCGTCAGAATCTGAAGCGCGGATCGTTCGTCATCGGCTCGCAGCCAGCTCGACGGAGAAAAGCACGAGCGGATGACGCTGGAACACGTGTAGATGTCAAGGCGTTAATCCCTCGAGAGACGAAGACGCATTTCTTGGACCACGAGCATGGTTGTTCGATCGAGACGAGTACCAAACAATTCAGCTTCCACTAATGATACTGAAAACTCTCTCCTTTGTTCTCTTCTAAAGAAAAAGGTTATCAAGGAAATGTTAGAAAAAGGATGTTTGTCGTTCTATGCTTATCAGTCTTCGTACTGATTTTTATTTTCTATATTTCTCGAGCGTGTTCGAGGAATATTATTTCGTTGTATTTCAACGGCCGTGCGTTAACACCGGCAGGACAATGCACGTGCTTAAGAAACGGCGACTCGACGCGACGTTAATGAGAGCCAATTAATCAGCCAGCCAAGCGAATCTTGATGCGAACAAGCGAAATCCTTGCCCCGTGAGGAAGCCTGTGCTATTCACTTCCGGTCCCTCCATAGCTGCAAACAGAGTTTTACGCAAAATATTCTTATACCGTTTATAATAAAAAGCTAGAAATTGTATATTTTCTTCCATACAGGAAGATCTCCCTCTTTTTCTTTAGAAAATGGAGAATCGATGGAGCGATCTCTTCGAATGTTGGTAATATAATTAGGAAATTTTTATGTCGATACGAATTGGATCATTAATACGATAACGAAACAAATGGGTTTTTTGAATTTTGGAATTGTTGGAATATCTCGGAAGAGTTCTGTAAAATATATAAATCTGATCATCTTAGAACAGGACAGTTTCGTATTAATAATCTTATTAATTAAATCACTGCAAATTCTCTTTCATACGAACTTCAGGAAGATCGCAGATCCTTTCTGAGAAAAAATTTAAGGACCTCAGATGGAGTTAAAATGGAAAATCAACTAATCTAAGGGATCGTCGTATCGCAACAGCGATAAAAAAGATGGAAAAATAGCAGAATCTCTTCGACATTACGAAACGTTCCCTTGTGAGCGATACGATTGATCATCGACCTCGGAAGATTTCAAGCAGATTCATGAATTACTAACAAACCCGATCATCGTAGCCTTGTTAAATAAATTACAAATTCCATCTGATTGTCAATACTTTGTTCAAGAATCGATTTACTTATATTTTCTTCGTTGTTCGACGTCAAACGGAGACTTGAATAAGACGTTTCTTTTCCAAGTTCGATCAGGCGAAAGTCGAGTCCCGGTGGCCAGGTGTAATCGATCGCTGACAGCCAGTTTATGTCTTGTTCGATTAGAGAAATCCGATCGAATCGCGTTTGTGATTTCGCCGCTCCGTGGAAAACTGGTTTCCCGGATTGTTCCCATGGTTTTGCTCGTTGGCTATTTTCCGCTTTCGACGGAACCCACGCCGTGAAAAGTATCGTTTGGCGAAGAAAGACGTGTAGGCAGGAGACAGGCGAGCAAGTGTTCGCATCGTTCACAGTCACCTAAGTGTCTCCATCATCGCGACGGAATTCGGCTTCTGTCGGCAGCTTCGAGACGCCTCGAATTTGTCAGGCAAAGCTTCGAATAAATTTAGGGCCGTTCAAACGGAAAAGGTTCGAGGCGAAATTCTTCGGCCAAATTTGTCTTATCCTCGCAATGTAAAATCCTTCGTTGTTTCGACCCTTCGATGGTAATCATCTCCTTATGCTCCACAATGGCATTTTTTAATTTCTTAATATTCTTTGCTATTCTATTGGCAATTAAGTGGTAACATCGTTTACCATCATTTAATGTTCTTGCAATATTCGCAGTTCTTTTGCTCTTTGCGTGTTAAAATATTCGAAGTTGATCGTTCGAGTAAAATTATATTCTACAGGCTGATAGGGAATAATAAATAGATATTTCCAGCTGAACGAAGGAACGCAAAAATACGAAGAAATGAGAGAAAAGAAATAACGTTAGTTTTCTTTAATCTCGAAACGATTTATGGAAAAGGGATCATAAGAGAAATGATGAATTGTGTAAACTGTACTGGAAACGTTACATCTGACTTTTTTAATGGTAGCCACTAAACTACTAGCTTAATGGTAGTTGCTCAAATACTTCTTCTTACTTGTCAAGTAAAACATGAAAGTCAGGAAATCAACAAAAAGGTGGACTCGTCACGTAATCTCCCGTGTGGTCTTCAACCTTGTTCTTTTCATTATTTACAAACTAAAGAAACACTTCGTAATAATTTTTTGCTACTTGACTACAAAATTCTTGTTTCGCATCCATAAATCCTTTTTCCGGAAAGACTTTCAATTTGCTAAAAGATACTACTAAAGAATATCCTAAATGAATGATTAAGATCGATCTTTAAAACAGAATAACTATGTGTATATACCTATTATATATGGGAAAAGAATCCACGAATGTTGGAAGAAGTGTGTTTAAAAGAGTCGCGATGGAAGCTCATAAAAATCGTAAAAGCCGAACGATGAAGGTTTTGGGGGAAAGCTTGGTAGCGTGTTCTAAAGCGCGTAGAAGGCGCTCTCTCTCCTGTGGGCCCGGCTCTATACCTCTTAATCCAGATTGAAAATATGTAAATAAATCCACTCGCGGCTCCGCAGGCTGGATGCCCACTCTGTATTCCCCGTCGAAAAAGTATTTTAATAGAAACGATTCATCATTCCACGGGGCCCCCTCGGAGCTTCTTTTTCTTCTTCAGAAAGAAGAAGAAGAAGCTCTCTCGCTGCTTCTGGCCCCCTTGGCTTCTCTCCTTCTATGCCCGAAGAAACGAACGCATCGGCAGGACACACGAATCTTTTCTCTCTCTCTCTTCCTTCTTCTTTCCTCTTCGGCTCCTTTGTCCACCGCCTTTCGCTTTCAATTTTTACCGGATTTCGCGGAATTTCGACCGAAAGGTTTTCGCTTTTATCTTCGAGACGCGGGCGCCCCGTGTCTCGGACTCGGCTCGTTTTGCTCGCTCGAAATTTTATGCGAGTGGATACAACGCTGGATTTCGCGGAATCTCAGCGTCCACCTTCTTTCGCATAATTTCTTCTTCGAGACCTCACCGAGCGTTCTGCTCTCTCTTATTCCGATGCTGCCAAGGGATTTTCAACGGTCTTGCTGAAACCTTGCTCGGGAGCCTTTTGTTTCCGAGCTTCGATCGCGATCAAAACCCTCTGGGGCTCTGCTGTTCGCGGCTCTATCCAGAGAGAAGGACTCGTCGTGCAGAAACGATCCGCTCGCTTTTTCTGCAGGCTTCTTCTCCGCGTTTTTTCGTACGACCACGATCTCGTCCTGGAGTTCGATGTCTCATTATGTCAGAGCTGCCGGGATTTCGGGGGAATTCCATACGCTCCCTCTGTGTACCTTCCTTCTTCTCCTCCTCCTCCTCCTCCTCCTCCTTTGCTTCTTATACCTGCTTGTTTCTCGTTTTGGACTGGACAAGGTCGTTCGGCTCTTGTATTTTAAACGACTCGGAATTTGAAGCAAACTTTTAATAAGCCCTGCTTCTATTGAACGAGGTGAAATGAGATAGAACGATGATCTATTTCGTGAAAGTCTCTGACTTCGATCATCATCATCGGAACAGGCTGAAACGCTCTTTGAAGCTACTGTGCTATGTAAGGTTTTATGTTTGTACAAGACCTTTTCAAGGTGTACGTAGAATCGAGCGGTTGGAATGTTGATAGAATTTATTACAATTACATAATACCGTACATACAGTAGTAATGTATGTTACATGTAACTCTGTAGACTGTTATTTAGTGATTGGTGAAAGAAAACGAATGAAATCGTGATTACTATCGGGGAAATATATTCAGTCGCTGATCGTGGAATTAAGACCACACGCAGAAATTTCATTCTTCCAACTACCAGACGTCGTTGAAACATATACAGATAAAAAAGCAAATTATGATTGATCGTCTAGATTGTTCTTAAACACGTAAATGATCGTGTAAATATAAATCGCAATTATTTCATTTATTATCTTCCACGATCGGATAACACTCGGATGATCTGAGAGCCATTGGAAATATCTGTAAGTCGCTGCTCGTTGCTCGCCATCGCTACGTTACACTAGTTGGAAACAAAAATTCAGAATGTGGAAACGATATCAGCTGTAGCGAAAAGGAGCATAGCATGTATGAAACAACTTACAGTAATTAACAAAATTTGATACTATTGATTTTGTCATTAGGTGGTATTGATCACTTAGTTGCCAAACCCAATAGAATTCCTGTACGTCTCTCAATTTTGCTAAAAGGATGAAAAACATCGAAAATTTTAAGCGATTCTAATTAACCCGTGATCAGAGTCTGTAGATGTATTTATAAGTTATTAACATAAAATAGAGACGGGAAAAATGAGGAGCAAGTGTACTGGAACGAGGTTAACGGTATCGACCAATAATTCAGAAAACTCGTGCTCGGATGAGCCGTGTCCGAAAGGAGAGCAAATTTTTCCATTATTCATTAGCCGCGGACGAGCGTTACATCTCGATTGGTTTCTTGTCGGTCGCGCTATTAGGAATCAATCAAGCCTTCGGGATCGTCGATGCTCTTCTCGACTGACAGGCAGCCTAAAACATCTGGTAAGAACGTAACGCAGCGATCTCCAGGACATCTATCCGACTCCTCCTTCTTCGATTCCTCCATAATCTTTCGTTTACGCGATATATTTCATCTCCTTGATCATGCAAAAACGATCGGCCGAGGTGATTTCAGACAAAGCTGTTCTTATTGCTTGTTTGTTCAATAGTAGAAAGAAGAAAAAAAAAAAGAGTCGATGACACAAGACAACGATGGTCCGCGATATTCTTTTTGAATATCTGTTTGAGCGCCGATAATAGATTATCGAGCAACACCTGCTTTTATTCCTCCTTCAAAGACGACAGCGTTTGGAATTGATTACGACAGGCCACGTCTTGTAAAATTCTCTTCGAGTTTTCGTATCGTTTTATAAAGCAAAGATCGTAACACTTTACGTCCGACACTCTGTTCCTTGTATTTTGCTATCAGCTTCGTAATAAAGTGACGAGAGCTTTCGAAAAAATAATGTTCACTGTAAGCTAAATGATAATTAATCAATAGTCGTCGAACGACGATCATAAACGAGCGTTTACATCGCAGATGAAAACGAAACAAGGTGTTCGCGGATAAATGGCCGATCTTACATGGCGTCTAGCGTCTTCTAGCGACTCGCGTATTTGGTAAAACCGTTTCTCTTCGTGCCGGTTTGATTTTTGCGAGTTACACGGCACAGAACTCATAGAGGGAGAGAGAAAGAGAGAGCAGACAGCAAACGTGTATCGTACGTTCCCATCTTTTCCATGTTTCATTGGCGTTCATCAGCCTCGAACACCAATTAGAGGCAGCCTGTAAACGTTACACTTGCCAAGCGAAACGATTGGCGCTTCCAGCGGGGTCTCTTTTTATGGACGAAACGTCTCCTCGGCTGAAGAAACGCGCGGAGCCTGAATGCTCGCTTTCTTCGGCAACTCGCAACACGATCGTTTTCTTCACCAGAGATTCCCTGGTGTCGGACCGACTATATTTCAGCTCGTCCCGGGTGCCACGACTCTGTGCAACTCCGATCGAATAACCAACGCTTGCGACTTTTCATCGAAATCTTCAGCACTGAAGACGATTGCAGAATCATAAAACTTGCAAATGTCGACTTTATTTTCTCGACACTGCCAGGTGTATAATTTTACAAGAACGATTCTTTACGGAATAGAAATAACTAGAAATTGGAAGAGTGGTTCGAGGAATCCTTGGAATTGTCATATCGCGACCGAGATGAAAAGACAATTGGTTCTGCCATGGTCGTTGGAAGATAAATTGAAAAAATCCGACGATATCTATTTCTCGTGCGAAAGAAAAGTTCTCCTTCGTTACGAATCGAAAGAAACACAAACCTAGGATTGATCGAGTGATGCAAAGAATCATCACAAGTTATATCGCAACAGAAAATTGATTCTTCCACGATTATTAGAGAGTAGATTCGAAGAAATCTGCCCCTCAGAGAAAAACCATTTTTCACGCAAAGGGTATTCCTTCTTCGCGGAATGTAAAGAATTCGAATCATGGATTGATCGAATAATCCAAGGAATTATTGGAGGTGGCATCGCAACAGAGGTAAAAAGTATAAAGGATTGGTCCCCCTACAGTTGCCAGGAGTCCGGATTATACAAGTCGCCCCGTACTTGCGCATTAAAATCCTTGGAACGAAATATTACGCATCCCCGATAGTCCGCCCCTTCTTTGCTCGTTACCAGCAATATGGCCCCCCCTTTTTAGTGGAAGCTACCCCGAATCGAGCGAGGCCAGACCAGTCCGTGCCACTATAAATCTCGGAAGTTTTAATGCCTTGCAGCCTGCACGCTCGTCCCTTCTCTTCACCGACTGCCTCTTTTCTCTTCCCCCTTCTTCTTCTCATCATATCCTCTCCCTCCCTCCTATACCCTTTCCGTGGATTCGATCCACGAATTCATCCAGAACCCCGCCACCCCTTCCGTCCTATTTGCATATGCGCATAATAGCAAATGCAGAGCTACCCTTTACTATTAATTTTATAAAATCATTCAACCCGCTTTCTCCATCCCCCGTTTCGTCTTCTTGCCTTTTTTTCTTTCTTTGTGTGTGTGTGTGTGTGTGTGTGTGTGTGTGCGCGCGCGCGTGTGTGTGTTCAATTTCATCCTCTTTCCCTTTCTTCCTTTTTCGATGTGTCGCTGGTTCCTCTATACTCCGTACCCTCGGGACCCTCCTTATTTAAATAACGGATTTTCGAAATCTCGTTTTCGGACAGATCACAGGGGTCGCGACGGCTGCGCCAACACGTGTGAGCATATTTCGCATGGACCGACAGCGTTTATCCACGCATCGAATTTTCCATTCAACAGTTTCCTTTTCGTTTCTTTGTTTCGCGCAGAAGGGAGGGGGAAATTAGTTATTCGTTCTGTGTACGAGCATTTATGGGTTATGATCTCATTTTTAATGTATCTATATTTCATATACGTGTCATCGTATATAAATCGATCTACTCGTCGAATTTTCCGTTTATTAGATTCCTTTCAGTCTGCTGCCTTTGTTTAGAGCAGAAAGCAAACTCAGATACAGATATCTGCGAATCTTAGCTTCACGTTCGATATTTTTATCATTCGCACGCGATCATTCGATCCCACGCATCTTCTTTCTATCATTCAGCGTTTAATCGTAAAGCAAAAAAGAATTAACGATTCGTCCCATCTACGGAAATTCATGAATTTTGGTTTTATTCTCTGTTTGACAGCGCAGCTGCCAAAGTTGGTTCACCGACTTAAATTTTCCATTAACAACTTATCAATTTTCTCCCATTTTTGTTCTATTACTAAGGATTATATTATAGAAAAAATTCATTTACGAATGTTCCTTTCATTCTTCCCGTGCTTATATTTCGTGCAGAATTTTCTTGGGTTCCACAGCGTATCAAATTTTCCATAACCAGCTTCTTATCTTCCTTCTTTTCTTTAAAGAACAGAGGATAATGAGTTATTTGTTTCGTCTAGAAATCCTGGCTCGATTCGTGTACGCAGGAATTCTTGCTCGAAGAACATCGAAAGTTTGTACACCTGGAGGATCATGAAACGACTCTCGTGGGAGGTAGAAACGGCCAAGCCTTCCCTGTCCGCACGTCCCCCGGTCCATCCATCGATTAATTACCCGGCGCTCACTCGTTAATTAGCCTTGAAGGCCCGCGACGTGCATCGTCCATGCAGAAATCGAATCGTCGGTCACGATAACAACGCCTCCATTAAACGCGAATAATTGAAACCCGAAAAAAGGCGGGCCTCTGTGTTGAAGTCGTGAAACCGGTCAATTTTCATGTCTTTTTACACCAGGCTCGTTAAATCGAAACATCTACATTCCTTCCGTGAACAAACAAATCAGATATAAACACACTTATATATACCCTAAAATTATTTCTATAGGAATATAGTAGCGTGAAGTATCGTAGAATTATTTGAGCCAATTATTTTGCCTTGTAATTCGTTAAATCGATTTACGAACAATTTTTAAGCGATCTACATTTTCAATCAGGCTGTTGCATTCGTTCGTTGTTGGCGACGTGATAAACAGAGAAATACATCGTGTACTTACATCCAATAGCTACGTGGATATAATTCCACTCGCGAAAAGCACGAAAGTTTCTTTAACGTTTTAATATTCTCAATTGTAATTATGATAATTCAGTGGCGTGGATACGTCACTTTATTCCTGGAAATTATTCTATCACTGTGTCAGTTCTTATGTAATGCCCGGTCGCTGAAGCAAACAATTGCTGAACCTGAAATTACATTACATTACATTAAAATACCAGTTTCATACAGTTACATTAAAATACCAATGATGTCTCATGATATAGCTACGACAAGTTTAATCACCGCATGCGAACTTGATGAAGATCAAATTTTAAGACTAATGGTGCCGCGCGATATAAAACAAGCATGCAAAGTCGCAGATTGAATTTTAACGTGTCTTAAGAGGTTGAATCTCGGGTTGGCTCGAATAACCCCAGTTCCAGTGTACAGAGGTCAGAGAGAGAGAGAGGGAGAGAGAGATCTCGAAGTCGCGTTTTTCCGCGCGAGCAGCGAAGCCATTAAGACGTTTTAGCGTGTTTCGTGAAACGAAGAAGAGTGAAGGGAAAAAAGAAATAGAAGGAAGAAGAAAGAGTAGGAGGATAGAAGGTGATCCCCTCTGGTCCTCGTTGGGTCTACTTAGAGCCGATAGAGGCGGCCTAACTACCGTAACCGTATCCAGGTCTAAATAGTTGGAGTTACGCTAAGTAGCCCTAACCAGATTAGTAAGTCGTTGCGTGCTCTATTTTTAACGGCGCGCCGCCGGCATTCGAGGCGTTTTACGTGGAACACAGAGAGAGCAGCAGAAGAGAATGCTGAACCAGAACAGTGTGAAAGCGAGAAAGAAATAAAGAGAAGGATGTAAAAGCTGGCCAGATAAAAAGCCAGCTGAAGCTGAGATAGAAAAGGACGAACATAAGGAACCGAGTAGTAGAAGAGGAAGGGCCTTCGTAGCTTTATCCTAATCCCCGTAAACGAGACACGTCCTCTTCGAAGCGTTTGCCCTTGTTTCCTGCTCCCATCTAGTCTTCTTCTCTTTGCCATCGCGTTTCGCTAGCTCCCGACGGGTTTTGTTCGAACCACGATCATTTGCATAGAGATTACCGACGCACGAGTTATGTTATAATGGCATGTACGTAGTTCCATCCAGTTTTCTAAGATTTCTTTCAATTTTCATCCTCATTACAGTTTCCATTCGCCCGATTCGTTTCGCTTTCCGTTCCACAACTAATTTTACAGTCGCGATTTCTTACAGTTAGGACAACGGTTTTTTTTCTTAATGCATTCGTAATGCAGTGTATATGTTTACTCGAACGAAATAAACTCGATTTATTTGAGTAATATTTTTCTGTATAAATGTCCGAATAGGCGGACATCTGTTGACTCTTTCTACTTGTCTGAATGTGAACTCTTATTTTATGAACGAAAAGTCGTGAGTAGTGGGAGAATTAACGTATTCGAGTTACATGTACAAATTGTTTGTTCCACTACTGGTTCATAGAGAATAAAGTGCCAAGTATTAGGAAATTTAGAGAACGTACAGAAGTTTCACCTTCTTAATTTTATTCATAGAAAGCATGAGTATTCACAGATAAGAATTTTACTTGAGCGAGGTGTTGAGCGAATTTGTTGAGCGAGTAACCGTGTCTTATCTTCGATTCTTTAGAATTATGGTATCCTTGAACTATTAGTCCAAGATTCATAGATGGCAATCACAGTTTCTTAAAAGGCATTGCTTCCGTATTTTTCCTGCTTCTTACGCTGTTATTAAGTATGTCAAATGTCTCGTGTTCTCCATTTTTCATCTTCCTTGTTCGTCGAATATTTCATTTTTTATTCCGTACGTAATCGTAGAGTCTCGGTTTCTGATCTTGTTTAATTCACAAGTAGTAATTACGATTTCTTAAGAAATAAAATTCCTTCTCTATTTTTCCTCTTTCCTAACGTCGTCACTGCAATAACCTAATGCCCTAGTTATAAGTATAGTTAACAATCAGAAAAACGTATAAAAAATTTCTTTCATTTTTTCTACTCGTTATATATTTTCTATTTTCTAAGTATTTCATCTTCTAATCTACCAATTGTAAAGTCTCAGTTCCTCGCGGTATTCGATTCACAAGTATCATTCATAGTTCCCTAAAAGATTTCCTTTGTATTTGCCCTGTTGCTATTCGATAGTCGTATAGCGTTTTCAAAATACTAGAACATTCGTGTACGTATCGTTCTAGCGTTCGATACGCAAGTGGTTCATATATTTTATCAACGTAACTTCCTCTGTATTTCCCGTATTTCTCACGTGATTATTAATTAGGTCGCGACAGGAACGAGTAAACGAAGTGAATCTCTCCCTCCCACGGCGCGGCTCGATGTCAGTAATTCTTTTGACATCGTCGAAATCCAAATATTGGAGGCAAACATCGTTCTCTCTCCCGGTGC
>NT_176446.1:1801739-1810223 GCF_000188095.3 Bombus impatiens
GCGGCGGCGGCGGCGGCGGCGGCGCTGCGAATTTATTTGCACGCCGCTCGAACCGTTTAAACGTTCCTCCACTTGTCGTATACCCTCTCTCTCTCTCTTTCTTTCCTCCTCTTTCCCTTTCTTCCTCTCTGTCGCTCGGCTATACGGCAGAGAAAAGCGAGAAGAAGAGGAGGGAACAAGCCGTTAGGCAGCTCGCGCGCGCGTGGAAGGGACCACGGGGCGAGACGGAGAGGAATTTTATTTCCGCTCACATTAATTTCAACGACGCAGAAGACGGTCGCCACAAGGCGCAGCTTGAAATTACGAATATTATGACTTCAACCAGTTCTCAGAATTCTATGTTTTTCATTCTTTAATCTCGGCCTCCTCGTGTTTCACACCATATCTTATGAACACACTCGCCCTCTTTCTAGCCCGGTAGCTCGTCGTCTCGTTTCTCTTCCCCGAGTTTCTCGCAAGAGAAGAAGCATGGTTGGTGTTCTCTCGCCTTCTTCACGATCCACCTAACCGTGCGCGCACGTGAATCGTCTCCGCGAAGCCGAGAGAATAGTTAGAAAACGATTGTTGCACTTGCTGGCCGCTTCTACGTGCCTTCCGTTGTTTCACCACGCGCGTCCCTGTCCGAGACACGGTTCCGACTGCTTCGAATACCGTTTGAACTGGTTGAGGTAATGCAGAGATGATTGATGTCAGCAGTTTAGCGATATGGTTAGCTTTGAACTGCTATTCGCCGGTACAGTGACTTTAAAAACTGTTCAGTTTGAAACAGATAAGCAAGTGTTTCTAGGGCCAGATGCTTTCATCTTGTAGGACCAGAACACAGGGGTTCAGGACGATTCGAGAATTCTTTGTCATTTCTAAGGTACGAGTATCGAAGCGCAACGAGATCTTCTTAAGCCTGCAATCCTCGAATTTTTATGTCTGAATCATCATCTTGGTAAACAAGAGAATACTTAATGTCTAAAGACCTGTAGTAAAAAATTTGCAAAAGGTCATATCCTATAACGATTAAATATGATTAATGAGTTCGTCGCGGATCTGTCACATGACGTGGAACAACATAAATATGCAAAATACAGGACTCATTACAGTGTTAAATAAACAAAACAAATCTCTATCTACGTCTTACTTTTTCAATTATTTTCATAAAAGTGTGAATTCGTATAAATATCCACTCTATGATAGCAAACGTATGATCCACAGTGAACGAGAGTGAGAGAGCGAAGTTCGAAAGTGCAATTTTACGCCAAGCATACTGATACTCGAAAGCAATGTCAAAAAGAAGTAACGTCTCAGGAAAACAATTACACGCGGACCAGAGGCAAACGTCGTTTTCCCGAACGATCGAGACCCACTCGAGGAAATACGTCGGAGAGATAAGCAACGCTTATTTTAAGGCTTTAAGTCGCTGGCGAATTTGAATAATCTACCGGTATTCCAGCAGACACTTGAAAAGCCACGAGGCCCGTCCAGCCCCCAGGCCTGGCAACATTACATTCAAGTGTTTGACGAACGAACGCGTTACGTCGCCTGCTTTTTTGTTTTCCTGCTTCTGGTATCGGCATCAGCGTCGAGCTATGTCGAGTGTAGCCACCACTCTCACGACTCTGCTACTGTCTCTTCTGGCTTGCCTCGTACACGCGTTGCCAGAATTCGTGATCGTTCCTTTCTGCTACAGTGCCTTTTAGACCAGCGATTTTCAATCGCTTTTTCTACCAGACGAAATTCTCGATAAAAAGTATATTGTAAATAGATACGTTACAGTTGATTCCAGACAGGACATTCACAGCTATCGTCGTTTTTTGGCTGCTGTCATTTTTTCCTTTAACGATCGAAGGGAAAAGAAGTCGACGCCCCTCGCTAGATAGTTGCTTATCGCATGTTTCAAAAATATACCAGTTACGGTATATTATTGATTATGGTAATTCCTGTACAACAAAAAGTAGAAAAAAATCGATAAGCATCGATCGACAGTTTCGAGGGTGAAATTTAAAAAATTGCGAAATGTGATGTTAATCGCATTTGGCTTGTGAACGATTCATCGCTACTGAATTTAAGCAACACGGAGGAAAAGCTATGGCGTTCGTTCGCTTTAGCTTGAACGCACCTTGAACGATCTTGTTGCACGCGAACGTTGACCTTCGATCGAATTCCCTCGGGATCAGAACGCCCAGTGGCCTGTTTCTACTCAATTTTTCTTCGCTACGATATATGGAGTCTCTGGTCTGTTGAGTCTGTTAGACGCGGTTTCTTGTACAGATTCCAAGGGTAGTGGCGGTGATCTGCTCGCTCGACGAGATGATTTACTGGGAAACTGGCAACGATGGTTACGCTCCGAGTAATTTATTACGAATATTACAATCTTCAGACAGATATGAATATCTCCAGAGATAACTGATTAAGTCCACTTTTTATGGATTTCTCAATTTCATTAACCAAGTACGTAATTAGTCGTCCGTAGGTAAATTGGATGGTTTGTATCCAAACCTAAATTCCACACCTCTAAAGAATCGTACGAAGTTTTTGAACACCTCTTAATGTTTCTAGAAAATTAGGCAATCGTTCCTTAAATCGACAGTTTGATCAATAAAAGCAGAAATCCAAGAGAAAGAGATTGAAACGTGAAATTTCTTTTGTGCCTTCGGCGATTTAATTAGTGCTCGATGTTTGATGAATTGATGAATGAATGATGAATTTTTTATCTGTCACGGAGAGACGCCACGAATGATCGTAAGTTTGTAATCGTCGCTGTTTATTTATATCTATCCCAATTCGCAGAGCTTAGCACAACGAAAGAGTAATTTTTCGAAATTCGATGGAAAATTTCTCCGTATTTTAACAAATGGAATTGATCAACGTAACTTTCCTTCTTTTCGATCTTCTTGAAATAATTGAAAAAATTCCAACTATATCTGCTATCGGCAAAAAGACAGGTTAATTGATAGAAAATTCTAACCTAAGTAATAAAGTTTATCTCGTAAATGACAGCGCATAAAAACCAGAATCCCGAAGAAACACCATTCCCGAGTTGTTTCCTCAAGTGTGACAACGCTCATTAAGGATTCTAGGTTTCAAGTTTTGCCTCGGCGAAAGAAAAGGAAGGAGCAAGTCCTAGGAAAATGTCTCAATATCCATCGAGCATCGCGAGCCAGCCCCAACCGGCTCTTCCATTCGCGGTAACCAGCCTGAATTCATCATCGTCGAGGCGTAACGCGCGAATCGTTTGCTCGACTTTTTTTTTCCTAATCATCCCTCAGTCCACGCGCGCGTGCGTCTTCCATTCAAATTGAATCATTAGGAGCTCAGTCGTGGCTTTTTGCAACCGTACGCGAATAATAGTCCGAAGAATTTCAAGGTTTCCCGCCGTGGACACTTTCCGACTTTTATTCTCGATGGGTTCGAGACCGGCACCCCAAGAATCTAGGCCAACGAACCAGGAATTTCTCTTTCCTCGAAAGAAGAGACGCAGCAGACAATGAGTTCTCAGGCGAAATTCCTTCCATGTCTATATCGAAAAGGAATTTTGAAATGCTTTTCTTAATGTTTTAAGTTCCTTTTATTAATTAACAGCGATCTAGCTACTCTTTGTCTTTATTTTGATAATTTCACTTATATAGCTTTCGCTTATTCAAAGAAAATCGAAACATAAAGATTTAAGAATCGCGTCAGACTTGGGCTTAGTTAATTTTCATTCGAACGTTTCTTTAACACGTTGACTGCCACGAGAATTTTCCGTATCTTGTCTTGGGAACCGTGGTAGATTGGAAAAGAAAAAAATACACCAGGATATTTCATTGTTGCCAAATATTCTATTTCGTAATAACGTTGATAATAATAATAATAATTTATCCGATTTACACCCCGCAGCCAAGAAACGCGAGTTTTCTATTTTTATCATTTTCTAGTCACACGCTTGGATCATCCTTCCGCGCTTTGCTCTTATGCCATCGTTAGCCTAGTTACTATACGCCGACACTATACGCTACAAGTAAATATTATATTACATTTGCCAACACCTTCTCCAACAATATCATGCGAAACGTTTTTCGGTACCGTGTACCTTCTTTGAACCATTTTACCACCGTTAACGTGTCAGCAGCGCGCAAGGGTAGAAAAATGGAAGGATTTCACGGAGAAGAGAAAAGATGTACCTTGCGCAGCGACGACAAAGACACTCGGATCCCATTGTTCAGGGTCGATCGCGCTGCACTCCGATTCGACGGCCCGGTTCTACGTACGTACATGTGCAAACAGGGTGATAATGTATTCAAGGTCCGCCCCGTTGGCGATGGTGGGGGTGAAACGGGGCGGCCCGCTCGCTATACGTACTGTAACAGATGTTAATTATCCCTTCTGTGTATAGTCAGCAAAAAAAGAGCCTGGTCTCTCGCTCGGACATATCGTCTACTCGTGTTACATCCCCGTTGAGAATGCCTCTTGTGTCCACGCTTCGAACAGACTCACGTGGCCCGCCTAGTACGCACGCTCCAATCGCGTTCAACTTCCGCCGTGCCCACTAGGGAAATTCACCTTAGATCGAATTCTTTTTGCTCAGTCAAGTAGAACACAGTACCTTCCACGTGTACTGGTTTTTCGGCTAGTCCGAAAGTCCTGAATAGTTCGTTAGATTTTGATTGAAGTTGGTTGGATTTTGGCCGTTTAGAGTCTGCGGACGAAGATAAGTTTTATTTGATCCGGTATCGACGCGATGTTCGTTTAGTTCATTTCTTCAAATAATCAATGACGTTCAAACATTTCAAGCATCGCGTCATTTATGTCGAAGAAACGGAGATAAGATACCCTTTCCTTAATCACGAAACCAGTTTCGTTCTCGAGGGGTTAATTGGACGAGGATGCGTAAGAAAGTCGAGAAAGGAGAATCGCGAATGCCGTTTAAAGCAAACCGCAAATACCTGAATCCGGCGAGAATAAAAGGTCATTCAAATTGAACAGTTTATTAGAACGAGGTCTCATTTTATGTGCATAAATCATTAAAATTATGTAAAGTATTGTTAGGAGTAAGAAATCGTAGGTACAGGGAAATATCGGCGAGAATCGTTGACGAATTTACTTACTGTACGCTGGTGGCAAAAGTGCCAGAAGCCACCACGACGCCAACAAATATAGTTCGTGAACTGCTTGCGTACCGTTCGCGAATAGTAACGTGGGTCCAGCATCAGGGTTGAGTTTGTCAGTGAACAAGTAGATCAAGAATGACAGCTCGTGTCTCGTCCCGTAAGTCTACGGTAGAATGGAAGATGTTCTTGTCGCGGAGGGCAAGATGGAATTTCGGAGCGACCACGTCGGGGGAAAATGGTTTCTTGTGGCGCAGCTGAACGGTCGCGTTGCCATATTCGTCGGGGATCTTTAATGGGGCAGTTTTAGTGCGGAAATAAATAACCGATAATGAACCAGGCAAAAACGGAACTAACGATTTTCAGGCCGAATTAGGCAGCGAGCCATGGATGCCTCCGGCGGAGTCATCCAAATCGATTGAGAGAGCTAACTGGTAATCAACAGCCTGAAATAAATGATTAACGAATGATGAAACGAGAAGAACGACTGCCACAGCTAATTCAATTCCTGCGAACAAGTTTGTTGGCTTTTAATTGCTTCCACATTAACAATTCTATGTAATAATTGAGATCGAGATAGTGAATTGAAAATATGTATATATCACACCACCTCTATTGCATCGCAGATCACAGAATTATCTACCACGTTAATAGACTACGTTTCGGCTCGCGAAACAAATTTCTTTCGTATCCTTGTGAAATTTGTACGTGATCGTTAATTACGAATATTTCACCCTTCATAGATAAACTGGGTTGTTCATATTTTTGGGAATATAACTTCAAAATATTTCGTATTGTTGCGTGTATTTGCGTATCACTAAGTTTCCCATAAATGCGTAAAAATTCACCGTTTCTACCCATCGATGTCTCTGCTATATTAATCCAACCCTTCCTAAGTTAAATGCTCGATGATATCTTCTTTCGATGGACTCTTTCAATGAAAATAAAAATTTAGCGAAAAGATTGTTTAAGGGTGAAATTACGCTCGACTCGTGAACTATCCAGTTTCCAATTGCTCAAGTTCCACGAATTGGCGGTTCCGAGTGATCGACGACTAATTCGAAAGGAGCATCGAGACGCTACGAAAATGGACGCGGTTTCACCAACGTAGAAACGAATTGTCCCTCGTTTCATGTTATCGCAGGCCCGTCTACTCGGCTGACCGAGCAGCGCTCGTATATCAGCGTAGCTTTTGTTACGGCGACGTGCCTTTGTTTTCGCCTTGTTCTCGCGTCTCGTTCCAGTGGTGCGAACGTGGACGGGTTCTTGGTTCGGCACTCGGCAGCCTGTAACAGGCCCGGGCAACACACAGGGGTTTCGCTGAACTTGCTTTAACCCACTTTCGCACTGACACAGAAATAGATAACCGAGACGTGTCGGGGAATTCTTTCCACGTTCCGACGATTGTGTCAGCTGTGCAGGGAACCACCGTTCCTTATTCTCATTGGTAGTTTATTAGCCAAATTTAGGGGAAACGTCGACTCGCGGTAGAAACTGAAGATATCAACCCTTTGCAGTTAGAGCCACGTTTAACATTCTGCGTGGTTTGTGTTCTGTTTCTTGATGGATTCGTATTCGATCGAATTTTTCATAGATTGTTGCAAACAAATTTTTTTTGTTAATTACTGATAATGCAAATAGATTTCTTTGAAAAATATCACTTCTCAGAAATGAACTGCGATAAAACTCGTATAATGCGACGTGCTAAGAATTTTCACAGTGTTGGACTATCAAATATGTCGGATTATTGGATTGTATCTGTAAGACATGAGAGCGAGGATAAGTAATTTAAGAAACAACGATGATTGATGTAGTAATGCAGCATATTAACAAAAATAAAAGCTACATAAAATAAACATGTAATTTCCTTAAGCACTAGAATCGCGATATCAGTAAAAATACTTGCTATCAGATTCTTCGCTTCCGCAATTACCTAAGAAACACGCAAGCGTTTTTGATAACATTAGTAAGACAGAAATACAATTACATTGCTTCAATTCCAATTAACTATATACGTATAACGTACACGTACACGTTATAGCGTTCATTTGCTTCCATCGTCTAAATATCAAATGACGAAACACTATCGTGATGAAAACTATGCGATCTATCAGAATTCTATTATGCATTGTCGAATTCAGTTCAATTCAAAGCAAGAAAAATTAGCACGATTAAACCATCCAGGTGTAAAATACAAATGAAAATGACGTTTGGTCGTGTTTCTCTGTTTCAGAATGCATTGAAGAGCCGGCCGAGTGAGGAGATTCGAGATGTCCGCCGTAACCAGCCCGTATGGCCCCAGTAAGACACTCCCTTTTGCTAATGTATCACCGCACAGCAACCCCTCGTTACGATACTTTAGCGAGGAAACATAGCCAGCCTTGCAATTGCGTCATGCGCCGTCCCGTTTGATCGAATCGTAATAGCCGCGCTCGGCTCCTTCAACGATTCCAAGAACGTTCAATTAACGTTCGTACGGACCGGTTGAATTCTAATTAATGTTAAAAATTCATTCGCGACAAGCGGGCAGAACGGCCTTCGCGTTGCGCTGCAACATACATCGCGTCCTCCAGTTAAACATTGCTCGATTCAAGATTCGCAAGTAACATTCGTAATTAACGAATTGATCCTTTGAATTCCATCCTTTGTATCTGTTCGATCGGAAAAATATTCAATCTTCTACTGGATTAAATAGAGAAGTAGAATAAAGCATCGAGAATTCGATTAATAAGGCCGATTAGGAAGAATCGAAGGAAACGAAATATATATCGAGTAACAGTTAGATTCGTCGCGTTGCAGCACACCTGTGTCCAGTTAGAGATCGCTCGATTCGCGATTTGTAAATAACTTTTGGTCCTTCGAACTGCATCCTGTTCGACGAGCCTCGACCGATCGTGGCAGCGGGGTCTGGATTCGCCCTAAAGCAAATCGATTCCCCCAATCGTGTGTCTCTCGGATTACAAAAATCGGATCTTCTACTGGACAAAGAGCGGATCTCTTTATCAGGAAAAATTGCAATTTTCACTAGATCAAAAGTAAATCTCTCTGATCATAAAGATATTCGATCTTTCTGAGCCAAAATCAAAAAGTAATTTATGATAAATAGAAGCTGTAATACTTTGCCTAACAAGGATGATTAAAAAGAATTAAAGAAACGAAAGATCGATTGTAAGCTAAGATTCCTCGCTTTTCCGGGTCTGCGGACCCAATATTCACCCCTGTATCAGTGTCTGATACTCCGGTTGCTTTCCCATCAGCGGAGAGTCGAGTGTGAGCTAAGATTCCTCGCTTTTCCCGGGTCGAAGGACCCGGAGTCTGCACCTGCCTCGGTGTCTGATGCCCCGGTTCCTTTCTCATCAGCGGAGATGCTTTCCGACTCGGTGTACAACTACGCGACGACCCGGCGGGG
>NT_176446.1:1810990-1830515 GCF_000188095.3 Bombus impatiens
GGGCCCGCCGATCAGGACAGCGACTCCCAG
Organism: Bombus impatiens; assembly: GCF_000188095.3. NCBI lineage: Eukaryota > Metazoa > Arthropoda > Insecta > Hymenoptera > Apidae > Bombus > Bombus impatiens. Next base: position 1,811,021 of record NT_176446.1, read on the forward strand.
TACGAGGGCCAGGCCCAGCTGCAGATTACGAGCATCCAAAAGCCGCGTAACAAACGCAAGAACTTCAAGCCGATAAGCAGCCGGATGGTGGAAGTGTCCGATGAATCTGAAAAGGAGGACGATGAGTTGGAAGCGTTGGAGGAGAGTTCCAGTGAGATATTGGAATACGAGAGGAAGACGATGCTGTTGCCAGCGGAGGATAGATCGAAACAAAGGCTGAACAACAACGAGGTCAGCCCCATGGATCTGTCCGTTGCCACCAGGCCACCATCTTCCGAGGCTGACGATGACAGTGGGGATTCACTTAGGCATAAGTTCATCCTGGAACAGCTCAGATCTCAGAAACTTTACTCCCCTGGTACTGAGGTGAGTATCTTCTATAGTGTTTCTTGTTTAATACATACGCTATTGATATTTGGCTATTCATATTTTATGCGTATCGATGACAGGTGTTTCGTATCTACTCTACGCTTAAGACACATTTTGGTAACGGGAAAACGTTAGCTGAGGCGAAAATGATACGAAGAACGCAGCAGGCTTAAAAGCGAAATTGACTTGACTCTACTTTTCATTAATTAAGTACACGATTAACAGTGAATTCTCAAGAAACAAATTATTTTCACGAAGATGATTAAATAATGGTAAATTTAGAAAACAGCGTTTCTAACGTTATTCTATTTTTTAATTTACGGAATTAATCAATGTGACTGCTGTGCTTTTCATGAAGCATATCAAGACTGCGGATGTTTATTCAAATTCATATTTTTATAACCATAGCTAAAGAAATGGAACCTAAATAAAGGATTTGTTTCACTCGTTAAACACGTATAAACGAATATCTGATTTTGAATGTTTTCATGTCTGAAAATTTCTCATAATTAAACAAGCATCCGTATAGTCTAGGAATATTTTCTGTTCAATGAATAATGTTCCAATTCCTTGCCCAAGGAAGGGGATAAAATAAAACGAAGAACAAGAGAAACAAAATAGGATGCAAAATATAAATTTAAACAACCTGAAATTAAGTAACCTTACATTAAAACACAACCTGTTACATGTGTTATTATCAACGGTACTAATTAAGGGTTAGAAACTAATTACATGTAATATTCAGAGCGTGAGATAAATTTCTATTCAAGTGCCATTTCCTTAGCTGTATTATTAACCGTTTATATAATACGCGCGCAACGGAATATTTCGTGTTTACTTTTACAACGCTTATCGGCGTGCAACGGGAAAATTTCGATGCAACGTCAAACGTTATGACGACTTCTAGTGGTGTCTAGCGTGCTTGGTGGAATCGCACGTCGGTTAACATGCGCAAAATAACTTGCATAGGAATTCATTCGCGTCATTTCATTCACGTGACATGTATCGATCGTCCACAGGCCAGGAGTCCGAACTCAGAATCGTCGGAGAAAAGTGGAAGCGGCGTTTTGGATACCGAATCGGGACGATTGGACGATACTCCGTTCGAGGATGATCGAGGGCAGGATGGTGACGGTGAGACCGAGTGCGAGGAGAGGAAACCCTTCGAAGGAATGAGGGAGTACGCTGAATCGACTATGCAGGAGTTGTTGGCGATCTACGGGCTGGCGGGAGGAGAATTGGCCAAGTCAGTGAGCAGACAGCTACCGCCGACCTTTCTGAACCCTCCGACTGGTCATCAGCCTCACGGTAAGTCTTCCTCCTGCTGATCTTGCTCTTTTAACTTACAATGTACAGTTTTCTTTAAAAAAAAAAAAAAAAAAAAAAAAAAGGTTCTCTATGCAACTGTTATAAATATGAGACACGTAGCTATATCAATTTCCCTAATATCAGTGTAGTATTTAAATTTCTCGCAAGCCTATAAATATCTACAATCTGCTAACAAATCTCTTAATCAAATTTTTTTGCATACCATTCGTATTATATTAGTACGATATACGATACGCATTTCAATTTATCTATTATCGGTGTACCATTTGAATTTCCCATAAACGTATAAACATCCGCGACCTAACAAATGTCCTAATCGAATTACAACTGCAACTCCATCACAGGCCAAGCTCGTTATTTGCAAACGTCTCTCCGACCATGTACATTTATTTCTATCCAAGACTCACCTAGCGAGCAATTAGAAGTAAGCAGGTTAACAGTTGTTAACGACCGTCTTGCGAGAACAAACTAGAACTTGTCGTTCGCCGTACAAGCTTCAGCTAGAGGCTATTAACGCGTGGGCGGTGCTCGAAGCTGAAGAGAGAAAGAGAGAGAGAGAGAGAAAGAGAGAGAGCGAAAGGATAAAACGGTTGGATCCTCGATTTTCAAGGATCCCACGAAATACCATCGGTTTGGAAGAGCATCGATGGTGGTCGCGTCAGGTTCCACGAATCGTTATTATTCGCGGCAGGACTTCGCACTCTTCGCTGAAGAGAAATTAAAGGCGCTCTCGGTGTTCGACGAAATCGTTAGTCGAGGCAACTGTCGCACGTTGGACGATTGGTTGGCATCGAATTCGGGGTTGGGCTACGAACAATTGACAACTGTAACTAGCTGGCATTCGTGATCGTACTTGGCGGAAAATCAATTTTATTCAAACGCATGGTATTCACGACCTCGGCTCTTTTAACGTCGTTTTATCGCCCGTCAGAGAAAAAGGAAAACTCGGCGTTAACGTGAAATTAGCTTGGTCAGATTAATTCAACTATGGAGATTCATTGTTTCTGTTATCGTAACCGGGCTTATCGATTATACGGCTGGTTATTCTCTCCGATAGATTCTTAAGTGAAACGAGGTTACCGCGAAACCACTCTGATCGATCGAGAAAGAATCGACTGCTTTTGTTATTAAACCGATCTCCTGCGCTATTATTTAGAAACTGATGATATTGACGAATTGACAAATTGGGAATTGTAGGGTGTAAACTTGTCTCGTACAATTTTACGCCAAATAGGAGAGCTTGTAAAATTTGTTTGTACAATTTCGTTGTCCCATAATCGAAGTTGGCGCAGTTCTTCTTCCTTGGCTCACAACTTTGGGCATAATCTAAATAGCGCTTCTAATTCGAAATGACTGCATCTCACTCTAATTGGCAATTTTTCCTTCTCGACGATTCTTCTTCTTATTCCGACAACTTTGAACCTGATCTAAATAATTCGAATTTTAAATAGATCTTATCTTAGCAACTCGGTGCGGTTACGCAAGAGAGGTCTTTTCTTTTCATTATTTATAGTCGTATCAACCGGTTGAATGGAGAAGTCGCAATTATACTTACTATATAATTTAGAGCATTTTAGATAATTTAATGGCTCTCGTAGTATCGACTTACGATCTTTCAAATTGCCCTTTATAGTCCTTTTTATATTAAATTCCCGTATATGTATAGGCAGGATGTTTCTTGCGCCGAAGAACGAGATGTTCTGTTCTTAATAAAACGCTGAATACAATTTATTGCTTCAATTGTTCGAGAGATGTTCTCTCCGTTTGAAAAGAACAACGAGTAAAACAGTCACTCTGGTACGTGGTTCGTTCGTGTTCCATCCGTTCTAATTGTATTCAACTTTCTCAAGTCGAACGCTCCGATACCGAATGATCGAAGAATCGAAATGTTGGCGAAAGAAACCGTAGCAGTCGCTGCAGTTTCCTCGGCCGCTGAAAATTATTAGCAACGAGGGAAGTGACGACCGGCGGGCAGACTAGTTTTTAGATTAGACTGTACGTATGCACCAGAACAGAATGTGGCACTTACATATTGCCAGTGCATCGCATATGCGCGCACGTGAATATGCGATGGCTCTCGCAAGATGGCCGACTTATAACTCATAAAGTCGGTCGGACTGCGCGAACCGTTGACTGCCTCGCGATCGATGGATGCCTTTGAGATCAGCCAGCGTCATCGTTTCCCGTTGCCGCGCGTCTCGCGTGGGTTGACAGTCTCACGAATTCCTCGCGGTGTGTATTGTATGTACGCCTCGGCTTGACGCGCGAGCGAGCGAGTTGGAGCGCACGCGCGCGCGCCCTCGTCCACGCCGCAGACTAACGAGTCAATTTCGCTATTCTTCGTCCGGCTTTTGCCTCGAAGATACTAGCCGTCGAGTTTTTGAATTACCTTCTGCCAGAGCTGATTGATTCATAGCCGAAGTCCTTGCCAGATTAACGTCTTCCTGGCGAATTGAGTTTTCTTCATTCGCAAAGACGCAACTGGTTACTGCGTCTTCTTTGTATCAATGAAACGCCATCGGCATTTTTCTTGGTTAGATGGAAAATTGAAAGGCGCATAAATGTAGAGAATGCGGCTAATAGGAAAAAAGATACATGAAACATGCGACGTGAAATACTGTTTATAATATCTTCCACGATAGAAGAAATCTCCGCTTAGATTCTATTTCTGCAGTGATATTTTTCAAAGTCTAAATTTGTATAAACATATGCAATCTATTGCGTGATAGATACCACAATGCAATATTCCATCTGTACACAATTTATTATCATTATGTATTTATAAGTACAAACGCTCGATAATTAGATTATTTATACGAATGCATTAGTAATAGTTTGTTATAATGGTATAAATAATTAAATCTCGTTAGCTACTGCGCCACCTTTCTATCAATGAAACACTACCAACGTTTTCGTTGGTCAGTAGAATATGGATATTTTATACATTTTTCATCGCACATATTTTTGAACATTACGCGAATGAATTCTCGTACTTTTAAATTCCCTTCAAACGCCTGAACATGTACAGTCTATCAATCACGAAATTTATTTTATAGATGACACGAGAAGTGTAGGTTAAAAGTGGCGTCGATTGTCGAATTCTAACACTTGGTGAAAATTCTTCGGCTATGACTCATCGTTTCAATCGTAAACCTTCCATCATAATATTCATACATTATGTAAGTTAATCTTACATCGATGTACGTAGAAGGACTGTCCATTATTGGTCGATCGAGTATATCGTATATCGCGTCGATTGACTCTTTCTTTGTATCGTCCCATTGTCCCATCCGGTTTGAGAATAATCTTTCGTCGTATTCGATTAAATTCACGGTCCGTTGTACGACGCCATCCTGCCAATTACCAGAAAACTGACCGCGTGAAATCGAATGCGACATGCCTCGTAACTCGTCACCAGAGTATGTTCCCTCCTTCTTCTCCTTTTCGTCAGGAATTGGGAATCTTTGCTGACACACATCTACTCTTATCCTTTCTTCTCGCTTGAGAATCTTCGAGAGTGTGGCAAATGGAAGCACTGTCACGCGTTATTTCTTCATCAAGAGCCGGTAACAAGATTAGAGATTGAGGATTAACCTCGAAGCAACAGAACCAACCTGTGAGAAGAAGAAGAGGAAAAGAAATTAATTTCTGTCGAGAAACTACGCTTGTCAGTCATCGTTCAAGAATATTCTCGGAAATTTGAATTTAAATAATTTAGCGAACGACCTAGAATCATTGAATTCGTTAGATTCAAATACCGGATGTTGTTTCGAGTGGCAGTTAGCGACGAAGATGAAACTTGGCTGGTATCACGGACAGAGTAGATGAAACTAAAACACGAAATGTTAGATTTGATAATTCGGCGATTACACTTAACCTATGCCTAATTGAAATTTAATTCAAAAATAATTCTAACCCCACAAGTTTTCTATCTCTGTAAGCGTCTTTTCTAATGAACGAAACGCGAAACGATGAGAAGACCACTTCTTATTTGAATTTGAGATTAAATACATATTTTTACCATTGTCCTAAATAACTGTCGTAGTGTTAATTACGTTGTTGATTCTTTTATAAAGGCCAGTAGATGTATCACCTATTTCTTTTTCTATTTTCCGCATATTTCGTATTAAAATGTATCCCTCGACATACATCAAGTAGCATGAAAATCAGAAAATCCATACGGTACATTTATATTTTTCATTTGCTATCTGTCAAATTTCACTTCAACCGGCCAATAGAAATTTATTAACGCGATTAATTAAAGATTAACGCGAAGAAGAATAGAAACTCGAAAGGATGTTCCCAGTCACATAAGTAACGGGTTCACAGCGGTAAAACGATGTCAAGTTGTTTCAGTTAAGATAACTTGAATGATTCGAATGAAATTTAAAACGAGAACGAGCGTAACATCGAAGGCGAGATCCGGCGAGAATCCCTTTGACTTTTCTTCATCTTCTTCGATGTTTCGTCTCCCACAAGTTTCGCCACCTACACACAGACACACGATGGAACAAAAGACTACCTCTTGCGTTGTATCTTAGGGATTGATACGGAAAAAATCGGGCATAATTTATCATGTAAAAGCGACTCGAACAGAAACCGCGTGTCGCCGCGGTGAATCGGCTTGCCGGTAGAGAGACGAAGGAAAAAGGAACACCGTGGTTTCTTCTGCCTCTTCAGACGTCCGTCTTTTCTATGAACCTTGACGTTCCCTCGAATACGCCGCGTATCCATTTCTTCCGTCAGGAATACATTAACCATTCACGTTAACCTAGAAAACGCGCGCGAGTTTACGTAATAATTCTAATAATTAGTTAGAGAAAAGATCCTTTGCTATCTCCGACGAAGAAAGAAAAAGAAACGAGGAAAAAAGTTCCCTCTATGAAAGAACCGTGACGAGTTGAATCGCGAGGCAAAGAACGATAAAGTGAACATCGACTATTGATCGATCTATAGATCATTCCAACCTAAATACTTTGAGATATACGTATTAAATTATGACTATTCACCCCTGAAGTTGCATTATTTCTCTAGTTTAATTCAGACATGGAGGGAAGAATTGAGAATTATAGCGACGTGAATTACACTGAGTTCATCAACTTGCAAAATAACTGCAAGATTATTTTATTACGCCTCGTTAATTTCCTTCAAACGCTATAAATGTTTTCCTGGATTGAAACTAAACAATTCGTCCACCCCAGTAGGGTGGTTAACCTTACCATTCTGCTCGCTTGCTCTTCGCGTCTGAATGGCTTCGGCGATCTCCTCCTTTACGATTTCATGATACTTCAAAGGCGTGAAGTACACGAGAAAGTAAGTGAAAAGTAAGATTTAGGTCTATTGAATGCAACTAGAACCAAATACTCGAAGACTGACCTGTACTTTAATAACATTTATCGAAATATAAAATTTATATCGGGTCATGTGGTCCAAGAGAGGATAGAACGGATGCTTCTTCGTGCGTTTCAATAGCGAAATGAACGCGTTAAACCGGCATATTTATCGCGCTATTTATTTCGGGGGTGCGTGAGCGAACAACCAGCAACGGTTGAATCATGTTAGAGGAGCGAAGCGGGCAGGGACGGGGTAATCCGGCGCGAAGAAAAGCAGAAAAGCCGCGTGTGCTGTTGCTGGTGCTAGTCTCAGGGCACAGTGGGGTGGAGGACAGCGATGCCTCCGTGAACCCATTAATCATTCCAGCCGGATAAAAGGCAGCAAGGATGAAAAGAGAAGACAGACAGTCGGACGGACGGCGAGCAAGGCATGCAGGCGGCCAAGGAGAGAGAAAGAGAGAGAGAGAGAGAGAGAGAAAGCTCTTCCTTTCGTTCCTTCTGTCGTTGTTTCGCTTCGATCGCCTTCTCTTCCTCCGCTACGGCCCCCGAAGGATCATTTTTTATTTTGCCTCTTTTCGAAATTCGTCGGACGCTCCTATTGTCGGGACCCACGAGAGAAGAGAGAGAGACTCTCTCGGACGAGACTGAACCCGAGGTCCGACCAGCGCTCATTTCGACGGGGGGAAGATTCATTAACTGATAACGCGATTCTTTCTTCGGTCGTTCTGTTGTTGAAAATGATATCCCGCCACGAGAAGGCTTTTGGACACCTGTTGGGACACAATGTACTTAGGAGATTTTTGTGCGCACCTTTTGGATCGCTATTACTCGGGAAAATGTACAACGAATGAAGTGGAAAATGATTCATCGATGCGTAATACAGCGTTCCACATTTTGAATTCGTCAAAATTGAGAGACGCGTTGGATTGGTGTGTTGGACGATGAAATTGAGACTGGCACTTGACGAGTTTGGGAAGTTCCATTCGAGGTTGACAGAGTTTCGAACTTCGACAAGAGGTTTGTTCAGCGATGACGAAGTATACAAAGTTTGTTGTACAGATGTCACGCTTTTGCTTTGAAGCCGATATATAACAGATGTAAATTGCTAGAGGAAGAATAGCATAGAAGAAGGAGCGTTAGTGTGCTAGCATTTGCATTAAATATTAATTATAATTAGACTGTGAATGTTACAATTTCACGAAGATATGGAATCTGAATACACGTTGGTCTCACCTACTATATATCATAACTTGTTCTTTGCTTCAAATAGCTACAATTTGCATTTCTATACTCCCCAATTTCTCGTAAAAATACTCAATTTATTCTAATTACGAATATACCGCGCTAAGCGTATTAACGATTAGTCAGTCCGCTATCTAACAAAAATACTTTCAATCGACAATTTTCACTGAGAACTTTTCATTACGATCTTTCATTGACAACGTTCGGTTAAGAACGTCCATTACGAACGAAACCCTTTCAGTTAAAAAAATATGAATAAAACACGACGAAATTCACCAGATGCGTAGAGGAACCGGAGAAAACTCGAAATCAGCTGGCTCGCTTTTCAACGAGCGTTACGAATCGCTTCCGATTTAATTCGAGACTCTGGTGGGCCCTGGATCAGCGGCATAAACGGAAGGGGGAGATCGTTCTGGTTACGAGCTTTTATGTCTCCACGTGTAGGCCACTTGAGCACGTAGGTAGAGTATGTACCGAGGAATAGCGCGATGTAGGTCTGCCACGAGATCGAAATCGGAGCTCCTTCTTCGTTGGGAGACAAAAGGGACCCTGGTCCGGATGACAGGAGGTGTCGAGAACCTTTGGGATCGGCGACCTGTTGAATCCCTTCACTCTCTCTCTCTCTCTCTCTCTCTCTCTCTTTCTCTTTCTCTCTCATAACCTTCAACGAATTCTGCATTATTGTGAAAGAAGAAAAAACGAACAGGAGAAGAGGGACCGTGCGCTTCTCGAGAGGCCGAAATACGTTAACCCTTATCTACCGTTTCACAAAGAAGGATTTCGGAATAATCGCGAGACTGTGGCCCACGTGGCCCATTATTACCCCCACCAGAGTCGAATTTAATTCGTTTGCCATGGCAAACTGGAATTATCGCGAGGATAGTTAACGTTAGTGATGGTAGTTCGAATGTAACTACTTGGCTGATTTTCTGCGAATTTTCCGCAGTACCATGGTCACCTGGAAAAGAGTAAAGGGTATATTCTGTGGTGTCTCGCGTCGTTTAAATTAAGTTTAGAAACGATGAAATCACGTAGTGGAACATTCCACGCTTGCAAACTGAGAAGGTTATTAACTGATCGCAATATCTACTGTGCATTCATGGCGAATTTAAAGACGCAAAAATTTGCAGAATGCGCACAATGTCCACAGAGTAAGGCACCCGTACAGTATTTCGTAGGTGGAACAAATCTTGATTCAGGTGAACCTGAAAATTTGTATTACCTTGCTCGTAATCATATAGGAATTTGTATAAATGTTCACTATCTGTTCGTTAGATTCCTAGGTTCAGATAATGTGACTGAGTTTCTCAAGAGACATTTCTAACACGTTAATCGTTACGAAATACACGCGTGGCCCGTTTTTGAAATCAACAAGAGAAGTGTTTCCATTATGCAAATTCATACTTTTTTACGCAATCTTAATACAAATATCCCACTATCATTGGAAATATAACATTATCCTGCTCTTATCTCTACTTATTTCTATTTATTTTCGCCTATACATATGTATACATTCTTGCACTTTAAAATTTCTAAATGCGTACAAATCCGCAATCTATCTGTCCCCAGCCAGAATCTACATTCCGTCTATTTCAACTTTCCAATCGCCAACATATATAAACGATTACTAATATGATCAAACAGATATTAATACTCCAAAAGCTTGTTAGAAACACCGAATAATAAATCGATATATTGGCTTTGGTCGTGTAACGATCAATCATTCCTCCAAACGACGGGAAACGGTGACAAGTGCGGTCTAATGTGTTGGAATTTCAACGCGCGGCGAGTCGAAGGAAACCGGAGGAATTCACGGAGACGTCAACTGGAATCGCGGAACGTTTTATGGAAGCTTTTATGAAAGCCTTTACGAGCCACGTCCCGAACTAGGCCTGCTTCTGTTGAACACGTGAGGCCTTCCTTCTTGTATATACATTTGCATCTCCTGCTTTTCTTCGTTACGTGCTCGATAACATCCGCGATGTTTATGGAAAAATCGAAACGTTGCCAACGTGAAGGAGAGGAACGCGTGTGATTCGTCTTCTGGTCGAGTCTATTGGTGATGTCCGCTTCCGGGTTAATTGAATCTTCTTTTTTTGTTCGTCAATTAAGTTCTGAGTCAGAGACTAACAGAGAAAGAGGTCTTATTGAGGATGGTACGGCCATTTCTAGTCGAATTGTTTTTCTGCTTGTGCTTCTCGTGAGAATTCTTGGTTTCGTGGAATTACAGTAGGATTCGGTAGATCTCAAGCTCTTCACAGTGTAATAAAACGACGATGAAGCGGCGGTTTGAGAATGAACGATTTCTTTATCGTCACGATTTCCTGCATTTCTGGCGTAATGAAATTTAACTCTTTGACGGTGTAATAAAACGTCGAAGAATTGAGAATGAACGATTCAGAAAATAATTCTTTCTTTATCGTCAAGATTTCTCTTTTTTCTATTTCTGAACTGTTTTACGCAATAATTTGTTAACTCATAATATCAGTGAACCGACGAGGTTGCAAACTTCCCTTTTATAATTTTACAATAATTTGTAAAACTTTGTCTACAAAATTACGTAGGAAATTTCATTCGTTTTAGCGCTAAATTTCTCGGTATTAACAATTCGTATTAACAATTTCCGACTTGTCAAATTTCATTAACGATATTAGTCCAATTTTGCAACATCGTATAAGTATTACGTACGAAAAATACATACTTTTTACGTGAGCTGTTTACGTGAAATAAATATTAAATAATCGTTGTATGTGTGACGAAATGCAAAATACGAATAGCACGATACTTGACGTTTCACTCGAATCGTTCTCGTTCTAACGCGAGAGAATTGTTCGGAGATTAACCAAGCAATCAGTTGGTTTTATCTCAAGATCGTGGAGAATCGAGCAACTGTTCAATTTTTGTACTCTCTGACCGATTTTAACTTTTGCGCGAGTACTCCGAGCGAACGAACAAAAGACGAAGGATGTAGAATTACCGTCAATTGTCCGACTTTTTGTCAAATTAACAACTTTCCATAAAACGAGGGAAAAAAAGCGAGGGCCCCGCTGCCGTTCGTCCTCTTTTTCTCTAGCGAAATTAACACGATCATCGAGGTCAATGGGCGTTGAACGATGAAAGATGAAAACGAATATCAGACCGCGCCCGGGGTTTTTCACTCTCCACGATTCCCGCCTCTCTCGTTTTTCTCTTCTTTTTTTCTACTCCACCCGGCATCTTGTTTATTTTGCCCGTCATGTCAGCCCGCTGACACTCGGACATTCGTTTAAATTTAGAATTCAATGGGATCCTTTTTACCGGGGCGCACTTTGGTGCCATAACGGATTCCCTGGTTCCAGCACGGGGGAGATTATTTGTTTAATTCCGGTCCAGCGTCGATCACTCCTCCGTGTCTTCCTCTTCCTCCGACCTCACTCGAAACGCGATGTAAATATTTTTATTGCTTCTCCAGCGAATATTCTCTTCTTATACACTCGCTGTACATATCGTTGCGTTCGTTTTGGAATTTTTAATAAAACATGATAATAATAAAAATATCACATGGTTGCATTTAACGAAACTACATTGACTTGGAACTCTCTGTAAATAATAATTGATATATCTGGAACCAGAGATATTTTTCTGCTATTCAGAATAAATCGTGTTTGTATTACGTTGTACATATTTTCTCTTTGATATAATGTATACTACAGACCATATTCTTAACGAGTGTCATCCTTCACATTGTAGATTATCGAATATAGAGAAAACAATTTGTGATGTCTGCGTTTCTTTGCCTTCGATTTATTTCTATAGTTCTACAGCTTCTAAGCGATACTAAGTTATATCAATTGTCTACACATAATTCTGATTTCTATAATTCGCTTAGCAATTAGTTTTTCCACATCCTAAATGATACTATCATACAATTTATATTTATTCATAGCAAATAATCTTTTCATACGACGCTACTTACGACGTCATTTTTCCTCATACAAGCAACCATTTCTGTGCACAGTTAAAAAATTCCAAAACTTTCGTTTTGGTTCTAAGCATCCCGATTGAAGGAGTATTCCACGAGATCAACTAACTTGCGTATAAAACTTTCTTGGCTTTTTCCTCCACTCGTTCGCTATTTTAGCTTCATCCCCGGTTTACATGGCCCGTGGCGATCTTTCTCCGCATTTTGCCCAGATCTTATCCGACAGAACTCCACCCCGTCTTTTGTATACGATCGCGTTTCCACGTTCTTCGTACGCATGCGAACTCCCGCGTAAATCAGTGAAGCGCGGCGGACAGGTTCTTCCAGATCCTCGATAGATCGGCTCGAGATAGAGAGTTGCTTGATTTTCGCGTGAAACGCGTTCCACGGCTGAGCTTAGACACCTCTGTCGATGCTTATCTGCTTGCTCGACGCGAATACACCGCCGATCGATCGTCGATGATTACGTTATCAAGGATTCGACGAAACGAGACGATAAAAATCGTTGCAGCTGTGATTTACGATCAGGAAGCAGAAGAGTGTAGCGAAATGCGAGTATATCTGGACGAAGGTAAAGATTTTTTTGTTCATTTATTATCGTATTTTCATTCATTTATTTGTTTGTGAGAAGGAAACTATTGGCAAAATGTATAAAGCATGCAGTTATTGGCAAAGGTATTTGAACACTTGTATCGAAGTAGATCTTGTTTCTGGAATTTCGATCTGTCTTTGCTTTTCTTCATTCGCGTAAAAGATCGACTAGAAAGAAAACCGGTATTCGTAAAGATAAAGTGGTCTCGCGTGTCACGATCAATAAGGTGCAAAGAGGCGGCTATAAAATTCACGCTTTGTGCTCCTTGGGAAAAGGGAACCGACATTAAGGAAATAAAGCAATTAAAGGTTTGTTAACTGTCAGGAAATCAACATGTCTCATGTGTCTTCGTATTTTTATGTCTTTTTTATTTAATGTACGCTCGTTGTAATTCCACCAGGGCGTTATAATTTCTAGTAATTTAACTAACCGTTTTTTTTCTCGATAAAAAAGTTTCAAAATGTCACGCCCTTTCTATTTCAATTTATTTGTTGTGTAGCTTGTTTATTAATTTTCCTAGTCTCTAAATGATACTTTTACACAATTTTGCATCGTGATTTCTTCTAATAACATGCAGAGGCCGGTAACAGAAATCGGATCCTTGGTAAACACGTTGAATTGAAAAAAGCAGGGAAAGAGATTAATAAGATGTTGCCATTATCCGCGACATTTCTGGCAGAGGGAGAGCGCGATCCTCGTTATCCCATGGGCGAAACGTGTCGGGTCAACGGGCTTCATAAACGATAGAAAAGACGACCGTGTCCATTAGCGTTTCCACGGAGGGCCGGCGCGGAGGGTCGATTAATTTTTCAAACAATCCCACTGGCTGGACTCATCGATTCGTGGCCCGAGATAGGGAGACCTGAACACGTCCCACGTTAGAGAAAGAGAGAAAACGAGAGGGCCCATTAGGCCCCGCGGCGCGGAGGCCCCTGCTGCCCCTTGTCAGTCTCCGAAAACCAGAAAGTCAGCTTGTCAAATTAATCACGGATGACCAATCCATCAGCAGGCATTCCTAGCCGAGGAGAATCTTTGCTTGGCTCTCTCTTTCTCTCTTTCTCTGTCCGTTTTCTGCCCAGCAGACCGATCCTCGTTCCGGACGAGGACAACGACAGCACCAGGATTTCGACGTAGTTTCTGCCCCCTTTTTTCGAGGAAACGTTATGGTATGCGTGTGTACCAGGCAACCTGACGCTTCTTCTGCGGCCTTCTTCTTCATATCTTTCTCTCTTTCGCTCGGTGTCTTCTGCTCTTTGATAGATAATGTTAATGCAGGGGAAGAGGACACAGCGCGCGACCACGATGCTTCTGGATGAGTAATGCTAACCCTTCTGCGTTGTCAGACCCGGATCGGGGGAAGTGTTTGCGCAGCCTCTAGGCCAGGGCAGAAAGGTTGTCGAGCTTTTTCTGACGGTGGTCTCTCGACGGATATCGGCGATTATTGAAATTATCGTGGATCGTTGGTTTTTAGTCCGTTGGCTCGATTAATGTGTGACGAAACGATTGATGTTGTGAAGCGAGCAACTTGCTTCATTTTTGCTTTCTACTGCGTAAACGTCTTTCGTATTGGGATAATTTAGAGAGTAACCTTGTCGTTCGATTACAGTGGAAAGTTCATTCGAAAATCGTTTGTTAGAAATATTAATTGACGCTCGATTAACTGGACTGTTTTGCATTGAATACGTTTGACTTAACAGGAAGTTTTATCGCGTGATAAAATAATTGGTAGTGGGACAATTTCGTAAACTTCTATTGTATGAATTTGCCATGAGTTCAAATACGCTATAAGTATTAAACAAATCTAAGAATATTCAGTAGACTACTGACTAGTTCACTATTTTTTATTTTCTAATTATTTTAACATAAATCCGTTACCTTCTGTCCTTAATATCTGTGTCTTGCAACGTAAAATATACAGTAAGATTTATTTATTGGAATTTTGGCTGTGATTGCTCCACGAACTTGAAATCTGTGTCTTTTTAACATTTATAGCCAACGGTGTAAATGAACTTGTGTCGTATGCACAATCAGATTCTAAGAAGATCGAAATAATCTCCGAGCTCCAATTCTCTTCTTCTCTTCCTTCGAACACGATAGAGCGAGCGTTTGTAGCGTTGTATATTTTCTCAGACTGCCGTGGAAAGTCATTCAGACGATAAAATTTTCGTGTCTGTTTGTTGACGTGGCCGGTAATTACGAATCACTCGGGATTGAAGCGGCCCGTTTCTCCGGCAAAATTCGCCTCCACCAAACAGAAAGGGGAAATAAGAACGCAGACGTGTCGCCCCTTTCGTAGGAGTGCGTGCTAGACTCGAAAACACATGGCCAGTGTTGCGTACAGTCCTGGTGAAAAGTGCCTGTTGAGCGATCGATGATCGACGAGCATTACACACGGAACGATCGATCGGGCGAAGATTTCTTCGTGCATTCCGTGAGAACGGTCACAATGACACGCGTGACACGCTTTTTTACTTGGCGATTGCACAAAATTTCGCCAGGCATTTGCCAACTATTTATTACAGGCAATTGGCAAATTAGCGGTCACGCGCCACGGTTTTAGAATCGAACGGAAACAATGGGATCACCGATTATATTTAAATCGGCCGCCTCCTCCCGATCCTTTCTATATCATTTTCTAGAGCCCGCTAGAATTAGCACGATCATTCCGGATTAGGTTAACGCGGCTCTCTGGCCCTTCGTTTTCCTGTGTCGACACTATCGTTCACTTTCATCATGCGACAACGTAGGCGTTCGTTTTTAGAAGTCGACAGACCATTGAGGCGCTTTTAAAAATTTCACTATAAAGTAGCAATCGATTAACCCTCTATGATCAGAGTTATGTTTATTGTTTCCTATTTAATAATCTGCTTTCGAAACTTGGTTACAGTTTCTGCGAAGTTTTTTATACTTTCACAGTCAAAGGAAAGTTTTAGATTGGTACCGTATTGGTATTGGTAATTTTTGTACTACGTTGATAACAATCATCTGTTCTTCGATAATGAGGGTGTGGTGGGCTCGTAATGAAGCTTTGAATGATCTATGCTTAGGTATATAACACCCTTATTTTTACTTACTTTACCTACTCACTGTATATTATACGTATTCGTTGACTTATCAAATATAATTTCGTTTAGTAATATCATGATGTACTGTTTTATCGTTTATCATTTAAATTTCCTTTTCGTTGCATAGAAAAATTGCCTTTTGTGCATTTCAATTTTATTTATGCATAGAAGAACGTGCTTCGTGTGTTGAAATTAAAAAGAATTGAATGAGATGGAAAGTATACTTCGACATAAAGCCTCAAAGGATTAAAAGACGATTAAGCATCGAAAATTCGTTGATCGAAGGGAAATTTCACGTAATTTTAGTTGCACGTGTTCAAACAAAGGGTTAAGGGCCATGCAAAGTCGCATGGCTCTCTTATTCGATCCCGATACGCCGAATGATGCAGGGTACAGAAAAGACCCGCGAAAACCAGTTTGTCGAACCTAATACGGTGACTGTGGCTTCGACGATCTTAATGAACTTCTCTCTTTCCGATGCCCACCTAATCTTCACCTCAAAAACAATCGCCGCTTTTCGACGAATCCGCGATTCGATAGTCAATTTGCATGATAGAGAGAAACACATGGAAAGAGGCTACGTATCGAAATCCTTCTTCAATTTCGTATATAAGAATATCGTATGACGTGTCTCGTGCTAGAAATAATTTATTCTCAAGCTTCTTCAATTCAAAATTTCCGTATTGAATTCTCTTTAATTTCCGAAAGAAAAAAGAAATTACCCAACGCCGTTGGCTGTAAAATAATTTATTCTGAGAAATCTTCAATGTTAAATTTCCAAATATCCTATGCTTGAATATCGAAGAAGACTACTTAAAAAAGTAAATTCTTTTTTCTGAGAATTTTTTTTTTAAATTAAAATTCTTTTCTTTTTCAACTTCCAATAAAAGAACATCTAATGACGTGTCTCCCATTGGCTCTGAGACAAAAGGAATTATCCTTGAATGCCTCGAATTTGAAAGTTGGAAAGTTTGCAAATCTCGAACTCGGATGTTTCCAATAGTCAACACTTGTCCGCCGGAGTGAACGATGTGCAAATAAGGCAGAGCAGAGGATGGCGATGGATAGTAGTTTATGAAAACGTTTTCGCGAGGAATCCTCGGTGTATCGGTGAGCCGAATACAGAGTGGAACGGCATTAAAGCTAGTCTAATCTTAATATTCAAATTCTGCGGCGAAACCTCGCCGGTTCGACGGGGGTGGGATGGCGGAATGGGGTGCAGGGACGTGGAAGGGGGATGGTAAAAGTGAGCCGAGCAAGCGGAGGCCGCGCATAACCGATTCTCGAACTCATAAATTTTAAATTATGTCAAGCAAAAAGAAAGGACGCGCGGATGGGACCCGACCTCGGATAAAATAAGAGTAGAACGAGAGAAGAGCGCCCCCCCTCCCCCTCCCATGATGCTCTAGAAAAAAGCAGAAAAGCCTCGACAGGCCCCGAAGAACCCAAATCAGGCCCCTGAGGATTATTAAGCAGGCCAGATTTTCGTGAAACAATATTTTGATAACCACGTTCTATAATATAGTCATATTTCATAGAATAATACCCCCCTACATCTTCAAATACCACATTTTGTGCACGCGAACATATTTCATACAATAATACCTTTCTACATTGCTAAATACAAAATCACGTACACGTGGCTGTATTTCAAGAAGCAGCCATGTGCAAATCACGCGAGAAAAACGTAATTTTTGTTGATTTTCTGATTTTAATATGAAAACAACGTGCAAAGATGTAGATCTTTTAAAAGTAGCTTCGATAAGTCGAAGTTTCATGTAATTATCACGTCAGATAATATTTTAATGAACATTGCTGCTGAATCGTTGTTATTGCTAATAATCAGATAGAAGATATTTATACATATCCGTATTTCTATGAAGATATGCGATTAGAAAAATGATGTTACTATGTGTTGTAACGAGTACTATACACTGGATTGTATATTTCTACATACTACGTGCATTCGGCACATAATTGCACGTTTAAATTTCCCACGAATAAAAATCCGCAGCCTAGTAATAATAATTTGTTAGAAACGATAACTTATCAGCAAAATCAAATTGATTTAGCCAATAATCTCGTTGATTTCAACGTTTACAACAACCATGCGCAAAATATAGTCACATCACGGTCCATTTACGGTTGAAATATCTCGGTCGTTTAAGTAACACCCTTATCTCGTCGGAGGAAAAAGTAGAAGAACGAGTCTCGCGCCTCGAACGTTCGGGTTTCTGCGTTTTAAATCCGTTTTAAGAGTGTCATATCGTGGTGGAAAGGGGAAGACGAGGATGGGAAGAGAGAGAAGGGAGACTTATTGCCCTGGCACGTTTTCCATACGCGAAACAGCTTTATGGGGGTCGCCACGAAATTTCGGGGCCCCCACCCATTACCGCGTCGCGAGGGGCCCCACCGAGTCGAATTTCCGGCATTAATTCGACATTATGCGATATTCAAATCGGGCCCGGTGGAATTTTTCGGTCTAACGAGCTCCTACCCCCTTTTTCCTTAACCCCCTTCTATCCACGCCCCCCGGCTGCATTTTGCCTGCGCAGAGTCACGGCCGTTCCTCTCATGTCGATGAAGAAACAGGAGATTACGTTATTCCGCGCTGTATCGCAGAATTCCTTCTCGAATAGCAAACGCTGCGTGGATTTCGACTCGCGAATATTTGTTCTTTGTTCCGTTCTACATTATATTTATGCGTTACGAGTAATTTTGTTTTTTAAGTGAATTTAGTTTTTATTTAGGGGTTGAAATTATTTTCAGTAGGCTCTTCGCTCTATTACTGTGGCATAATATACTTCGTTCTAATGATTCGATAATGATTCAGCTAAATGATAATTAATCGTCAACTATTGTGTAGAATATTCTTTGCGACATTCTTCGCTGATTTATAGGTATTTCGTAAAAATGAACGTTCATTATAAGCATTGTGAACATTGAGCTAATCTCTATGAATGTCTCGCCGCAATGTTTCATTCGCATTTCAGTTTTAATTCGTCGATCAAGTTATGTGATTGCATCCTGTTTTCCGACAAAATCCCATGCATCTGTCACCTATTGCTAAAAGACATATCTTTGCACCGGAAAGATTGTTCCCCTTTTTAAGCGCGCCATATGAAAGTGCGCTCTTTTAACCACTGAACAACATCAAAATCAGGAAATCAACGAAACTGCGCTCGTCGTATCTGTCTGCTGCAATCTTTCCTTAATATCCAATCATTAATTGAAATCTCGGTATCCTGTACTTCCATTCTCTTTTCTGTACAAACTTCGCATAACACTACTTTCCTTTGCCAAGACTCTCGTCACAATTGTTACTATTGCCATTTTAATGAACAACAACAGGGTCAAGTCTCGGTCAATAATTAAGCGAAAATCGTTTACCTTCCAATTTAATGGCGCGTATCGAACGACGACGACGACGACGACGAGAGAGAGAGAGAGAGAGAGAGAGAAAGGGAGAGAGAAAGAGTGGTCTCGAACGAGCGGGAGGACAGAGGCTGCGTTTTCTGGCACGGTTCGGCGCGGCTCCTCTTTGTTCATGGCCGTTTCATTTTTCGAGTACGGCGGATAATTAATCTTGGGTGGGCATAAAAGG
>NT_176446.1:1830646-1831414 GCF_000188095.3 Bombus impatiens
AAGGGTTTTCGGGTTCGGTCGCGAGAAAAAATGAGCGCAGCTCTGGCTTCGACCGTAGCCAGTTGTTCGCTGCCCCTTTTTTCTCTCTCTCTCCCTCTTTCTCTCTCTCCCCCTGTGCCCCGTTCCGCGGTGTCTTTCCGTCTTTATATTTCTCTGTTGGCCCGTCTCCCCTCATCCCCTTTCCTCCCTTCTATCTCTGCAGCTGATCCCGGTGGACGTCGCCTCCCACACCGTCGCGTTTCGTGGGGCACCGCGGGATTCTAAACCGGCATATCCCTGTTGCCCCCCACTTTCCTCTTTCTCATCCCCTCGTGTTCGTCCTCGTGTGTTGGCCGCGCTGCTGCTTGCTCGCCTTCCACCCGGGTGTTTTTTTCAGAATTTGAGTCAATAAAAAATCGCCTGGAACAAAGGAACGAACGGCCGCCAATTTCTCACAGGATAATGTCCGAGGCCCCATCGTGGCCCGGCGGAACGCTAATCACGGCCGGGCATCTTGACTTCTGTTAGGTGTTAAAAATGGGCCCCGCGGGGCCCTTCGGTCTTTATCTCGCCCCAGCTCCGCTTCTTCTACCCTCCTTTCCTTGCCTTCGCACGTCCTATCTATTCTACCTCTCCACGAACATCCGTCTCTTTCTTCCTATCCGTTCTTTTTACACCCCCTGCCCCCGCCATGCCGCTGACGCATCTCCTCTCTCCCTCTTCGCCACGGTCAAATATTAAAATTTGGGAAACGTTACACCCGGCCCCCGACGAATCCTCGTTTTTCGC
>NT_176446.1:1831516-1834274 GCF_000188095.3 Bombus impatiens
AATCCTCGTTTTTCGCAAGCCGCTGCGAGGCCTACGCTTAAAAAATTACGCAGATGGCTCATTAATTCGAACGCGGCTCTCGCTCCCCGTGGCGATTTTTCTGCCAGGGAATCTCGCGAGATCGGCATCGCGCGAAACCGAGAACCCCAAGGTTCTAGTTTGCCTTTCGTGGTTCAGTCCCTTCAGCAGGATGAGGCTTCTATGATTTGGTCGTCTTCTAATCTACCGCGATGTTCCTATAGGAGGGTGAGTTAGGGTTATTCGAGTGAGCAGGATATTTGAGTCGGCCTTAGTAATTTGTCTCGTAGGTCTTGTAATTCGCTAAATTTGGTTGTGAAGTATCTTTAAGCTGTTTTTAAACTATTTTTTAATTTTCTACCTACATTTCGTCGATTATCGTTCAACCCTGCTCCGATGCTCGATTTTTTCGTGTCGCGATTCTACTTTCTAGCATTTACCAAGCAACGATTTTTGTAACGTTCCGAGGAGAACTTTGACGTACGCTTAAGATAGGAAATTCTGCGTATCAACGATTCTTTTATACTTGTCTCAAATTGAGGAGACTTGTGAACAATTACAGAAACACGAACGTAGTAACATTAATCTTGTTCGTAAGAAGAGCAATGCTAATATTTCAACGTTGATGAATTTTTCCAACTCTTTTATTAAGAGCATCGAAATCCGAAGATGGAGCATGAAAAGAGAAAGAGATCGGTCGTCATGGAAGCTGAAAAAGCGCGCGGTGAGGTTGGAACGCCTTAATGGACGGTTCATTTGTTAGGCGAAAGCCAAGGGGGATATAATCCAATAATTTCGCGGCTAGGAAAAATGAAAATCGATTCGAGGTGGCCAGGTACCGACACCTGTTGAGGGTTCAAGGTCGCGCGATAAAAGACTCGATCCATCAAAGAGTTGCACACGAGGCCCGCGAGGATCGCGATGGAAAAGTCGGCCTCGGACGAATCTCCCTCATAAATCGTCGATTCTCCATCGGCTCGTCATCGCCGACGACGATATATCGACCGAGGCGAATCGACTGCCGTCATTAAAGCCTCTCGCAGCCGGTTCTTCGCCCGTACCATACCCGCGTCTCGAAAACGTACAGCTGGGAGGCGTTCGAAACCCGAGAAAAACATCCACGATAAAAATGTATCTTTCTATTTTTCAATCTATCAAGCATTCTAGAGCGTCCTTTAAAAACCGCGTTAAATCATTTAACGATTGATCTCTTGCAAAATATTAGGTCTGCCTACTAATATGAAACTAATATGAAAAACACAGAAGAACGGGACAGGGACTTTTAAGTATCAAAAATATGAAACAGAGCGAAAATCGAAGATTTTCAATTAATATATTTTTCTATTTATTATATGCATACGATATTTAAACAGAATTGAAAATGTACAGCTACGACATATTTACATAAATATGCTTCGGTAAATACACTTCGTGCAGTTAATTAAAATTATTGCAAAATTCAATGAGTTAATTCTGCATCTCCAGTTTCTTCCTTTTTATTTGATTTTGGTATTAAATATATGTATACGTTCGTCAGTTTCTTAAACGTTTCGAAGATATTGATTGTCATATTATACCATTGGTTCGGTATAAAATTTCTTTCGATTTAACAAATCTTATTCCCAACCGAAGAGAAATATCGAAATATTTCTAATCACCGAGTAGCAGCAAAATTTAAAACTCGACGTAAGTAGACTGGCCGCATCTTTTCCCATGGTGTCCACACGATGTAAAATCGTGTTATACTTAGAAGAATGAAATTTCCGATATGGTACCAATTCGATGATCGAAGACTATCCATCGTTTCCCGATCCAAATCCCCGATTCTTGAATTCCAACCGTCATCATTAAGATTTTCTGCCTGAGTGACGTTTTATCGAACAGATAAAAATGTCTCAATCCGCTATTCTTCCAACTGTTAGATCGCCAAGATACCGCGTGCCGTTTTGAGCGCGACTGTTGCAAAGAGAAGAAGAAGGAAAAGGGAGGACACTCAGCCGATAAACAGGGTCGTGGAATTTTATGCGACGCATTCCAGGAACGCGTGAAATCCTCGCGTTTCGATGGCTCGCGCGAAAAACGATCGTTGTCCCCGCGGTAATATCGCAATTAGCGATAAGTCCGGCGCGATCTCTGTCGAGAGCCAGGCCACTCCGTTTTACGAGGAATCGCGTCGTTATTCGTGATTTAGGTATTTGAAACGCGCCAGGACGTCGGATTACGAGTGGCCGCGGCCTCTCGGCTTTCTTGTTTCCCATTAGAATCGAATTTCGTGCGTATCGTCGTGTAATGAAACACGCGAGCGTTTATAGTGTTCCTCGCGTTACGCATGCCTAACGTGCATACGTGGAAATCGCGACACGGATTTCGCGATCGGCCAACGTCGCGTCTCCACTTCCCACGGAGAGTCTTCGATTTACTGTTCACACGCTTTATTACGTCCGTTCGTTAACCCTTTCTCCGTTCTCTTATACCGCTCGTATTTACTTCTCAACTTTCGTTCAATCCTTTACGCCGGACA
This sequence comes from Bombus impatiens, assembly GCF_000188095.3. Taxonomy (NCBI): domain Eukaryota; kingdom Metazoa; phylum Arthropoda; class Insecta; order Hymenoptera; family Apidae; genus Bombus; species Bombus impatiens. Next base: position 1,834,056 of record NT_176446.1, read on the forward strand.
GATAAGAAACACATTAAAAATCATATTTCATATCGTGTTACTTCTACCATATATTTTTGGATTCGTTTCAAACTTTATTAAGAAAACCGTGATAGTTTGCCTCGCTACAATGTTAACGAAGTTTCCAAGATGTTTCATCCAGCACACATAATATAGTGATATGACTTTTCTATCGTGAGTCGTTATATCAAAAAAAAAAAAAAAAAAAAAAGGAAAAAA
>NT_176446.1:1834298-1835017 GCF_000188095.3 Bombus impatiens
AAAAAAAAAAAAAAAAAAAAAAAGGAAAAAATCGTTAAATTCTCAGGAAATCCGACTGCTGGTAGATTGACCGATAACTCGCGAATCTCTAAAATTTCACCATTTTCTCTCACGCTGCTATGCGAGAGTTTGCCCAGAAAAAAATACCCAAAATCCCTTGCGAGGTACTCGACGAACCATCGCACCCGGAACGATTACTCAGATTTCTCAGCGAAAGGAGTGTCTCGTGTCTCGGTTTTCCATTTCCCGTTACGAAACGGAACGATGATCCCTTTCCACCCCTCCGGCGTGTCCCGTTCACGACCCCTTTCCGGAAGAGGAACTCACGACAGTGAGAAAAGAGAAGGAAGAAAAAAAGAGGCTCAGCCCTAAAGGAGCCGGTAACCCCGTCGGGTCACGGGGTGAATACCGTTTTACCGACTATTAACTCACTTTTACCCTGTTTTCTTACCCCCTGCGCCCTAGAGAGCGCGACAGAGGCCGCGTGAAAGGAACAGAGACGAAGAAGACGAGAGAGAAAAGAGGGTTTCTTCGAGCTGTAAGGGCCAGCTACTGCGTGTTTTCCTTCCCCTTTCCGACGTTTCCTGCGTAATCTCTCCCTTTCTCCGCTCGGCGCTCACCTCCCTTTCTGCCTTTTATTTTATTCCACCTTTTTCCCCCGTTTTTTTCTTTTTTTTTTCTTTACTGGATTCTTTTCCGGGTTACTGGCGGACGTACGC
>NT_176446.1:1835546-1850227 GCF_000188095.3 Bombus impatiens
CGAACTCGTGGAGTGGATGAAGGGGGAAAAAACGCGAGTTTTTGGGGGCCACGGTCGATTTAACCCCTGAGAAAAATCGCGCGACCCCAGACGTCGATCGGGGGTTAACCGATTTCTCTCCGGCGAATTCGGAAATCGGAGAGGAGCCAGCTTTCGTTTAAAGGCTTAAGTATCTCGTAAAAATGGGTGCACACGATCCGGAAGATTTTTCGTGTTTTTTCTCTTTTTTTTTCTTTGGAATGTTCGTGCAAGGGTAAGCGGGTCAGATGTCATCGTCATGGTTCTTCGTTCCGCGTTTGTTTCGCATTGTTATTTGATTCGAGAAATTACATTCTGCTAGCATGAAATTAATACTTTTACAAGCAGTGTCGTATACTTAATAAAAATACCTACAGTCAATAGTGGAAGTATTCGTTGAATCGATTCGTTTGAACTGTTGAATTAAATAATTAATATCCTTCAACGATATCTATCAGTAGTAATATATAGTGTAATAATGAAATCTTTGATCGATGTATTATTTTATCAGAAAACAGCGATTCATTGTAAATGTAATCATTTATCAGTACATCGTTCTTATTTCCAACTTCTACCTTATATTACGGACAAGTGTCCAGATACTTTTGAGTCGTAAGTATACATTTACCGTCTTGAAAATCATCAACATCTATAAATCTTTAAGATGTAATCAAAATTTCAAATAATGGGTCGACGTGCAATCATGTTTCTTCCAAGTGTATATATAATGTTTCGATTTATAAATCTTCTTCTTAAGTCGTTAACTGCGTCAATTATTTTCTTGGACGTTTCGATTTCACCGCCACCCTCAACCCCCTTTGCCATTTTTCTCGGGCATTCTTTCTTTTTTTTTCTTACGCTTGATTTTTATCAATCGGCTGGCCAAGACGATATGTGGAGCAAAGATGAAAGGGAGAACGTCGCGAAAGGAAAAGAAACACAGGATCCCCGCGGCGCAACCTCCTCTTCGGGTTGGACCTTAAAAATCGAGTCAATTTAAGGATCCGGCTCGGGATACAAGCATAACGCGAGCGTGCATGCGATTCTTCAGGAGTATCCCCTCGTAGAAATCCATTTACCGTTGAAACGTGTACGAAATCATTCCAAGTCGCTCCTTTTTTATCGCCTACAACCGCAAGATACACCTTGTATATTTTTTTAAGGTTCAGATATCAATAAGTAAGAAAGCAATAAGAAGCTTTGTCTGTTTAATTTTTAAAAGTTCCACGATTCTTAGCTACAGATGTTCCTTTGTCATATATTTCAGTATTTATATTATAAAAAATATGCATTCATGAAAAATTCAAGAATGTGAAATATGCACAGGATTCGCACAGTACCAAAAATTATATAAAATATTCAAAGCATAATACTTGTTATGATATTTAGTGAATTTAGAAATACCAATTTGCATTTAGTATCAATATATCATTTATATTTATAAATTTTCTAAAATTCAAGGTACATATTGAATCAATATTGACACTCTTAAGATTCTCCATTTGATTATGGCAATGAAAAAAAAAATCATTCTTTCAGAATATATATATATTAAAATTCTTCGTTTGAACATGGAAATAAAATAAAAATTCAATCCGGAATTGTCTATGATTGAAGGTTAAATACCATGTTAACTTTTTCACAAATGTAAAGCCAATGAAAAGTTATTTTTTTTTTTTACCTTTCACCTTTGATTTTTAAAAAAAGGAATACTAAAATACCATTTCATTCAATTAAAAAAGCCAGTCAATCCGCCGGGACCCTAAAAATAATTCCGAAGTATTTTCCCACACGTCCGCGCCAGTCTCCTAAATTATCTCGGAGAATAGTCATTTTTCATCGATGTCGACGACGGAACCGCATATCCGTCTCGTTAAACGACTCTAGGATCGTCCCGTGGTAAAAATCGTAGAGAAGGAAAATCCTAGAAGCGATATAAAAGAAACGAAATAAGGGATGGTAGAGATGAAGCTTAAGGGGTTGCGTAATTTCGATAGACGTCATCGATTCGAGCAGAAGGGGGTCTCACGGAATTTTAAAGCCCTTTTCAGAGTTTTCCAATCTCCTTTTTTTCTTTTGGTTCACCTGGTTCACTTTCTTCCTCGTTTCGCGGCCACGAGATCGACTGGCCAGGTCGAAAGCTGCAGGTAAAAATTTCCTAGTCTTAGTTTGATGTTCTCATGGATCCTCCTCGGTGCGAATAAACCCTGTTGGATCTACCTGAATCGCAGACTTCTCACCCGGGCGTATTAAACGCTGCCCTAACTCCTTCCATCGATTTAAACCCTCCTTGGGATGCGCTGTCTTCGTTTGTCTTCTCTTTGGGAAAGAACGAGCAGTCATTCAGCTGTCTTTGCCCAGGATTTCGATCGCCAACTATCTTATTAATAACTGGGAATTTGTAAACAATTATTTTTCCAAAAAATTGAATAATTTTTGACAGGAATTATGGAATTATTATTAAATGGATTTTCAAAAGCGTGAACTACAGGAAAAATAGTAGCAACATTTTTGCAATACTGTTAGTCTTTCATATTAGGATATGGCAGAATAGAAGAAGGAATAGATATTTTTGTATGGTACAACATGAAAGTGTTTAGAATTCTAACAATGGAAAACAACGAAAGAACGCTTTGGAAAAGAAATTACACCAATAAAGTACGAAATAATGATGTTTGGAAAAATTGTAATAATTTTAGGAATATGAAACAGAGCAGAAACACAGAAGAAAACTATTTAAATAAAAGATATATTTTAAAAGGTACTATAACTGTCGTTTAAATGCAATTTGAAAGTATCTGGAGGGGTATGAAAATTCGTAACTGAGGGAATCAGCAGATGTACCTGCTTCCCGCAGTCGATTGCGGCTTTTTCACTATCGAGACGTCTCAATTTCACGACTCTCAGCTTCAACCGGCAAAAAACTTCCCCTCAGTCACTTTTTTACCTCCACAAAGTCGTCGCGTTTCTATTCGTTGATCCATGTTCCGGCTTTCGACCAATCGACAGGCCCGTTCCCCACCTTGCTTTCCAGAATCTTGGAAAATACAGGTCGCTCTGTCAGTCTCTTCGAGGTGTCACTGAAAGCAGGTCGAAGAGCCAATTCGATAGGTGAAAGAAGAACGTTTGGACCTCTACGGCAGATCTTATAGAATCTGTTAACCTTACTGCGTTCTTTTGGATCATTTTCGATTTGTCGTGCTTTTCTACCGTTAACAAGTTTGTCAAGTTTGAGGAAAGTGTCGTCCATCATACTTCTTCTCAATTTTATGCGAGAATCTTTTCTGAAACGATGTATTTAAAAAAACAGAATGAGACTGGGACATAAAAATAAGTGGACCGCAGCAGGGTTAATGCACTAATCGATTCATATTTATACTTATCAAAGTGACATTAAGATTTAAGAGTGAAACATTTTAATTTATATTTATCCTCGAAGAAGTTTTCAAAGTGACATCAACTGATCTTAATCATAAGAAGCAATAATGATAAATAATGAACAATTAAAGACACTATCCGAATTAATAGTATTATGAAATTTATGCCAATCAAATGATGCAAATTTTTGTTACAGGGAAGGTGAAAGTGAAAGAGGAAAAGGATGCATCGTCAATGGCGCCGGGAAGTCCTCCAACGCCTCCGCACACCCCCCAAAGCCCACCGCGACACAATCCACCCCCTAGCAACCTGTCTCAATCCTGTCAGACTTCGAATGCCAATTCACCAAACTTACAACAGCAACAGCAGCAGCATCAGCAACAAGAATCGAATCAACAACAGCAACAGCAGCATCAATCGCTTCACGCGATGGCTAACACACCCCTCAGCCAGATCTTAGTGCAGAATCCGGCAGTTGCTCAACTATTGCAACAAAATCCAGCGATTCTGTCGCAGAATCCGCAATTGGCGCAGTTGTTGCAGCAAAATCTTCAAGTTCAGATCGGCAGCGTCCTTTTCCAGAACGTCAGGAGGGAGGAACCTGAAGAGCCGAGGGTGAGTCAGTCGAACAAATTAATTAGACGAGGGTCCCTTTCATCTCCCGCGGAGCGTTTCGCCGTGTCCCCTGCTCTCTCTCCGCCCTCGCGACGGAAATGGATTGTTTCGTTTCCTTTTTCCTTCTTTTCCTTCGCATCGTGCTCGTCGCCGCGGATACTTTCCGAGAGCAACACGTTCACAGTGAGATTTCTTTCGTAAATGGAATCTTTAAAATTTGTTTTTAAATGTAATGAAAATTGGAGAAATTCCTTTTCAAATTTATCATGTTTGTTCGTTTTAAAAGACGGCACGTTCACAGTGGAAGTTTTCGTAAATGGGATCTTTAAAAATGTCTTTCTTAAATGTAATGAAAATTGGCAAAATTCCTTTCTAAATTTAGTATGTTTATTTCTTTTTCAAGAAACCCATTTACGGTGGAATTTTTGGTAAATGGTAATCTTTTAAATTTCTTCAGAATTTTCTTCGAAGCTTAATGAAAAGTGGAAAAGTTATTTTTAAAATTCAGTGAAAAATATTATACCTCACATATGTGTTAGTATATACATTTTAGTATATTTAAATTTTGATACTACATTTTCCATCAATAAAGTATTTCAAAATTTGAGAATGAAGTATCTAATGGTTACAAACGTGAAAAGGAAATAAGCAAAAGTAATAAAAATAAATTAGCCAAATAACGAAGAAAAATATTTGTTCATTAAATTTCACACAAACGATAAAGCGCTTTTCGTTTGCTCAACGTAGCTTATTTAATTATAGACAGAAATAATGTGATGCACTAAAGATCAGGAAAATAATAGAACGAGCCGATTATTTTTATCGCTCTATGTATAATTTTATGAAGAAACAAGATAGTTTGGTGTAGTTATTCATACTTAACCCACTGTGAATCGAGCTTAACTCGTGACTCGAAGACGTAGATCGATTATAGTAGACCTCGTGGACACCGGGCCTGTTGATGATGACGTGACACCGGATTGTCAACATGCCGCGAGCATCTGCTACAGCGGTTGGATTTCGTTCAACTTGTTTCCACTTTAATGACCAACGCCAAGATCCATACACGCCGTGCCAATTATATGAAAATAATTATCTCAATTTATTGGTGACTGGCTCACGCAATACCCGAGATAACTAATTCACCGTGAAATCTTGTTCGCGGTTTAAAAGCTTTCCTTAATTGACTCGACCCGTTGATTGCCGTTTCCCTTGTAAACCAAATCTGCCAACTAATTTATTCTCATTGCGATTTCTTCGATGTTTTTACAAATGCCAACAGGTTTCTTTTTTTACGCTTCAAATGAAATCAGGAAAAGATTTCTGCCGCGAAAAAGCTGCAGATGCAGATATCGAATTGCAGTTTATTTTCATTTCTATGTCTTTTTGTGTAGAAAATTTGCCACGATGCAATATAAATCTAGTTGGTCGCGGTTCGTTGTTCCGTGAAATTGAACTACATCCAAGAACATGTTACAGCACGCTGCATTGATGACTCGATGATGTATGCAGAGTTGACTCTGCGCGAAATCGTTTCGTTTCCATCGTTAGCTAGTTCTCGTTTCGTTTCTTCAACTACTTCGATGGCAATCGAATAGTTCTATAGAGAAATGAGTCGTATTTTAGCATCATATTTTAGATCTAGTTTAGAGCTATAGTACCTGCTGTGCACAGGTTTGATGCCATCTGTCAAAATGTTTTGCTATTATGAATGAATACAAAGATACTCGATGTTGTGTTTAATTTTTGTTATTTTATTCGAAGAAGTGGTTAGTTCAAGAATTACTTCGTTGTTCGATGAAGAAAATATTAATTAATTTGAGGTAAGCAATATATTGTATGATCTTCTGGTCTCTCGATGACAAAAATATCTGCCATTCTGTTCTAAATTTATTTACGTTTTTGACATCCATTTTTTTGGCTCGCTCTAAAATTGTTCTATATTTGTTGGATATTTAATTCGATACGAATTAATTCGTATTACGATTTAGTTCGACACAATTTATTAAAATACTTTTAAAAAATTGAAGAGTCAGAGAAACTACGATCAAATGGCCATGAACTTGTATTAGTCATTCGTTTCTTGAAACTCGTACGTTAATCGTGTAGATATGTAATAAGACTGAGAAACCATTAAAAAATAAAGTTGATCGATTTACTTTCCGACAAACGAAACACTAGGTGCTAGATGGAATATTTTAATTAAGAAGAGCAGCAGTAAATAGCCAACAATTTTTGCGCACTACTGTACCTTCGTCGTTTTAAAATAACATTCTCCGAGCGGGTAAAACATCGTAGTTCGCCTAAAAATAATTGGAAAATATTATCGACGAAAAATAATAGAAGGTTCTAGCGACGATGGGCAGTGAATCATCGTGTCTCTTTGATGGCTCAATGATGACTCGTCGACAGACTCGTAAAAGTCTGTGGCATTCCAGCGGGAAACGCGTAGCTACGCTAGAATAATTCAGGGGTTCCTGGAACCACGAACCAACTAATCATAATTTGTCCCTCGATATGCATTGCCGTAATCTCCGAGAGTCCCTGATTCTTGACCTTAATTCGTTCAGACGTGTTCCCATGAAATAATCGAGAGAACAATGATTCCTTTCCCCTCGATTCGCACTGCGCACGCGTACAGAATCGTATCGAGGGGCAGGAAAAAAGGACAAGCAATTCGATTTTATCCAACGATAAAAAGCCCGGTCACCATAAAATTTGGACAGATTCTTCGGTTTATCTTATCGCGTGTAGGCCGCTAACAATCGTCTCGAAATTGAGTTCGCTTTGAAATCGCTTCGAAAAATGATGGACGACCGACTCGAACGGAAAGAAACTTGGTTTTAATGTGATTGCATTTTCACAATGACTAATAAAACGTCTGAAGTAGGATTGTTCAAATCGCCAGGCAAGAAAAGAGAAAAAATCGCCGATGGTTCGGTTTGGGTGAGAAACATTACGTCAGGCGTCGGGGAATTAACTTTCTAAAAGAACAATTAACATTCTACGCCATCCTTCGACACACCCTACATTCGATATACAAGTTTCATACACGGGTTATTCCAGTAACTTGGAACAACCTCGTGAATATCACGAGGAATCTTCATGCATATAGTATCATATAGTATTTGCGAGTAAATCAAGATTCGCACCACACCTTGAATAGCCTAACAATAAGGAGCCTAGTATTTTGTCCTGTGATAAAAATTATACGAATAACGCAGATGTTGTAGATAGAATTGTAGGGTTCGCTGCAATAAGGAAGCAGCTCCAATATTTAAAGAAACACAGAACGGAAACCAAATTGGATAGAATAGAAGAGAATAATTGAAAATTATTACTCTACGCTATCTACACTTAGCGCGGATAAATTTTTTTGTAGTTTGATCATTACAGAATGCCATAAAGGGTACAAAGTTGAACCCAATAGAGAACCGCGAAGCTCTAAACGAATATGTTACGTCAGGATTTTATCGATTTTTCTTGGGAGGAATCGAAGAATTACTAAAAGTTACTCAACGTATAATACGATACGATACCACAATATGTTGATAGATAAAACAATTCTCAATTTCAGCCTTTTTATACAATTTATTCTCTTAAGAAGAAATCTGCAATTGTTCTAAAATCTAATAATGCTAAATAAAAATCGAAATTTATCAGACACGAAAGCGACGTATATTCCTATAATCTTAAGAAATAGGAACGCACGATAACAATAAATTGAACGATTTTACTAAAAAGATTGGGAAACGTGGAAAATGTAGTGGTGCAAATTCCTATGTAACTGATGACCAGGGATTCTAAATATAGAATGTAAACCGCTCGTGCAACCACCCCATTCAAACGATTCGCGAGAAAACCTCTGTTTATGGCGATGACTGTTCGAATGGAGGGAAATTCACGGGAAACGATAGGTCGGCGTTTGCATCGGTCTCGCTGTGTACCGGGCGGCGGTGTGCAAGTCGAGCTAAATATACATGTGTACGTGGCCAAAGAAGAGACACGAAATGGCCCGGGAGGCTCGGTGTATCGCCACGATGGAATCCCATACGGGGAGAATTGAAATTATTCCCCCGATTTTTGTCGTGTCGTTTACATTATTTTCGCCTTTGAATATTAATGGGCATATGCTCTCCGGCGTTATGGCACAAGAAGTAACAACGGCGTATAATACTCGACTCTTAACGTTATTCTATTGTTTGCAAATCAGCTCTATTGTTTTCTCATATACCTCTATACTCTCCCGGTTCCCTCTTCGCCCTCCCCCCATGCGCTCCTCCTACCCTCCGTATTCTTCTCTCTCTTTTCTCTCTCCCTCTAACTCTGGAACGCTCTTCTTTTACCCTCTCCTCTTTCTCTTGCTCGATTCTTCGCTCATTCTTTTCGTGGCCGATCTTCTTCTTCCTCCTCTCTTGTCGTCGTTGTCGTCTTCTTAACCAACATGCACATACATATACGTATACACGTAACTGTTGTATAGTATTTTCTATTTGTTTCTACGATCGTTGCTTCCTTCCTCTGGCTCTCTTCCTCGTCCTCCTTTTCTTCTCTTGCCTTTCTTCCTTATACATCGAGTTTCGCATGGTACCTCCTGTGGGACTCCCTATGAAACCCCTATGGTGGGCCACTCTGCAATCGAAATCTGCTTTGTGGCGCACGTACTGACTTTTCGATGTCTGGAAAGGGGGCTGGTTCCTTTTCGCTGGTTTCTTTCCCCTTTGTGGTGGTCGCACGCTTCTTCCGGTTATCTTACATACATATGTTGTCTTCTCTCCTGAATATTCTTTTCAAACATTATCGCTGGCCATTAAAGGAAAGAAGCAACCGGGGGGACACGCTTTATGACACGGATTAGCCGAGTGTCTCATACGACAAAAATTCTCATGCTATCCGTGATTCCGTCTACCAGTCAAATTCTGTCACGTTTGCGCGGCATTCTGGCGACGTGAATCACCCAAGGATAGAACGCAACTACTCGGTAGAATCTGCAGAAGGTCTCGAAACCTTAATTAACTATTCCCCGTTTTAGTCATTAAACTGTCCACGACGAACATATAAATCAAAATTGAAATACTCGTGTTCGCTTTCTGCGTTTCGATAAATCGTCGGAATGTTCGCGATATTAAAATTTACTCGCTTCTTTTCGAATTTGTTCACTCATCCATCGATTTTCTCTTCTTAGAATTACTAAAAAAAAAAAAAAATAATTCGGATACATATGGATTGTCTGTGAGTTTAAAACTCATCGAAAGATCTAGAATCGAATAAATGTTCTTCCCAATACAATCTAGAGCATCAATCGATTTTTCATAGAAACGGTTACGAAACATACTGTGCATCGCGTCATCCGCGATAAAGTATTCACTCTGTGCGCGTTGAAAAATCGTCAACAAGCTTAGAATCTTGGAATTTCCGCGCTCTTCCCTGAATTTGTCGACTTATCGATCGATTTCCCGTGAAAATGGCCGCGAAACATTCTTTGTTGCGCATTGCCATGCGATCCGCACAGCGATCCGTAATATTGGGCATCGAAGGTCGACGATAATTATGAGCATAGAATATAAATGGTGGATCGTTGGCCACGGGATCGGTGGAACGCGATTGCCGTGCACGTGAGCCGCGTTCTCTCCGCGGGAAAGCAGAAACAGAAAAGAAAATCGACCCCTTTGGCTGAAAATGGAAATGGGAGGAAAAGAAGACACGCAAGACAAACACGATGAACACACGATGTGGCAATCGCTTTATAAATTCAACGACGCCACGGATCGGCATCGCAGATACGGCTTCGGAAATCGTACAGGATTCGAATAATTTGCACCGCGATGGGGCTTCCGGACAACTGGCGTCCCTTTCGAGCATCACACCGTCGATATTCTGATTTTTTTCTCTTCCTTCGTTTGTCCCACGTTCAAATCTTTTGTAACGTAGTTCGAGAGAGACTTGACCAAACAGACGAATATAGCATTATAAATTTAATCTTTTATCCTCTGACGATATTTTCTCTTCGAATTTTTCTGCCTCAGTCTCAAGCTTTTGAGATTTAACGTGTATGTGTGTGTTATTTGGAAATTTCTAGGATATACGACAAATACATAAAACGAAAATATATGCAACAAAAACAGTAATAAAAGTAAAAAATGATATAAAGGTTTAAATTTCATCATACGTAAGTTCAATTATTTATTTCTATTTCCTATAAAAAATTGAAATTTTACGTATTTATTAAATCTGATACACGGAAATATAGGAAATTGTCAAAGGATTAGTCCGTAAACTTAACAGAAGAATTGTGATAGATGTGAAGGAAAACATCACTGATAAAATGAATTTGTTCTCCGAAATCAGAAATCTTAATCGAAAACGTGGTTTGAAACGCATTTTCCTGCAGTTGTTCTTGACACACATTTGCACATTGCATTTCGAAGGTCGACGACCCTATACCTCGTACTTGAAAGTTTTTGGGGAACCGGAAGCCGTTTCCGTTTCGCATAACGTCTCGAAGAGAGGATGTCGTAACGATAAAGGCGCAATTTCTGTCATCGCGAAAAATCGCCGACTAAAGGTTAATTCCTGGAATTTCTCACAGTACCTATCGTACACACGAAACCATCTTTAATTGAAGATATTCTAGACAAATGAAAGTTCCGCTACGAAGAAGAAGGGGAGACGAATGGTCCACACGGAGCTCAATTTAGAGCAATTCAAAGATTTATTTTATTACACCAAAGTGTACCGGTCTTATAAAAGGAAAAAAGCCTCTCAAAGAGCATCCTTTATTTAGGGCAGGATGCCCTATCGTTTAACAGGCAAAATTTATCATTGCGTTCTATGGCTATAATCAAAAGATGTTCATTGAAAATGACCATAAAGTGCTAAATAATAAATGGTCATTTACAATTTCGCTAAGAAATTATAATGAAAATACGAAATACAAAGAATTAATGCTCCTATCTCAATACTAATATCGTCTCGAATTTCACTATTTTATGTGTGGGTAACTAAATATATATACATTTACCAATATAATTTTGATAGTCGGGTGTCATTATAGTGCTAATAAAATTTCAAAGTGTTCCGTATGACGCACATAATATATGTCATAATATATTCATAAAACATTTTTGCAAGTGTTCGAATGCTTTCATAACCTACCGTGCTTAGAACTTTTCCTCTTCGACTCATATGAGTCAGATAAGAAGTTTCTTAAATCGCAAACCAATTTCGTAAAATTATAACCAACACAAGTGTGTCATAATATCCTTTGATGCACGATCATAATGGATCGTCCTTTACCTAATTTTGCCGTTAGGTTACATCCTGTGAGAAATAAAAACTGCCCTCCTTACTTATACCCTAGGACACCCTGCAGATCGACACGTAGAAAGTCGCAGCCTCCTAGTTAGGGTAACCAGGTTTTCCCAAAAGATCTCGTGCCCCGGATAATTTGGAGGCATTCAACTTTTTAACGACACGTGTCGCGGATTCATAGAGGCGCGCTCCGTCTCTCCCCCATTCGTGTTGCGTGGGCGACTCCCCCCTTTCGTCCCCATCGCGAGCACGGCCCTGAGCATGCTGGTGCATTGTACATCGTAATGTATTTTCTTTTAGGTACCGCCGACAATAGCGAGCCTGGCGGCGATGAAGGTGGAGGCAGCTGACCCGAAGGTTTCCGGTGAGTTACTATTTCCGCCTCCTTACGGAATTATCGGGATCGTAATTAGATTCAAATCGAGTCTCCGCCGTTCGACGACCCTGCGCCAACCGGCAAGCAGACAGGAAGGGAGGGATACAGAAAAAGAAAGGTGCAACGGGGAAAACAAAAGGAAAAGATATCGGTCGGTCGGCGACGCGGGGGTGGGCGGAGGGCAGGCAAGGGGTCGCGAGCGGTGCACGTTGAAATCGACAACGATCTGTGCTTGAAACCAGCCTATTTGTCCCATTCCTTTTTAATTATTCCAGAACCAGAAACCTGTTATCGCACCTAAGATGAAAGTCTTAATTCATTTACGCTCGAATGTCCGCATACTTGTTTAAATCAGCCTGTTTGCTCTGTTTTTTAATTGTTGCGATAAAATCCTGTTGCCATACATTCGATGAAAATGTTCGTTTATTTATACTGGGAAATCGCGTATTTTGTTTAAATCCATCCATCTGCTCTATTTCTTTTCAATTATTTCGATAAAAATCTCTTGTTACACCGAAGGTCATGCTCATTCGTTCGCGGTTTTGAAAGCTTCAATCGTTTTTCCAATAGTACGTTTGCATTTACTTCGTTAGAGGGATGAGTCAGACTCAACAGGTGGTTCATAATTTCGACACCGAATAATCAAAGGGTATCCGAGTCTGTGATTTGAAGTTTCTTGTACAAAATTGGACAGTTCATGACAAGAACTACTCTCGTCGGATCTTTCGACTTCTTTGAAAACAATGTATTCTAGTAATTAGAAGCTAGAATTCAACATGGTAGAATTGACATTACGAGATTGACAACTTCACTTCTTTGTTATAATTAGATACAATTACAGATACATTGGAAATTATTAACAAAAATTTTCCCTTTAAAATATATTCAAGAGAAATTCTTTTGCTCTCCTGGATGAAGACAAACATGTACAAGGGTTGTTCTTGTCATGAGCTCTTCGATCATAGAAACTGTATCAGAAGTTCGTTTCCTACTTTGTTCCGAATCACGATTTCGAAGATTTTGGAGCACATTGTGTTTTCCCGAAATCGTTCAAATCGTCTTGGACACGATGGTCCCGTATCCCTGGACCAATTGTCAATTCCCACGGCCACGTGACCGGTCCGTGAATCTCGTCTGGAAACGAAGGACGCACACGCGTCTCGCCTTCTATTTATTCGATTGAATCGGTGCAGGCTCGTAAATCGTGTGCAACCTGACGAAACGAGTCGTGTCCCATGCTTTCAGCGTTTTGTGGCCTGGGGCTCTTCCCCCTTTATTGGAATATCCGCCCACAGCATTATGGGAATTATCAAGGAAATGGGATGAGCGCAAGTGGGTCCCACGAGGGGGCTGAAGGGGGTTTGCGTGGCCGCGGACGATCGGGAAAGAGAGGAAGACCGTGCGTGGAAACGGATTCATGCAGGTCCCCCATACACACCCACCACCCCAATATACTCCATTCAGTAAAATTATGTCACATATCGATGAAGAAACATCGCTATAGTCATTGACAATAGGGATGATGAGGATTTTAGAAAAATTCTATCGATTCTCAACGAGGCATTTTATCGCCCTTTTATCGTTAAAGATTTTCGTTAAACGATATGATAGATCGTGCCGCGTTTACTTACGATGTACAGTTAGGTTATTCTTGGATGATGAGGATTTTACAAATTTCGTAATTGTTTAAATTTATCTCTAAGTTTGATTATATTGATGATAGATGAAATGAGGATATCACGGCAATTTTGTCGATTTTTAATCAGAATTTTAGATTTAGAGGAAGACTAATGGTGTGATGTATTGTCGCGATTATCTAGGATATATAGTTAGGCTATTCCTCGATGAATAAGAATGTTTCTAGAAGAAAGGTTACGTCAGATGTTGGAGCAAAGAGATTCCTAAACGAGCTGCATGCAACGAGACGAAAAAGTCCCTAGCAAAAGAGGTCCCAGTGACGTTCTAACGACACGAGTTAATTTTAGATCGGCCACGAAGCACCACGATCGATTGGCTATAGAATCGAGAAGTCAGTGACTCGATGAGAATTTCATTAATTATAGGACATCGCGGGGATAGGATCGAGACGTTACGTAATCCCGTCGATACTCGTTTATAAATACGCCAGCTTCAACGTCTGTCTACCTATTGCGTTGTGTCTCGTTGATTCCTTCGTTTTATTAGCAATGCGCGGATTCCTTGTCGCCTATTTCTCTTTCGCTTATGCTCACACGGTTCGATGTCTGCACTCGGGCGTCGAGTCGCGCGCTCGACGACGAGGTTTTCAGTTGAAAACGAAGAAACGAATCAGAACTGACAGCGGAAATTATGGTAATCGTTTGACAAAGGAGGGCCGAAGAAGGGGGAGGGGTGTGTGTATGTGTGAGGGAGAGACAGAGAGAGAGAGAAAGAGAAGAGTGGGCGGCCTCGCTCGGTGTCTCTGTTATCCAGAGACACATTCCCACAATTTCGGATCGGCCAATCAACGTCTCTCGCGCTCCCGGACGATATTAAGCTCGTCGCGAGATCCGCGGTTCAAACCGAATAAAATAAAATTGTGCGTTGTTCGCTCGGGTTCGTCGTTGTACTACTCGCCCCGCAACGAGAAAGGAAAAAAAGGGGAGAGGGAGAAAGAATATGAGTCGGCGGGACAGAGACGGTGCGACAGATGGCCAGAAGAGAAAGAAGGAAAGAGCGAGGGAGAGCGGCGGCGCAGAAGGAGAAAGAGGGAAAGAGAGAGAGAGGGCAGCAATCAAAGCTGATTAAGCCCACAACTGGGGAATCTGTGGGGCCAGTGTCTCACGCCAATCTCGCCCAATCAACCGGTTGGCCGGGGAGATTTAAAAAATAGAATGCCTACTGTCAATTGTCCCATAATTTAAATAAATCGAATAAATGGACAAAGTGGCCAATTAGAGTAGTTGCTGCTTGCTGCTTTAACGCATTATTCTCTCTTTCTCGCGGTGTCTTCGGCCCCTCTCCC
>NT_176446.1:1850858-1851043 GCF_000188095.3 Bombus impatiens
CTCTTCTTGCCCCTCGTGTTACAATGTCTCATCGCTGGACCATCTTTTAGAGTCTCCTTCGAACGAGGGAAGTGCTTTCCTTCGCCCTCCTATCCATCTCGGTTCCTACCTCTCTGGACTCTCCGCGACTTCTCTTCACCACGTTGTTCCACGTTCACGTTACCCACCACCTTGCATTTACGTGC
>NT_176446.1:1851111-1880702 GCF_000188095.3 Bombus impatiens
GCCGTTTACGCCACAGATGACTTAACCATCGGCGAGCATGTGTGCAGCGCGTCGATGCAGTCGCCACGATAGTTTATCACTTCCGTCGTTTCCTCTCCAACGACGTTCTCCAACAAACACCGTTTCTATAAATTTACCTTAGAATACGATTATTTATGTCATCTTCTGGCGACGAATTTACTTATTGAAGTAAGTCATTTGAGAATTGAGAATGCGATATCAATCGTGTACTCTATGAGCTGGTAATTCTAATGTGCAATAGAATCAAGAAAAGAGGAGCGCGATTCGAGACATATCAAATTGTCGTTTTCAATGATTCAATGATGATCTTAAATGTCTATTATGAGGAGAGTTCATTTTCGTTAATTTCTTGATTGCGGACAACTCGATCGCGAACTACAATTTCTTGAAAACAGGTCTTTAAATATTTATATATCATTCATGAAGGTAAAAGCGTTACAAATGCGATCGAAAAGTTTGCGAGATATCAAATCGCTGTCAGTGCATGTAGTTTCGTTATCTTGATCTTTATCATGTAGTCAACGATGACAAGATATTACGAGGGATTCGAAGATCCCTCGCTCTGTAAGCAATTGTTCCACGTTTATATATGACTACCATTCCCTGGATGTACAAACGAAGCTTAATTGATTATCCGCGACCCGCTGGCCCTCGGCTCGCCAGCCTTCGATTACGGTCCGCATCGAAATTTCAGCGAACACGCGTTACGTAGAATGCCACGGACAGGCTTTAAACAATTACAAGCAATTTACGACTGGAACAATTACCGCCGACATCCGTGAACCACGTCTGCCGTGCTGCACCTGTTCGACAATCATTTACGACGGATGGTTTAACAGGCACGATGATACGCGCGGTCATTAATTCGTATCAAATACAATTTAATTAACAGATCCCCGACTTATCCCGTGCATCCTTCTGTTGCATTAATATACCGAACATCCGCCGAAAATTGTCCCGGTTACGTACAGTTAGTGCGCGATAAGCATTAATTGAACAACTCCGTGCCACTTTACTGTTCTTTACGATCATGTTACGTAGTTCGTGTAGTACGCACGTTTCAAATATCGATCCTCGACACGACGTAAAATTCTATTAATCCAGATAAGAGTTTCCAATCGATGCACGATTTTACTCGTTGTCAAAGTGTATAAGTAGCTAGACTCACGAGAAAAATGAAAATCGTGTTCCACATCGTATATCTGTCCGCTTTCCAAGAAAATCTCATTAACTTCGTGTTACGGTGATTAACAAATCAGACCCGCGAAGGATTTAATCATCGTGCACATACGGAGGAGAAGGAGGAGGAAAAAATTCTATTCGATCGGCGGGGTTGCACGTTCGTCGACCGGGATAAAAATGCACCGTATTAAGCGGCCAATTATGCGAATCTGGCTCATCTCGGCGAACGAACGGCTGTGTAACGCATGTCTGGAAGGTAGATAAGGTACCCTCGTAGAGGTTTTCGTACACCTACGTGGGCTGGCAGTCAAGCCGAGCCAGCCGACCAGGCAAATAACAAATAAAGCATAAACGGGAGCTACAATAAATAACTGGTGCACCGCGTTCTCTGCATATACTCGGAGCCACGGACCCTTCGGGGCCTTATTTCTCTTTCTTTCTTTCTCCATAGTCGTTTCTCCCTACCATCGTTCCTCGACGTTCCACCACCCCCACCAATGGGCCCCCCTTTAAGGACCATATATATGTCATAACGCAGTCGCCAAGAGAGCAGCCAGGCTTTGAGAAAAATCGTTCCTGACTTATGCGGTTGCCGTGAAAACGGATTTAGGGGACCACTCTTGCTTCCTTTTATTTGAGGAGCTGCATTTTTAAGGAATTACACCAGTCCCAAAAGCTGTTCGCTCCGGAAGAATGTAGTTCTGGGATGAAATGTGAATGACTAGTCGGATTTTCGGTAATCTTCTCCTTTCTGACATGCAAGTTTATTTATAGATTGGTTTATGCGTATACGGTGACAAATAATTCATAAATTATTTAGTGTTTGAAAGGAATGTTTCACATGTAAGATGAGTTGACGTAGAATTGTATTGACGGCGGTAATTTGATGTTAGTTTAGTATAGGTAGACGTGCAAGGAACATGCGAAGCTTAAGTTTCATTTTTTAAACAGTATCACATATTTTTTAGATATGCCGTATTAGAATCTTGTATTCTAAAAGTACGTATACGTTCCCAAGTATTGGGTAAACCGAAAGCTGACGTATACGTTCTCTGTAGTATAGAATTATGTTTATCCTTAACGAAAAAATTGAAGTGACCAAGGAAATACCATTTTTCTATTAATAAAAGCTATTTCGTACTATATATATATACCAAAAAATGCTGCCGGTTTTTGTGCAATGTTTCTGCAACTTGTCATTCCTGTAAAACGATATTAAATTATGTATACCAAAATAATGAATGTTATTTTAACATTAAAATGTCCAAGAAGTGTTGTATAAAAAGTATAACAGGTACAGCAATTTATATGATAATATATTACACTATTTGTGCCAAAAAATAATTAGTACAGAAAATATTCTAATTTCAATATTACAAAATGAAAGATTAATATACAAGACGGTCAAGAAATGATTGCTCAAGCAGCTCGATATTTAACAGGGACACCCTCGAACATGGAAGCGAATTTCATGGTTGATTAAAAACATCTCCGAGAAATATCTACGGGCGCCAGCCATTACTCGAAAAAGGGGGTTGAAATTCAGCGAATTAACGGTTAAGTAAATATTTGACAAGTAGATACCGGCGATTTCTTGTCGCTGGTTTCCTTCTCGCCTGGCTCTCTCGCGCCGGCCCCTCTCCGCATAATTGGTTACAGATGCATTATTCTTCGGCTCGGCTCGTTTCGCAGCCCATGCATAAACATTAAACTCTTACGACATGGGCGTCGTTCCTCTATTTTTTTTTATTCTCCTTCTCTTTTTTCCAACCCTTTTTTCTCTCCCTTTTACCTCGGCCCTCGGACCGATTGTGTTTCTAATTTCGCTAACACTCGTGAACCGTCTGGGACTGATTGAAATTCCTTGCGACTGTTTGAGGAGGACCGCGTTCGAGATCTTTGACTCGGTTGGCCCCGAGGTGGATGCGGCGCGATAAAAAATAATTAAAGACCCTTTTGATCTCGCCAGCCACAGGAGATCGTAAATTCAAATGCACTTGGTATATCGCAAAACGTACACAGCCTCTGTGTTCAACAAATTTATAATTTACCTATAATTTTATTTAAATCTTCGTACTCTCTTAGAACGCGAGCATACAGAGCGATAAGCGGCAAAGCAAATGATGGCACAACCAATGCCAATGCTCCGCATGCCAATATTGTTACTAACCGCTTATCTGTATGTTCACAGCCTTGGTCGCAAAAAAAAGCGAAGTGGGGCGAATTAATGAAACTCTCGCCGAAAATCTCAGACGTGTTTCGTTCATTGTCAACGAAGTAAAAAGAATTCGGAGAAGGGACAAACTAAGCGAGGGTAGAACAGCGAATTTCACTGTGGAAGCGAAACAATGCGGTCGAGTTAGATGCATAGTCGGTCCCCTGGGAAAAAACTGCTCGAAAGCCAGGCAGATTGGAAATTTTATTATTTATATTTGAAATTTATTATCGCCCTGACTGGCCTGGTCGGTCCCCTTCTCGTTCACCGGTATTCTTTCCGCGGCGTCCGTGTTCCCTCCCCTCGTCAGCCGCTTCTCGCGCCGTCTCGTCGCCGGCCTAATTTATCGTTCCTCAACTTTTTATTAATTTCTTACTGCTCGCGGAATCGCGATCGCATTAAAAGGAACGTCCACGGCCGCTGAACGGTCACCGAAATGCATCGGTACACAAACGGAATGCCGTCCCTAATTTTTCGCTCTTCTCCATCCTCCCCCGTGTCCTCTTTCCTCTCCTCGTTCTCCTGTGCCGCGACCGCGAGGATCCTCCTCGTTCCGTTCTTTCAGCGCGCGGTGTCCGCTGATCCCCTTACTAGCTTTTGGCCCATCGATGCTATCGGGCATACCGACAAAAGAAACACATTTTTCCGCAAAATGCCGCACTGGTGGCGCTCCACCCACCCCCTCTTTCACTTCTCGTAAAAACGGATCCGGTTGGAAATTCCGCGCGCGGATCATCCCGCTATTTCATTCGACTATGTCCGCCCGTTGGGACTTTCTGGAATACAGCCGAATCAAATTAAATCCGCGGTATAGGTTGCACAGTTCTCCATGGATAGCTGAAATCGTGGATAATAGTTACGCATCTATGTTGAAATTTAATTCTTGATCAGCCATTAACGAGAATAAGTAATGATGATGTATACGAGCCTCTTATTTGTCTAATCAGTTAATTGGATAAACCAGAAACTAAAGAAGATGGATGAAATTATACTCATGTAAGGTAATCAGCATCGATCAAAGCTCGCTAACATTTTAAGAATTTCAAAAAGCGAAGAGTTAATCACTTGGACCACTTGACCGGCTCGCACGCTATATATTATCGATAGAATTAGATTCTTTTATTATAAAAATATAACAGAATACTATTAAAAATAACACGACGTTATATTGAAATCGTATAACGAGTTTCCACTGGCTGAGGCTAAAAAAACTCGATCGGAGATACCGGTTTCAAGGTTCGCGACAGCTCGAAATTAGAAGGATCGATTAGTTAATCGACTGCGCGGTGAGATAAAGTCGTGTATTCTTGGCGGCTGAAAAATCGCGAAACGTCGGCCAGGAAAAAACGAGGGCGGGCAAAACCGAAACGAAGCATGATGTGGATGAAACGGGGCAGAGGGGCGTGTTGCACATGATCTGAAATACGCTTGATCGTAGAAGGGGGTTAGAAGAAGGCGTGAAGGGGGCGAAGTATCGTTTGATCGAGCAACGATGGATTCCTGAGTTTCGAGGACGGCATGCGATTGCCAATCGTTTGTTTCCCGATACAAAGGCGATCGGGGCCAATCAAGCGGCCAACTAACATTGCGGTGCACTTGCTTTCGCAATTCCCTTTTCGAACTCGCCACTTTTATTGCCAGATATCTTAGCCTCTGTTACTCTCAACCCCCGCTCGCCTCCCTGGTCTGCTCTCGCGTTAATTATAGCGAGGGAACGGAGAAGCAAAGAAACAAAACTATTAGGTTGCTCGGAAAGCTTGTATAGCGTTCAATAGTTAATGTATCCTACGTCAGGATAGGTTTTGATAGAATTCTTCAATTGGTAGAATTGGAAGAAATTTATCATGAACACACTGCGGGTGTTTATGCAGATTTATGCTTTTGAGAGTATACAATTGATTTTTTTGACTGCGAAGGTACTTGATAGAAAATTGTTTCATCTACCAAATATTATAGAAAACATTATACTTCGGATATTTTATATAATCTTTTTTCATATTGTGTGCATTATGTGCGATCTTGTATCTTCAAATGCATAAAAATTCGCAGTGCCCAATCATGAGTTTCTCTGTTAAGTATTTAATTATTAGGTTTGGAAGCAATATCGTTTCTCGTTCGAAAGACAGACCAGTTTCGATTAGTTAAAAAGGTTTCGGTTCTCAATAAGACGACATTTGTTGGAACGTTGAACTGCCGGACGACGGCAACGCAGTGGTTAGCGCCTTAGGGTACGAACGTTCGGGACCCGGATTCGAATCCCGGCGCCCGTATTTTCCGAAATCTGATTTTTCGGACGTATAGTGTGCCTCTTCTCCTGAAGGGTGGTAAGGATGTGGTGGTCGTCAGTCAACTAGGCGCCTCTGTGTTTTGACTGCCAATTTGGCACATATCATGGCGGTAGCCCTCATGGCTATTAAATATTCCTATTTTCTGATGTGGAGAACCGCCGAATGAAAATGCCATCCGTAAAAAGAAGAAGAAGATGGGTCCCCCCGCTTTCCCTTTTGTATGCTTTAAGGGATTTTTATCAGCTGATCAGTTGATTGTGTTGGAACGTTCAACTATAACGCAGTCTTGCTTTTATCAAATTTTTCAGAGCTGAAGAAATTAGAATAGTTGTAAGACTTGAAAACTTGCATTAACTACTTAGAGGAATTCGTATTGAGAAAGACAAATGATTCTTTGAAGAAGTGAAGAACAGCTTGATTAGTAGGAAGACATCGAAAGAGACTATGTATTATTCAATAAAATATTGATTTTGTGAATCCTCTTCCATATCACTTCGATTTTTACATTCGTTTCTTTTGTCTATACATCTCTTCAAATAATCGTCTTAATGTCAGTCCTTATCATAGTATCATACAAATGGTATGTCGCTCTATCATGTTTGGCATAACTCCGCTTTTCTTCTCTCGAATGGTGCACTAGAATTCTACATAATGGCGATTCTCTTCTTGTTTTAAACTCTCGTAAGTTGTCTTTAAATTTTTCTTACAAATTTTCCAAACAGTACAACATCTTTCTTATCTTCGCTACTTTTCTTCCTCGAGTTATCCTCGAGCGAACGAAAGACCATCAAATGAGGGGAATTTCACGTTGCTGCGATAAACATGATAGTCCGCCGGCTCGATAATCGACTGTATCGAGAAGAAACATCGAATCCGTCTTAACGGGGAGCGAACCACCGTGCGCGGCTGAAAATTATTCACGATTATTCACTCTGCGGATGCCTAGGAATTGGCGCGAGATTTCCATTCGTAATCGATCGACAGACGTATCATTACGTTCGCGTTTCTCCTTTTACAGCGCGTTTTCAACGGCCGCGGTCGAGCCAGAGGAGCCGTTTAATTACATACTTAAATATTTATACGCGCGGGAATATAAATCGAATCGATTCATAAAAGGCGAGCCAGCATGCTCTCGAACGTGGCCCAGGGAAACAAGACCATCGTCGAAGGACCGCGATCCTTTGGATGGTTGCTCGTGCGCAAAAAAGGGGCGAAAACGAAAGAGATAGACAAGAGAGGAACGAGAAGACCAGAGATACCCCATGGTCCAACTATATCCTTCTCTTGCTTCCTGGCATCTCCCTTCTTCTTCCGTTTGGCTGCTCTATTAATTAGCTCGCGGCAGCTCGCTCTCCACTCTGTTAATTTACTCGAGAAGGGGAGGGGGCGCATTTTATTTTTCGTACGGGCCTGAGAGTCGTCGATCCTCCGCGTCGGTTGGCTCCTCAATCCGGCTCTATTAATTAGCCGGGGCCCTTTTTTCCCCGCGGCCAGGCCCCGTAAGACCCGTCGAATCCCGTCAGGAAAAAGGGAACGCCGGACAACGAGAAAAAGAACGCGCGCGCGGCCAGCGTCCGTCTCGGATTCCAGAATCACCGGAAAGGGAGAAGAAATATTCCGGTTTCGAGCAAAACGATCCTTCTCTCTCTCTGCCCCGACCCTGTTCGCGAATCCCTCAGCGTTTTCGTTGGAACTCCAACGATCCCAGGTCGATTGTTATGCAGGCGGTTTCGTAACGCGTGGGATCCTGCTTGGACGTCCATTTCCAAGATC
Organism: Bombus impatiens; assembly: GCF_000188095.3. Taxonomy (NCBI): domain Eukaryota; kingdom Metazoa; phylum Arthropoda; class Insecta; order Hymenoptera; family Apidae; genus Bombus; species Bombus impatiens. The sequence continues at coordinate 1,858,591 of NT_176446.1, forward strand.
CACAAATGATATAATTGTATGACTAAGTAGGTCTGATATTAAATAATCATTTACCAGAACAATTTATTGGGGGGCAAATATGTCCATATCAATTTATTTAGTATACTGGTATTTGAAATTATTCTTATATTCTGCTTATGAAACTGTATGATAGTTTAATGTTCCTTGCGTACATGAAAAGTGTAACTATATCATAATTTTCGAAAAATGATAACATTACGGTGTACCCCATAATATTGTGCCAATGTGTTCTTAATATGATATCATAGACATAATGTAAAAGCATTTATCTGCTAGTAAATGCTGTCGAAGACACTACAGTAGAATTCTGTTTATATGGACTTTTGAAAGAACAGATAGTTTATGTAATTGGAGATCATATACTGAAAGTGATCCTCCCACTGTTTATGATTTTTCTTCTTATACTAGGAATTCACACGCAAACAAGTAGATTCAGCCTCTAAAAGTCCATCTAATCGGACAGTACAGTTTCGTTCAAATAAATGTCATTTATATTGGAACTTTCCCTTTGTACTGTGAAATTTTTTTACCGGGAATCGCTCTGCATTTCGCAAAGAAAATATCATCCCTTTGAATTCTTTCTGTCTAAAGCGCGATTTTTTTGTTATAGTGGGAAGTAGAAATCGAGGTTAGATACACCAAGCAATTTTGAACCGATATGGGTGGATTCGTACAAAGGGGCGATTTGTCAAACACTTTAACAGCTGCCGTACGCCGACAGCATTATGGAGAGGAGTGTATTATCGATTTTCACGAAGTAATTCAGACGCCATGCTCGTCCAGCCACGCGGAAAGCGCTTAATCCGAAACCCTTCGAACAGTTTTGCACACGTTAAACCGCATAAAACGTGAAGTCTCGGGGTACACCTACGGGTTCTGGGATTTCAATTTGCAATTTTCAAGCAGAATTCTACATTCGTTCAATTAGCACATTAAAAAACACACAACGAAAGCATATTAAATACACCGCTCGTAATTTTGTTTAATCATTTCCTCAATCTTCTACTCTGATTTCATGGTTTGTCTTCGTTTTCGTTGTATCTCTTTAATGAACCGAGCAGATGAATCGCGTGTCCGTATGAAGACAGCCAGTAGCCATGAGTCCATCGTCATGGATGAGCTTGGAACTGGAATCGAGAGAAGAAAATTACACGGTGTGTCGATCGAATCTTTCAATGCATGATTCTTCTGCAAATAGAACTCGTACAGATTCTTTTCCAAACTCACATTCCATTTCTTCTTTTTCCATACATTTTCCCATCTATATTGTTTACGTGTATTTTCAAACGAGAAGAAGGGGATTGTTTCTTTCAAAATCGACCCAGTCGGTTTTCTTCGTTTTCGTTGGAAAAAGCGTAGCCAGAAATATACGGAATATCCGCGAGCTGTCGGCCGGCATCCGGTTGACTATTTCGAGAATATAATCGCGAAACGGGAGGAAAAGGGGTCGGAAGATCGCGAGCCGCTCTTGGAAGAAAAGGGGCAAACTCCGTTGAGAAAGTGTTTTTCTGCGTTTTACTGGATTACTCGGTATACCTTCGTTCTTTATCCACTGTACCAGAGCCAGTAATGGGCCATTTCGTTCATTTTAAGCACGCGATGACAGGCCAGCTACCAAGAAACAATCTCGTGCACCATATATGAACCACGTACTTGAAATTCATGATTCTTTTCTGATTACTATGCTTGCTATGGACACATTTTTATTCACTGAACTATTCTTCTTCTGAACTACACAATTGATATGGAAGATTTTTATCCATCAAATGAAATTCTTCGTAATCGAAATTTAGAATGAATTTAAAGGGATGTATCTTTATGAAGTTGGTAATTTATTGAAGTGTATGTATTGTTTCTTTGTTATTTATTAGGTAGCTTCATGATCGTTTTCTTAAGGGACTCGTTCTTTTGTCCATGAATTGTTTGAAGCAATTTCTGCACGTTTCTAATGCATTCAACGTATCGAAGATTGGAATATATCATAGATGAAACGATGGTCTATGACTAATAAATAGATATATCAGACGTGATTCAGAATTCTATTCAAGCTCTAGAATCTCTTGTTTGCTCTGAATAGATACATAAACTCTGTCATCATCTATTTAAAAAATAATGCCTTTGCTATTAATTAACTTAGAATTTTTCTCTTTCTAATTGCTCCAATAGAAAATCATTTCCAATCTCAACTGTTCAACGGACTATCAAAAATCTGTTTCAACATCTTCCTTTACACCATCGATCATATAAAAATCTCTTTGATCTGCAATCAATTACCAATTCTTATCTCGAGCAGTTCATTTCCTCTCCCTCTCCAAATCACATTCCGCAATGGAATCACGTTGATGGCGAGGATTCACGCAAGAAGAAACGGGAAACATCCGTAATTAAAAGATACAGATCTTAACAGTATACGGATTAATAATTCATCGCGTTATTAGTATCCATTACGCTCGAGTTTTCCTTCTCTAAGTGGTGGCCGTTCGATCGAACAACGAAAACAACTACGTTCTCTCGATGGTCGTTCCATCAAAGAACGAAAAAACCACGTTCTCTCGACGATCGCATACCTTCGTTGTCCATAACTTGGCCGAATTTCCGGCCGGTGGTACGATGATTCGGGGAAGTAACCCCGTAAATCAATTTCCTCGCCGGTCGAGAAAATCACAGAGAGCGAGAGAGCGTGGCGTCGCGTCGTGTCGTTAATAAATCGAGCTTTCTTCCCGGCTTTATCCCGCGTCGTTCCTCTCGGTTCGCCATAAGTCGCTTAAAGCCGTTGCTCTTCGGCGCTTTAGTAATTCGAGTTAGCTGTTGAAGCTGGCCCTCCGCCGCCTCTTCCTCTCTCGCTTGCACGGCCGCCGACTCGTCCCGTCCTCCTCTGCCCGCCTTCTCTGTTATTTCGCGCTTGGCGAAAAGCGAGAAAAAAGAAGAGAACGTCGCACCGTCGGTGGAAACGACCGAGCAAGAGGACCGAGACCAAGACCACGAACCGCGCCGATTGTTTTAGCCCTAGGCCAAGAACTAAAACGGCCGGAGAACTCCGGAGGGTCAGGGCCGTGACAGAGGGGTCTTGCAGGGGGCACGGGAAACAACCGCAGTCGAATCGTTCGACACATCGTTCTCCCCGAGGAAATTTCGATTTCAGGGAATATTATCCGCAGCAACTTGGAATTAAATTATAATAGGAATTCCATTTCTCTGAACTTGTCCGGAGGCGAAGGTTCTTGCAGCTGGAGTTCGGATAATAGTGATTCATCGGATTTCTTTATCATTATTATTTTTTAGTCATGCATTGGGAGGTCAAATAAATGGATTCCGTTCGAACAGAATTTAGCTGGATGGATATTAATTAATGTTTCGTTACGAATGACGAAATATATCAATAACTGTATCAAAATGAGTTTTCGATCTTCGAAATGAAAAGATTCTTCTAGCTTATAATCAGAATTCCTTTTTTACTGCAATACATTGCATAATCGAGGTTTACCGCATTCTTCATTAGCCCTCCTGCTTCAAAATAAACTCTCAATCTTCGAATTGGAAAGAATTTATCATGTTAACGACTGAAAGTCGATCATCCAGAAAGTAGATCTGATTTTCTTGCGATATATTACGTGATTGAGGGTTGTATCACCCTGTGTCATTCGCAGTGTTCCTGGAGTATCAAATTCGTATAACGAATTGGAGTCCATTTAATGGAAGTTCATCAATTTTTCTCACTATATACTTATATTATTTATCACTCGTATAATATGAGTTTACGTTCAAATAAGTGAATTCAACATCTACACAAATAATACGATATCATCTTTTTTAAACTTATAAAGTTTATACGAGAAAATGGCCATCGCAACAACTACAGAGATTTTAATTAGAATTTCGTTCCAACAAATGAGATTCTGCTACGAGCTCCTTTCGAATTAATGAAACTAGTGCGTATCTGTGAAATTGGCCAGAAGATAGGAAGAAGAGTAACGCGTGAAAATAGTGCAAATCGTGTAGGTGTTAGTGAGTCATTCGCAAAGTCGCGTGAGATGATTCTTTTATTAGCTCGTTGGTTTGATATTGCGCAAGTAGTTCAGGTGTTTCGTTTAGGGAAAATTCCGTTTGCAAAATCGATGGTTACGCTACTGTCAGCACTCAACAAGGTTTTGCAAGAGGTTCGCGAAGAATCGATCCTCTGTTTTCCCTTCGCGCTTTTTCCCCTCCATCCGTTGATGGTTTCGCTGCTTCTTTCTTCTTCTTCTTCTCTATACGAGGCGGAGACAAGAGAGCGACCACGTGCCAAATCATTCGAGTGGAATCGGAGAAATTTAAAAAATATTCTAAATTTAATTACCCCGACGCCGACCCTCGGTCTTTCGAAATCGTCCGGGCTGCCAATGGCTGGTTGAAAAATAGCCGATCGACGAACCGAACGGACAAGGCACTCTGGCGGGGTAGCATTTGTATCGTTGAAAAAAAGGGAAAGAAGAAAGAAACGCCTCGAATCTCTGAACCCTATCGTCAACGAATTGTCGCATCTAAGGGAAAGATGTTTGGAATTATTTATGTCTTCAACAATTAGAAGGAATATTTTTAATTTGAGCAGAAATATCAGACAACGTTGTTAGATTTCCTGTCATATCTACATATATATGAAGCACTAGTCAAAGGAAATGATTCATTAAGCAGAAAAGAGTTAAGAAGATTTAGGTCTAAAGCGAAATGTCTTGAATCGTTTAAATGTTTAACATTGTAGAGGAACATTCTGAGAGTAAAAAGATTTAATAATACTATTAGAATTCTTATAATGCATAGAACTCACAAGTTGAAGGAATTGAAATCACTTAAGAAAGTCTGATTGTCATCGAGTTGTCCATTTAAAGAAAATAGCTTTCAGGAGCTTTTAAGTCTCCAACAATTAAGAGAAACATTTTCAATAAGAACAGAAATATTTTATTGTTATATATACATGTTGTTAAATTACCACGTATGAAGCACAAGTGAAAGGTTGAAGAGGGAAGAATATTTAGATTCTATTGTCATCGAGTTATCGTTCGAGTGATTTTGACTTGTAACAATCAGACGGAATATTTTATAGCAGGAGCAGAAACATTCGAATGCAATGAATGGAGTGCAAGTCGAAGGAAACGACTTATTATGAATTAAAGAGTTAAGAAGATCGAGTTAAAAAGCGAGAAGAAAGAAGACCGAGTCCGAGCAATGAAGAGGTCAACGAGAGCCCCAATTTCAATTTCGCTTTCCCACGCTTGCCCGTCGTCGGATCAATTCCCCGACTCCATATTTCACTTAATAACTCCACGATCAAAGAGCTCACGAATCAAACTCCTATCAAAATCAATCGGAATATTTATCATCATTTTGCAAGAAACGAAAATTCGTCGTAGGGACACGTACTTGAATACGTCGCAAGAAACACATACTTGGCCAAATTCTTCGAGTACTCGCTCTTTATTCGCACTTTAAAATTCGTTAGACATTCGCTGCGCTCTTTGAAAATTCTCTCTTACCACTGTTCACCCTCGAGAACCCTCAACCGCCCTTTCTATATATCTACGCTCGCAGCCACCCTTCATCCACATTGATGCACGAATATTCTCTATATCTTCGCTATTCAGACATCATAGTTACACTTTGCTCTTGAAATCTCTATAGATTCTAGAGTAATTCCTTCAGATTAAAATCTAATTTCCGAAAAATAGTTCAGCCGCTTCTTTTTTTGCATCTATTCATTCGCAAATGGGTCTTATGCAGGATGCAGCTGATATTATATTGGTGAAATTGTTATGTCGCTGATATTTATACAAATTCATATTTTTCTGAAAATAATTCACCGTCTAGTCGTAAATAACTACACAAAAACTACTAATTAGATACTAAATTAAATTTCTCTTGCTTAAGTTTCGAGTAGTTATTAATTTCGTCCTAGATATTAGCAGCGTTATAAATTTTGTTATTAATTGACAAGATGAAAGGAAAGAGTTCTGCGATGTAAATAATTGATTCATTGGTCGTTGAAAGAGGTGAGGCTCTTTAAAGGGTTAAAAATATGAGGTTTTTCCGGAAGAAGGTGATCAGAGGAAGGGTAGATCCAGTCTGTCGTGGCTCGGAACGGAGACAGAAACGCCACCGGGCATCGATAGAGCGTGGCGGTGCACTTAATAATAGTCCTCGCTCGTTACGCACTCGTCGAACTGCCTTGTTAAGGCTAACAGCCACTCGCTCTCGGGGAATATTCGAAAGTTATCGGACACGCGATCTCGTAAATCAATGCGCGTTATGGGACTTTGTGGAACTTTGGAGCACACGCTCTAATAATTTGTCATGAATCTTCGTTTCAAGCCAGCAGCAATATAATCGAACGGACGAAGTTATTTTCAACGCGGTGAAACTAAATTCCTTCACCAGGAAGGACGTGTTTCTTTAAAGATAATTTCGCAATTCCATCGTGACGGTTGCTTAGCCAATCTGGAACTCGTTTGGTCCGCTGCGTTAACTAATTCCCCCAATTATCTTAAGTAATTCTATTAGTCCGACAACTCGGATGTTGCCCCTGACTTCCCTGTTTCGCGTGTCGTCGCTGAGATTGTGCGATTTAATCAAAGATATAATGGTTTCTTAAAGTTTTCTTGGAAAACGAGGACTCTGAAATCCTGGCCCTTCATCTGTGAATCGCCAATATGTATCTTTGGTAGGATCTAGAAGATATAATTAGAATTTTATAATATAAATATTGCTAGCGTTTATTAATTTTGATATAACTACATTATCGTATGGAATAAAAACAAATTATACGTTTTATTAAAAATATCTTTTCACACGGAGACAGCAGGTAAAATATGATATCTTCGTATACAAGGGAGATTATGTTTAGCAATATTATGGGAAGGGATTGTGTCTCAAGAAACTGCTCTTAAAATCTAGAACAGCGATACAAATAAAAAAAACAAACGTATTCATTCGCAGTCTCTTCCCCCAATTATCCCAAAGCTGATTAATCATTTACGTCATCGCCCCTGGAAAATTGACTCGGTTCAACGCTATCGTATTTCCGTAAATAGCGTTCAATCGATCGCTCGATATTTCACCGCGGATACTATTTTATTACCGATCCATTTCGTCACCCCTTTCCTATTGCCGCTTTGGGAAATTTGTTGAATGAAAAATCGGGGTGATGGCGAACGATCGGGCATCGGATTTCGTGTTTTGACAGCGGATCGTCGATCCGTGGCTATTTTCTTTCCTCGTCTTTATCCTTTTTTTTACGTGGTTCCTAGGCCGAGTTTTTCGAAAGTCGAACAAATGGGGTGCGCAAGGAGACAAGGCACCCTCCTCTGGCTATTTGAATTTGTAGAAAGGGTTCGATTCTGTTTATTTTTGGCAGCTAAAGTGGGGGACAGGGTGTGCGTGTATATGTGCTAAGGGGTAGGAGGATACGCTCACACGTGAATGGCCGATATTACGCGCGCGCTCACTTCACCCTTCGTGAAAAGTTTACGCGCGTCCCACGTAAGAGTCGGATTGGGGCGGCGGCGTAGAAACCGGGGGTGAATTCGGGGGTCGCGGCGATAAGTAGTACGCGTGTTTTCGCTCGAACTCAATTTACCCTCGCAACGCTGGAAACACCGGCAAAAGGGTGGCCTTTCCTTTGAAACGAAAAATCTTTATCCTTTGCCAGGATTTTTAAACGCCAGGGGCGCGTGACGAACCCCTTCGAATATCGCGCTAATAGGTACGCGTAGTTTGATAGATGTACTCTCCCTTTTTTTTTACAATGTATAATATAAACCATGGCTCTTTCTTGTAAATTACTGAATTTTAAATGTAAGAAATACGAGTCTTGAGTTAATTAAATACTTGAAGATCTGAAGCTATTCGTTTCTTTCAACAACTTCGATATTTTCTAGTGACGATATATCGTATAAATTTCATTTTTAGTAATCAGCGAGTGCGTGACCAACTTTAGAGATTTATGCAAGAGTTTTCTGAAGATAATTAAGTGTAACATAGGCAAAAATTTGTCTCACTTATCAAATATTGTAACGAGCATTGTACTTTGCATATTTTACATATTCTTGGATATTACGTTTAGCCATGCACACTCGTGCACTTGTTGGACGACCGTGTAGCATTGATTGCCTGCACAGGGATTAAACTGAAAGTCCTCGATGTTTCATAATTCATACACAGTCCACTGCACTTGAATCAGCGTTAAGAAGTATTTCCATATCGCAGTTGCGTGTGTGTGCTTTGAAGAAAAAAACCAACTCGAGTCGACCGGACCGCTCGGTCAATAATTTCGGAAATCATTGTTCTCCAATATTCCACGGAGAGGTTTCCCCTCGTTAAATTTAACGCGGCCGCCATAAGTAACAGTAGAGCGAGAAAGAGGGGAAGGGGTTGGTCGACCCACGACTCCGTGAAAAGAAGGGGGCACCGCGTAGAAAAGAGTACGGAAAGAGGGGTGGTCGGTTGACACTAAGTAGTATGTCCGTAACAGTGGCCCGAAAAATCCATACGTCCGAGGGCAGGCAGGCTAGATTAAAATGAAAAAAGAAAGGAGAAGGAGAGATGGAGGAAAAAAATTCCGCGCCTCGCCGGAGGGGTAAAACGATACCAGCTATACGCGACATTAATGAATGTGCCTTTAGAAACGGCCACGCCGAGGGAGGAAGAGAGAACCAGGGAGAGAAAAAAAGAGAGAGCCGCGTAGCACGTGGCTCGATTGCTTTAACGACCGTTTGTACGCGCGCGCGTTCGTTCACGCACGCTGCGCCTCACGAAAGCCTCACGAGTCGCTTAATAATCGCCGTTGATGAATAATCTCGTTTTCGGAGCATCGACGATTGTTACGCGAATTTCAACACCTCGACGAAAGGGAAGAATTTCGTCGAACGAGGTAATGAGTCCCTTACGCTCTGATTCTTGGAAATCACGCGCCTCTGTTCATACCATGAACAGATTGGAGGATACGAGGATGAATTTTGACACGCAGACGTTGGATAACTTTGTTTTCTGAGCGCCAGCGATCGTTGCACGAATTCTAACGCCTCGTAAAATTTTGTAGAATGGAGCAATAAGTATAGTCTCTGACTGCGCCTTAATCGTTGCAAGTTATGAGCTTCTGTTCGTACTGTGAATTGATTGGAGGACGAAGAGAGGGATTCCGACAAGCTGGCGAACGAGTAATTCCATTTTCAGAGCATTAATGATTGTTACATGCATATACATAACTATTACTACTACGTCCTACTAACTACTATTACTTTGAACGACGAATGAAACATCTGAAAGCGGATGTGCATACACTCGTAAGAATCTATATGCATATTTGGTTGCTTCGACGTATTGAGTTCATCAGAATGACAGTTCGCCAGAACACTCATCCACTGTAATCATAGTCTAATTCTAGAAAATCATGCGCTTCTGTTCGTATCCACATATATGAGCAGATCAGATGATAGATAGAGGAATTTTGACAGGCGGCTGATTTATTTCTAACCAATCAAGCTTTCAAGTTGCCTCTGAAGAAAATATATATGATATTCGAGGATGAGCGCACACGATTTACGTAGCCTGTAAGATTGGCGAATCCACGGATATCAGAACGCCCAGATCTATAAATACTGTCTATAAATCTCGCGGTACAGCTCGCTAGTAATAATTAGGAGGAACGAGTAGACAAAGGCGGGAATAATTCTATCGGCAGAACATGAAGGGAAGCTCGTAAATTGCCGGTTGGAAAGGGAGCGTGTCCAAGAATCTCGCCAGTCCTCTGGAAGCTGCTGTCTCTTCCCTAAAGTAGGAATCGCGTTAATTATAATGGCAGCGTGTAACCGCCGTTTATTCTGGTCGCGAACGAAATTTGATTTCCAACAACGAAGAAGATTCGAAAGCAGGAGAAGAAGAAAGGACGAGCTGGTACGGCATGAAAGAAGGTGCTAAACGGATAGCACCGAGAGAAACGGGACAGCAGAATGGCGACCATAACGTAATTTTGACAGAAATAACGCCGCCGTGCTCGCTAAGAGACAATAAGTCCGCGACACTCTCTCGCAGGGGATCTTAGAATAGTTTAGTGTCCGCTGGTCTCTTCCTCTCACTGTATTCTCCATCTCTATCCTCTGTTCCACCTTCGTCCGAGACTTTCCCGTTTCGTCTGCTTGCTTTGCGTGACCCTCTTGGCGCCACGATTTTCATGGTTGCGACCGGATTGATGATTGCGCTGTATACAGACGCTGCGCCATTTTAGTTGCACCCTTTCCGGGTCAACTTTTCGGTAAACCATGGTTTGCGTACTTTCGTGGAAACTTTTAGACAACTTCGTATATTTTCTTTTCTCTCCTTTTTAGAGCTAAGCATTTTTTATACCCTTTTGACGCTTACTCAGAAGAAGGTTATTTCTATTGATAATTTTGATGGGACCAACTGTTCTTTGGTTTCTCCTGAGGAAACTTTTGAAGAACTTCGAAAGATTTCTACTTTCTTCCCTTTAGAACGAGATAGCTCGAACTCGTTTACTATTTATCCAGTAGAAGAGAATTTTTATTGATAATTACGATGGTAACAACTTTTTATTAAATTGTTGTTTGGTAGCGTTCGAGGAAACTTTTGGTGAGCTTCGAAAGTTTTCTTCTTCTTTCTTCTTGGGGTTGAATAACATATTGTACCCTTTTGAGACAGTGAAAACGGGAGGAATCTTCCTATCGATAATTTTGAAAATAAAAGGTCACTTTCCAAGAATCGATGGAAGTTTCCTACACAGATCGATGGAAGATTAACGTGATCCTTTCTCGAAGTTTCAGAAATATTGGCGTGCAACGTCAAAATATTCCCATCGATCACGTTTCCGCACCACTCCTCCCCAGAGGTCCGTGAAATCGACGCAGCATCTCTATTCTAGCTCATTAAATCGCATCTGGCCGGTTACTCCTTTAACGGAGCCGTTTTTCCGGAAACAATGTTGTGACGAGGGCCGTCGAAAAAGGGGTAAAGAAGCCGTGAGGGGGGTTGCCCGTTGGGATTTTTTTTTGTCGGTATTTAGGACCTCTCGAGAGAGAAAAAGGAAGGAAAAGGTTCAATGGACCCTTCGCGGCTGCCGCGTAGAACGGACTACGACGCAGCGGGCACTTGACGCATTATCCAAACACGCGATTTTGTAGGTTATGTTAATACGCGCCCCTCCCCTTCTTTCTTTATAGAAACGTTCCACAAATTAAAATTACAAATTTGTTATGCAATGTTTATCATTAAGAAAAAGAAAATGTTCGAATATTCTATAGTTTATATTATATGTTCTATACAAAATATTCCTTTTATTACAAAAATGTCTGCTCTCTTTTACAAATGCAAAGTTCATTTATAGATAATTTGGTAAAAATTGACTCTAACATCTATCTTTCTCACTATACTTATAACTTAAAACTACAACTAATGAGAGCTTGTGAGTAATACGAAAGAAGTGAGTATCGACCGCGAAGATAATCATGATAATTGGTGATGAATTAAATAAAAATGAAATTTGCTTGGCTGTGAGAATTAAACTTATGTCATAATATTTGAAAAATTGTTCATTTCCGTATCATATAAGCCTGTTTGAAAGTATGTCGTGTAGATTTGGTTGGAGATCGTGCTCGGGTCGAGGATTTTCAGCTCACCAGATCACGGGACGCGTATAAAGGGTTATTCAGCGCGCGGATTAAATGATAAAAAAAGGAGGAGAGAGCCTGCGCGCTGAAATACGGGGCCTTCTTTTCAAGATTGGGCTTTTTGAAAATTTTAAACTCCCCGATCAGGGCCCGGGGTTTTTCATCCACAGCCGGATCGACCTCTCCCCTCCAGCCTATACGAGTTTCAAGAACTACGAATAAAAGGGTTCAGCCTTTGAAAGCTGCTGGATATTCGTGCAAAGGGGTAGAAAAAGAGGGATCCCGATTGCGCGTGTCGTTCCGTGAATTTCTCATATTTTTTAAGATTTGACCCTTAAGTCCCGTCACGTTTCTCGTATTCTTCATTTCGCTGCGCACTGTTGTCAGCATTTTTGTCCCACTGTATGGGCGACACTGCCACTCCCTTCCGTCTTAAACTTGAAACAGTTTTTAATCGCTTCGACACTAGTTTCCAACGCAACTTTTACATCGAGAATTGACGAAATATGGCTTTTCTATCTATGCATATTCATATTGTTATCAACATAATCATAAAAATGATCCTTAAACATTTTTTAAGATTAAGAACGAAAGACAGTAATAGAGATTATTCAATGTTCAATTAGAAATTTTAGTTCCCATCTAATATTAATGTTCACGAAATAATTCTTAATACTTGTTCGATTATTCAACAAATTCGACCATCGTATACCATGATAAAGAGATTTGTGAGATCAATGGCCCACTTTATTGATATTTTAATACTCAAATACTCAATTGTTTGATCAAATTTAGGATCGAATATACATCATTGTATCTTTTAACAAGATCCAAGGCCAGGTTTCGTTCGATGCCTAGCAGCCGTTTTGGCACGCTTCCTGCGACGCGGTACGCATAATTAGGCATCAACAAAATGTCTAACATTCCCGGATATTAAAGAAGAATCATGGACACTCTTGGTAGCACTCGCCATACTATGCGTTTATTCTTAATTAATAGCAACTCGATAAGAGGAGCCTTGACCCCCAACGTTCGTATATTTGCATCTTTCTCACACGTAATGAGTTACATCGTGGATGTTGGCTGTAAATTCGCGCGAATAAGAGTTTCCTCGACGGCTAGTAGTCAGAAGGTGCTCTAACGAGCTACACAAAACACGCAGCTGTGTTACATAATTACTGCACCGGAGGATAGATTAACAGTCCAAACCGAATGTTACGCAACAATATGCATCAACGTTCCCGGTTCAGCTAAACTGGATAATTAATTTAAGCATCCAGAGCGAAATGTAAATTTCGTAATTTGAGTACGTGCTGTCTTCGGCCTAAACCCGTTAAAGAAGGATATGCTCATCTTATTCGCGAGAAAATCGCAGTATGGTGCCATTTTTAGAATCCTAATTCTGTAATCACAGTTTCACGAATTCTTCATTTAATTTGTTAAATGTGAAGACCATGGTAGAATTTTAATATACCATAATTGGGAGCGAAAACCATTATTCGGACCAATAAATGTCTCAAAAAATGTCTGTGTGTCAAAATATCCCTTAAATCTAGTTGACGAAATTATTTTAATACTATTATCACTAATATTTTGATAATTTTGAAGAGGATGAACATATTTAATTCCGAAATCAAATACAACTTTGTTACTTATCGCATTCTTCTTCCGCAATCTTCTTATGGGATAAATTTTCTGCACTTCAATTCCGTAATCGTAGTTTCATGCGTTGCTGATTTCATTCACGAAAAAACGAGATCGATCCAGAAGCTTCGTGCATTTGAGAGAACGTAATATGAAAGTATGGGAAGTATGTATAATGGTTCGCCTCTCCCTCGCAACCTTTACCATTTCGTCTCTTTTCTCGTTGTTCCTTTTTCTTTCGTTTCCCTGCCACACGGGGAACCCTTCTTCTCTTTCGCGTACACACGTGCGCATAAAACTTCGCTGGTACCTATCCCCACCAAAGGGTCCGATGGGGGGAACCCCTAAGAGAAATATTCGACAATTTTTAAACTCGTTTCTGAACGCATTCAAACGTGCACAGTCGACAAGTAGGAATTTCTTGGAATCAACCAAGCCTTTGGTAGGGCACGCCGAACGTGGATCATGGTTTCCGGCTAACAGAGGTGGGGTCTTTGCCATATATTCTCCTGGTGGTTATACATATATTTCGCGGCTATTCGCGAAATTCTTGGGAAGAGCGTGTTATTGTCACTTAAACCGTATGAACACGACAAACATCCTGGAAACTTCTAACGCGTCATGACGAGACTGCTATGGAACCAGAGAACCTTGTTAGAGATTCAGAAGTACGTTGGTCTTGTAGACATGATGTAGCATAGTGATTAGTACATTTTTAGATAGACTATAACACATTCATATTTGTTGAAAAATTCTAACAAATTTTAATTTCTTTGGTATATTACCAAATAGTGAAGAGTATTTTAAATTAAATATTAAAAGATGTCCTAAGGTCTGTGGACTTACGTTACTTTGGAGGTAGTCAGATAAAACTACAATGACGTGTTGCAATCATAAATCGCTGATAGTTCGATTCAGAATAAAATGTAGCGAATCTTGTCTCGAAAATGAAATTCAAAATAATAGGAAGAAAAATCGTCAAGCTTTCGAAATCAAAATACCCAATTAAAAAGAATTGGCAAGTATATTTGATGTACAAAGTAACTCCGTGCTTTCAGTATTCCTAATAATGGCAGTCCGCGTTGTTCCAAGTTACAGTTCGCAAGTTCTGAATATGAATTACACGAGGCCATATTGCATCCCTATATCGATAATATTTTTTGAAATTCATTGAAAATTCGGCAAAGCATTATAGTATCCCATAAGGACCTGTAATTAATTAACTAGAATAAGTCAATCATAAACAAGCTGTTGCAAATTGATAATTTAATGACTTGAAGTTGTAGGACCTGCAACGAAACTCGTTTTTATTTCACTTCTGTTCATTTGGTTTTGAAAGGCTATGCTATAACTCATATCTGAGATACTACAGTATCATTACCAAAGGTTTTTTAAAAGTCGTGGACATATTTATGATTTCTTAAACGTTACGGTTGATCGTTTAAATATTAATCATGTCACCGTTAATTGCTGCTGACATTTAATGAAAGACAAATTTCTTTTCTGTAATATCCATCAATTTCTTCGTATAATTACACTTTAAACGTCTACATCAATGACAAACTCTACTTCTTACTAACCACATTAGACTGTCGCAGATAGGGTCGGTAAATCAAGCGCGCACAGTGAAGCTCTTCATGAACTACAGAACGCTTCTTTACCAACCATCCGATTCTTTATTAACAGCAGACGATACCACTCGAATCTACTATCGAAAAATTCAAGAATTAACTTGCCAGTTCAAACTGAAATTCCCTATATATAAAAGAAAAAGTTCCGTACATTCGATCCTGCTGATCATCATCCCGTAAATCCTCAGCCCGAGAGTAATCCTCACCTCGTCTCTTTGGTTTCTGATTTCAGCATTGTTGAGACAAAGCATGTCTCCGGTTGCGGACACCTTGATCGGTAGCTCGAAAAGCTCTGTGTCACAACCGATAATCGATTACTCCCGATACGTGAGGCGGTACACGTCGGGTCAAGAATGCGGTAGCTCGTATTGTAAGGAGCTCGGTTGCCGAGAGCATTTTCACTGTCTGGACTGCAGTGGTAGGGTCTTTGTGAAAAAGGAGGAAATGATCAGGCATTTCAAGTGGCACAAAAAGAGGGACGAATCTTTGCAGCACGGGTTCATGAGGTATTCGCCGACGGATGATTGCTCGGAGAGGCATCCGGGTCGTGCTTGCCCCCACAATAGAAAACAGACACACTACCACTGTATCCATGAAAATTGCGATAAGGTTTACATATCGACATCGGACGTGCAGATGCACGCCAACTACCATCGCAAGGACTCGGCTATCATACAAGAAGGTTTCCAGAGATTTCGCGCTACCGAGAGCTGTGCTACCGATCACTGTCCCTTCGTTGGCCAGCGGACCACGCACTTCCATTGTCGCCGACCAGGTTGCCGGTTCACCTTCAAGAACAAGGCTGACATGGGTAAAGAACTACTCGCAGTTCTCCCTTAAAATTAGAAATTATAGTCCTCTCTTTCCTAGATTATTCGTTGTGTTTACCGTGACAATATTAGCGATTTCTGTTTGCTTGCCGATATCTCTATACAGTTAACCGTTTAGGTTGATCGAAAAGTTTTGTCGCCAGATTTTGCTGATACATGTATGTATTACAACTTCGTTCCGAGGGTTCCAGAGTTCCTAGGTAATTAAAGTGTACAGTGACCTACTTTCTAACTCGTGAATTGTTTCATGCTTTAAATGAGACCGAGGGGAGAATATATCAACAAGAAAAATAACAAATTCTACAACAACGAAGTAAATGAATTATCAGTAAATGAATTAACAATAGATATTATATTAAACGATTGATAGACATTTCAACTAAAACAATTCATTTCTATCCTTTCAAAGATCAAAAACGACAGAACTTTCCGATCTACCTAACACCTAATGCACCTAATACACCTAGTACCAATCTAGCCCAAGGTCCTTAACTGGTTTCTTTAATAAGTTCCTTTCTCCGTCTTCTTCTTACAGACAAGCACAAATCGTACCACATCAAAGACGAGCAATTATCCCGCGACGGGTTCAAGAAATTCATGAAGTCCGAGGCGTGTCCCTTCGAGCAATGTCGTTTCTCACGCGTCTGCAATCACATCCATTGCATACGACCTCATTGCAGCTACGTTCTCCATTCATCCGGTCAGCTGTTTTCTCATAAACGAAAACACGAGCGTCATGAAACGGAATTGGCTTACAGAAAATACAAGCAGATCAATGCTGTTGGCGGTATTCGACCGCCAGGATCATGGCCACCGGATGATCTCAGCACGCAGAGTCTCTCCTTGAGTCTTAATGGCGAAAGCTCGAACGAGGATAGAGGCTCGCCGTCGTATTATTCTTTGGATGATTCCTTTCAGAGTGGTAGCGACCTAGCGATGGATCTCACCGCGCCAACAACCGCGGTCACTGCTAGTGGAAGTTCCACAGTGACTGTGGATCATCAGCATCAGCAGCAGCAACAGAGTCAGCAGCTTACTGCCACAGAACTTGCGTATCTGGTACCTGCAACAGCCGACTGTCCCTGTCACATAGGCAGGGAGCATCATCACTGCGGATTAGATCGCTGTGGTACAGCTCTGAAGGATCCTCGCGAAGTCAGGGAACATTTGAGAGAGCACGAGACTCAAGAGCGCATCACCGATGCCTTCTTCGAGGAAGGTGGCTGCGACGACAGTTGTCCGTATGCCGATAAGGAGAAACATTATCATTGTAATTGGGAGAACTGTCGCGAAGTAATCCTTTCGACTGACAAACCCTTCCGTCGACTGCAACATTATAAGATTCATGAATATAGTCGACAGTTAAATCTCTCTTGTTCTTCTCACGCTCTATCCTCTGATGTTACGTTAACGCACTTGACTAATATCGACGCGATGTTCAGGCGGAAGAGAGGCAGGCCTCCAAAAAATAGGGTTATCGAAATTTGGTCCGGCGGTGACCCAGCTACTCATACTCACGACTCTCCACAAGCGATCTTCACCAGTTTCAAGCTACCCAAACCTCAGACACCTAGTCTGACACCCAATCCTATGATCGAAGAGAGAGAAGGAAGTATCTCACCTTCGAACAGTCTCGGCGAACCAGAAGGATTCTCCACCTACAACCCAGACGGTTGTCCAGATCCGGCTTGTGTTCTCAGATCAACGAGACACCATCACTGCTCGCAGCTGAGGTGTCATTTCTCCACCGATAGACCCGACCAGCTACTGATGCATAGCAAAGACTTTCACGATAACGTCGACATACCGCCCGGCTTTGCCTTCTTCGATAAGATGGTAGATTGTCGACTAGCTGGCTGTCACAGTAATCGCGTTAATCGGCATTTTCACTGTACCAGGCCGAACTGCGGCTACTCCTTCGTCAGATACTCGACGATGGCGATGCACGAGAAACAGCACAGTAGTCACGACGATCGACCTGAATGCTCGTCGAACCAAGAATGTCAGACGCAAATTCAACCTATGGTTCAAGAAACGAAGCCGAGGATTCAAGTAAAGAATCCGGCTGAATTAATCGAAAAACCTGAGGAAAGCTTGGCCAGCGACATGGAGAACAGATCAATTATGGACGAAAAGGAATCGGAGATCCCCAGCCCAGATGTTAATAAGACCACCGGTAAGTGTAACTTTCAACATGGACACGAACCAGTGCACCTGTATAGTACTGTTTTATAGATGAGTTTTGTTTGGTAGTTACTTGAGATGTTTACCGAGACAGTTATCCAATCAATGCATGTCTTTTGCACGTACACGCACTCCAGCGTATATTACGATACACGTCAGCACTCCTTAATCCTTTCGATGTCACTATGAATTGTTAAGCTCGTCATTAGACTGCAAATATTTATGCAAATTCGTATTTTTATTTAATCCAATTAAAGAAATGGAATTTGGATAGATAAATGTTTTGTTTGTCGAATAAACTTATAAAAATTATGATAAATATCATAATATTTTATGTTTTGAATACTTTATATATTCTTGCATGTTATCTGCATTTTATGCATTTTTAATTTGTACACCTTTAAATTTTCTATAAATGCATAAAAATTCGCAGTCCACTTATAACAAAATGATTCTTGTCAAATTTTTCAATCATATCAATTTTTTTTCTAATACTGCATTCTAATAGTGAGAAATTAGACTCACAACATAGTGGACTCGATATTATAAAAAATCCTTTCTTTAGTTAAAGTGTCTTATCTGGCATTTTTTCTTTTTCGAAGTTCCCCGTGTCCTTACTCTTTTAAATAAAATTATAGTACACAGACTGTTATAGATAACTAAATATTAATAACTAAATATTATGAATTGAATAGAAAAGACATTAAAATGTAAAACATTTGTTTCTTCGGATATCTCAAAGTAGCAGCTGGAACATTTTAAGCACAGTACCGACGAATGAAAATTAGTCGGTTAATATTAAAAGAAATTAAATTATACTTTTGCTTCCCTGAGGAATATAAACCATAGATAAGGCTCGTTTTAGTTATGTACCCTTCAATTCATTTAGCCTGCTCTCGAAAGGATTACAATACATTTCCCAATTATCCTTTATTTTATTCCTATTTTTGTTTTCATGTACATTATATTTTCTTGTTGCGTTTGATGTATCTATTGTACAAGGTGGTTGTAATTATAGTGGGAGGTATATTTGAAGTGTTGGTTGTTTGGTTGATTGTTGCTAGTGGTGAGGGCGGCTGGCACCTATTATCCGGTCAGTGGACCGCCGAGTGAACCCGCACTTCCGGGCGTCGTGCTATCCATGCGAACTTCCGTGCACCAAGGTTCGTGTCTCTTTCGACGACCAATTTTCTTGCCTTGAATTGTGTTCGATTAGTAATCAGTAAATAGTAAATCAGTCGTCGCCTTTCGTCTTCCGCATTTTTCAAATTTCGCACCTGTATTTACGCTAAACTTTTCCATTGCAGAGTCGCCGGTTCTTCCATCCACGTCTTCAGCGTCGCCGCATACCCTGTATGGACCAGAGCAGAGCTGTAGCAGGCCTTTCTGCAAATTAAAACGCAAAAACCATTATCACTGTAACGCCTGTAATCAAGCATTCTCCGAACTGGACCGACTGGTGGCACACATAGCGAAACATTCTACAGGCGCCATACTCAGTCAACAGCAGCACGATCTAACCAATCAGGCGCCTAGTCAAATGCAACACGACTATCTGACGCAATTATCGCAGAAGCACGACTTTATGGCGCAGAACGCTCAAATGGCTCAAAATATTCAGAATTTCCAGAATCAAATGCAACGTCAGATGCAGCAGACTCTGGGTCAAATTAGCCAACAGACCCAAGTGAAAGAGGTGAAAATCGAGCCAACGAGATGTGGCTCGGACGTGGGAGTTCAGAACGTTCCCAATGTTAAGAGAGAACCGAGTGAAGTATCGAGGGACGATGGAAACAATTCGGTGATGGATAACAACGAGAATGGCCAGTTGTCTCAGCCGAGTATGCCAACCAGTGTCCAACAATCCCCGGTTCCCACCAGCTTCGAACTCGACCTTAGCCACGGATTCCATTTTCCTAACCCTGCTGTAATGGCTGCTATGAATCAACAGATAGCCCTGATGAACCAAGCCCTGCCACCTTTCCTGCAGCATGGTGGCATGTACACTGGTGGACCAGGGCTGATGTTTGCTCCAGGTTTACCTCCGACCAATTTTCTACCTCCAACCAGAGATGAAAATCCTTTGGCCTCGTTAGCTGCGAATCTTAATCTCAACAAGAGATCCCTGTCTCCACCTGATAGCAATTCTCCGGAGGCGAAGAAGCAGAGGCTTCATCATTCCATGCGGATGCTGAAGGACGAGCCTGTACCGGAGGGATACGTCAGGTCTGTGTTATGCTTTTCCTAGGTTGAAATTTTTACTGTGTTACATTATATTTTATAATACAGGGTGAGATGTTTAAATAGGAATATCTAATTATTTTGTTATTTTATGAAGTTTTTATGAGATTAATTTTACGAGAGAAATCCTTAGGACAAAGTCACATTATTTAAAGAGCCATATATAAGCATAAGACATACTTCTTCTCAAGGTCATTTTCTCAGATTTCAAGGTCATCTAGGATAGGATACTAGTGTCTAGAAGTATACTTAACGCTTACGAGTTATTTCTATTCTAATTTCATCAAATTTAATGCATGAATCAACCAAAATTCGACCCAAAAGCCTCTATGCTTTTTCATATACAATAAAAAAGACAATGATATTCTGAGAAAATTCGTCCGGTCGTTAAATGTGTCCATTTAATACAAATTAATAATATTTAATACAAATAATTAAAATATCTAGTAATAATATTAGACACAACGATAAACAGTAATAGCGGGATGTAAATTTTTATTTATAAGTCACGTAAGTAACGATTTTAATTTCCATTTCAGGTTCAGATTCAACGAAGACTGTAGGTACCCGCACTGCGGCTACAGAGAGCACCAGACACATTTCCATTGCATGCGTCAAGACTGTGGCTACTCGTTCTGCGACAAAACGCGTTTCGTTCAGCACACGGCGAGACACGAGCGTCTCGACACTCTAATGGGCGGCGATTTCCAACAATATAGAGCCAATGTTCCCTGTGGAAGAGCACAGTGTGCCTACACCTCTTCGTTAGGCTCGATGCAGAACAAGGCTTCGCACTTTCACTGTTTGAAATGCGATTTCGTCTGCACAGATACGAACAAAGTGGTCGCTCACAGGCGACAGCATGCGAAATTGGACAGTATCGCGGCGGCCGGTTTTCAGAAATTCACGCCAAGTCAGCCTTGCGGTGGTGTCCAATGTCAGCATTCCGGTAAACAGACACACTACCACTGTCTTCAGTGTCAGTACGCTGTTCTGGGCCTAGCGCAGATGTCTGCTCACAAGTATCGACACATGGATACATAACGACGTTCACCGGAGCTGCCACTCGTTGGAGAAGACTCAAGAAAGACAATTCTCTGGTCCCCGGTAGACATTCCTTGAAGAGTCCAGGCCCGAAGCCGAAGAAAGAGTAAGGAAGCAGCGGGGGGCTGGATCCAGCCGATAAATTCGGATCTCGCTGATGAAATCTGATTACAAGAGGACCGAGGGAGGAGTAAACTAAAAAAGACAATTTCATGCACCCTGTAGACATTCCCTGCAGAATTTCGCTCGCGATTGTCCATGCCCGATACGCACAACGCGTATGTACGTTTGTTCGTCGAGGCTGGATGATTAGGAGCAGACCCCGACCGCGGCCTAGTCATTAATCTTCAGCCGTTCTATCGACCAGGAGAAATCGATAGCTCTTGGCGGCGTGTGTGTCTTCTCGTTCGGATCGAAACAGCATATGTATATATACATATATATATACATATATATATCGGTCGATGCATCGAATGGAACTGTTCAGTCAAACTCGATGACTTCGTACTTACCAGAGGAGATATTTATTAACTGAATGACGATCATTTTTTTTTTTTTTTAATATTTTCACGATCCTTCTCGAATCGTCTCGGCGATGGGCGAAGAAGTGGAGAAGAATTTTTGAAGAATTTTGAATGAATTTCGTGTCACAGAATGATTTCGTGATGAAAGAGATCTATGGAACGACGGAAGAAACCTGGCATAGAACCGTAGACAATAAACATGAACGACATGTCTATCTTATAGCTTTAGATCGCGAGGATAAAAGACAAACTATAATATTTAAAATAGAAAAAGACCTTGTACATTTCGTTTTCCTTCTTTGTTTTCCTCATATTTTTTTTTTTTTTTTTTTTTTTTTTTTTTTC
>NT_176446.1:1881128-1961462 GCF_000188095.3 Bombus impatiens
TTTTCCCGATTTTTTTTTTTTTTTTTTTTTTTTCTAGTATCGCTCGCGTACCCTCCGCGAAATTAGTCGTCACGACGATTTAGCTCCTAGAATATAGATAGTTAATATATGTAAAGAACTGATACGCGAGAGAGAAAAAGCTCGAATCTCTTTGCAGAGAACTTATTAATGAAATTTACTGAAACTCGAGTCCAGGATTATATAGTTCAGACTGTTGTTTTTCTATGTAAATGATCACCGGCAAGAAAGGCGAGTTAAAAAGACAAGAACATTGTGTCTAGTCCATCGCGTCATTGATGATCGTTGCTAATTAATGCCGAAGAATTTTCCAAAAATTCACGGTAATTGGTAACATGAAAACATATAGCAAAGAGAGCGTTCGTCAATGATGCAATGATTTTTCTACGATTGTTCACAGTTTTCCTTTTTTTTCTTTTTTCTTTTAATAAGAACTCACAGTTGTTTCCTTAGTTCCTCTTTTATGTCGACAAAGGAACTTGCATAGCCGAAATGGTAGCGACTCGTACTAAAGATTATACGCTTTCTCGGGACACGTGCCACGACTAGGAGGGTATGCGTTTCTCATTAATCGTATTACGAACAGTATTGATAAAAAAAGGATATAAAGTAATAAAAAAAAAGAAAAAACTGCAAGAAAACTGAGAGTTAACAAAAAGACTGCCAGCCAAGACGAGACAGGGCGAACACAGATCAAGGATGATTCAGTGACTCTTGTTCGCTTTTCAGGCAACCGTTGCTTGTTGTAATTTTAAAGGAGTTTTAAAGGAGAAGCATGTACGAAAGGTATACTTTAAAATGCGAATGCTCGAAATAGAAGATCGGCTGGTGTGCGTTTTAGATGCGGTGCGTATCGGAAACGATAGGAATTCTCGCGTTCCTGTTCCCAGGGGATACTCAGCAATGTTACGATATCATTAATTTGGTAAAGAAGTAGGATTTCTACTGGAAAAATATTTTCATTCGTCTCAATATCGGAGCGATCGTATGCAGCAAATTTGAGTAGAAAGAGCTTTTCCATTTTCCGAAATATCAATTAAAGAAGCTTCGTCTCTCTAAAAGTTTATCCTTTTAAAGTTGCCAAACATCACAGTATGCGTTTATCTATTAATTAAAAAAATTAATATTTTATAATTTTATTATTCTCTTTAATATCCTATAGGATACCAATTTTAACAATTCCTATGCAAATTTTCCACTTTATTTATCGTATCGTTGGAGCTTCCTCCCCTGTTAAAAAAAAAAGACGATCGACGAGTAACACGACGGACCTAAAGAAGACAGTGAATTGCGTATTTTCTCGAGGAATACGATCAACTATGTAGCTTTTAGAGTGTGCATAATCCCACCGGGATGAAATGTAAGCGTGCGAGCGTTGGATGATGACGCGCTAGGGTGCCTTTAGAGTTTCCCCGAACTTGTAGGACCGTGCCTTAGCAACAATGACCGATTATTTACACAAATTCTTTTAATACGAACGATAATGAAAAGAATAAGAAAAAAAAGACACACTGCAACGATGTGAAACACGATCGTAGGAAGTTAGTGCCTTAAAGAAGCGCGTCGAAATACAAGAAAAACAAAAAAAAAAAAAAGAAAAGAAAGAAAGAAAATGAAAACTCAGTCGCCAAGAATTATCCTGTCATTATTTTATAAACAATATCGGAGATAATATTAGTTTGTTTGGAATTTTATACACCAATAGAAATTTTAGATGCTTGTATATGCGATTAAAGAAGTTAGAAACTTTGCGACTGATAAGGATTCTTCGTTTTTTAGACACTTTTTTCCACGTGTCGTGAGTCGAGAGTCACGAAGACGAGAATTTAGCTCGTCATTTTGAAGACCCGCTTTTTGTAAATTTCGTTTGAAGATTTTTCAATTCCACACTTTTACAATTCAAGCGATTGAAAATTCCTAACATTCGAAAGGTTCTATCATAAAAGACAATCGTTCGTTCACAAAAGAATTCGAGCAGGCTTTTTTAAAACCTTGTACTGCTACAGAAAACTGCTTCTCTCGCGTATTTTAACAATTCATACGCCGTAGTTCGTGTTAAAAATGAAATTTTAAGAAGTACGAAGAGAATCCTAAAAATTCTTCTATACGTTTTAACGATATTCTTAATAATTTATATGGAACGTCGAATTCCAAGAACAATCAGGAGAATTTTGAAAATTCTTACATTGTTACAGCAACGATTCTCCCACGTTTATTATTCTCAATAATTTGTATCAACCATCAAACTTTCACGATATTCAAGAACAAAAAGCGGGTGCTCAGCGATCCAGGACGAGCCTTCCCAAACTCAACCCCAATCTTTTCCCCTATTAGTCTCTACTAGTATATCATTCCACTAGCAAGGTTACGCGTGTCAACGAAGTCGATTAGTCATAAAACGGTCCCCGTCCTCTCGCGATCGAGCAAAAATCGCGCCAAACTTCGCGACCTCGATCTCTCGCTGTTTTATCTCGGTAATCGCGAGATTGTTCAAACTATTCGCGAGAGATCTCACGAATTGTACGTGTCGAAGCTTCGAGGAGAAGCGGAGGATCGTGGATAAGCTGCTTGAGAGCCGAGCCATTATTAAACGAGTGCCATAAACGATGTAGAGTCTCTCTCTCGAGCGCCTGTCGCTTTCAATTCCTCTTTCGCGCCCGATAGAAACGCGCGAAGAACGACGAAGAACCTGAACCGAAGCTGTAAAATATTTATTGTAAATCGCGATACGAGCGTGTTTTGTGGTCTGGCGAGGACCGAAGTCGACGAGATCGCGAGAGGATCGAGCGTTCAGAGGGTGAACCAACCTCGATGGATCATCGCGAGAGACTTGGAAAGAAATAAAGAGAGAGAGAAAGAGAGAGAGAGAGAGAGAGAGAGAACGAAAGAGAGAGAGAGTGTATGTTTGATGTAGCGACGATGAACTGAGGTTGCCTTATAACTATCGAGCCTATATTATATATATATATAAATATATATATATATATAAATAGAAATATATATTATTGTGAAGATTATCGATGACGATGGAGAAAAAATACTAAGTAACGATGGAAGTATGTATGGGTATGTTTATGCGTGCGTGTGTGTTTGTGTGCGCGTGTGTGAGGGGGAGAAATTGTGTAAAAGAGTGATATATGTATACCAGTAGAAAGAAAAAAAACGTACTATTGTTTGTGGAAAATTGAGAGAAAGGAAAATTTATCGTACGGTCATTAGTATTAAAATACCTGCTGTATGGATGTAAGAGAAAAGAAAGCTATTATATAATTTTATCTATTATTATTAATTATTATTAATTATTAATTAATATTCTCTATTATTATTATTATTATTATTATTATTATTATATTATGAATGAATATCGGAAACACACACCTTATGTAGCTGTGATTTTGCTTTCGAACAAGTAAAGATTAAAAATATTTATAGCAACGAGAAGCATTTTGTCATTTCATCAAATATTCTGGCTATCGAAGAAACGAAAGTAGAATCAGATATTTTTCTAAAAAGATAAGCCGTTGTATCGAAGGTCCACGATAAAAGATTCTTCGTTTGGAGCAAGAAAGAAGATGACATAGCTATCGATATGTTTTTTTTTTTTATACTTTCGTATCATCGAAAGAAAAAGCTGAATCGAAAGTAGACGAATTGACATTCCAAAGGAATTTCAAGATCACAAGATCTGCTGAAAGCGGAGTTTGACAAAATATTTTCGAAATTCTTTCTCCAAAGCAAGCACTTTGCAGTCGAAGCAGCTTCCAAAACAGTTTTATTATTCAGCAACTGTTCGCATGAAATACTTAACTTCTATATACTTACGATAGCCAGTTTATATTCCAGAAAACCATCAATAAACTGTAGAAATTGAAACCGAACGAAGTTCACAAGCAACGAGGAAAGACTCACATTTTTATTCGCTTGTTTCATTCCGATGTCGCTCTGTGACTAGAAACGAGTAATTTAAAAACGTGTGCTTTCCACAAGCATCCTTTAATTATTCAGGCAAAGAATATTTCAATATTGATCATTTTTATATTGTAAATTAGTATCCGGTAAACAATATTTCTAAATTAAACGAAGAACGTTCGCCGTGTTATCTCAGCGTCTATAAACCACTGTACGAAATTAATTTACTTCCATTTTATAGATCGTGCTCTCGGCAAAGGTACGCGAAACAGTTTAAAAATGACAAATAGAACATTGTAGTATATGATACGTATAGGAAGAGGGCAGAATTAATTCGAAGGGAATTTTCACCAGTTAATTAACATCGTAAAGCATCGTACATAGAAACGTTGAAGCAATCTTCGTGTCATTTATCTCCTCTGGCCGTTTCCTCCGCTACTATATCGCTTGGAAACTTTAATTACAAATTGGTTTAATTAATAGTTACTCGAAGGCTAGTGAAACAACACAATTACATCGTCTAAGAGAAAGATGGTAGATATTGGCAGAATTTTTCAGTTCTTATCTAATTTCAATGAACCAACTGAACCAATGAACACTGAATTTCAATGAAATCGAGAACGAGATCGTAATTTTGTAAATAAATCTTCGCGAGGCGAGACAAGCTTTGGTTATCGATTAGTTATCGAAAGATTTTACGCAATAATTCAGTTTATCGAAAGTTTGACGTAATGACAACGACATGGGCGAACTAGTTATTTGCTTTCTCATTTCTTTTCCTTTCTTTTCCTTTCTTTTTTTTTTTTTTTTTTTTTTTTTTTTTTTTTTTGGATGCTGTTTACTGGGCGGTTTATCAACTGGTTTATCGCTCAATTTACTAAACATAATCTAATGAATAACATTGATTAATCGCTTAGCAACATGAACATGGTTAGCTCATAGTTATCTGTTAAAAATGTTAAGATAAATATATGTATTTATTGAAATAAGAAAACATTTGTATTTCGTAACGCTTTGGCATAAATAATAATATTTACCAAATACGCGGCGTATAGCAACAGCTAAACTTTGCCAGTACATTCTATACATTTAAATGAGAAGGATACATTAGATAAATATAGAGATTATTTAAATTTAATTAAAGAGATATACAGGGTGGTTGGTAACTGGTGGTACAAGCGTAAAGGGGGTGATTTTACGCGAAAAAAGAAATCGAAAATATGGAATAAAAATTTTTTTTTTTTTATTTTTCCATCGAGACAACGATCTAACAATGAGATCCGTTATAACGAGACGTGATAAAGTGCATGCGTACCGAGCGCAAATTCAAAGAAAGAGATATACAGGGTGGTTGGTAACTGGTGGTACAAGCGTAAAGGGGGTGATTTTACGCGAAAAAAGAAATCGAAAATATGGAATAAAAATTTTTTTTTTTTTATTTTTCCATCGAGACAACGATCTACAGTGAGTTATGACGAGAGGCGATAAAGTGCACGCGTACCGAGCGAAAATTCAAAGTCGATTTTCTCGAAAACAAGACCTCAAACGAAAAATGTTTATTCTATATTTTCGACTTCTTTTTTCGCGTAGAATCACCCCCTTTCCGCTTGTACCACCAGTTACCAACCACCCTGTAGAAGATAGAGTAAGTAAATAAAATAAATAGAAGAATAAGCACAAGCAATTTTATGAAAATATCGAATTTATAATATTATTTTATTGTTAATGTAGATAGAGAATTAGTAATATCGATAATATCAGTAATCGGTGATAAAACGTAGAAAAGGAAATTAAGGGAGTATTATTTGACCAGAATTCTACAATTTTATTTACGTACTTCTGTAATTTTATTTAAATGCTATTTTCTTCGGTGTAAATTAAATTTAAGCGAGTCAATATCCAATTACTCTATCTGAAAAGCAAACATAAAAAATACAACAGCGTGTTGCCTTTAATATTTCGCTATCTTGACTCCGAATGATTGATCGAAGGCTACTGATCTCTTCTTTAAACCCTCCATTTACGACGACTACAAAATCTTCCCCATTCTCAAATGCCGAAAGCGCATCTGCAAAATTCATATAAAATGCTAGAAAAATTTACAAAATTTATAATAAATAACAATTAATCAAATATTCTATTCTTTTTTGTCATTTTGCTAAAAATAAAGATCAAGTTGGTGTGCAGACTGAAACACACGACAGCCACGTGCGAGGTGGGTCTAATCGATCCAGGGGAAGGGTCAGATCACGTGCAGCGATAGCGATGACGAAAAACGAGCGAATACCCTCGGTGAATCAAACTTTTCATTGATCTACTGGCAGCAAACGCTAGTTCTCCTGCGCAACATCGACTCTTAGAGGTCTTTTGACTTTCCGATATAACTCCAGCGACGTTATTTTGGAAAAATCTTGTACATGTGACGGTTAATCGTGGTGGTGGTGACATAAGGACAGATAAAAGTAAGAGATTTTGGAAGATTTGTTGAAATTTGTCGATGTTTGACCTGCCAATCGTTTGATGGTTTGATCGAAAATTTCTACGTTTTCTTATGCAAAATGCAAAGGAAGACAATAAAATCAAAGAAATAATTAAAGTACAATAAATTGCAAATTAATAAATACAGACAAATCAATTGATCGATTAGAGATTAAATCGATTTCACTTGCTGCAAATGTAAATAGAATGTAATTTATTCTTAACAGATATGAAACGAGCTGTAGGAAGGGGTTGCACTTGCGGATAAAAGAATTAATTGTATCAAAGTGTCCTGTATTACTTGGTTAACAGTTTGATGAAATTAGGATTAAATGATGATTATAAAACAATTTTTGTATATTCTGCAAGCCTTAGGAACATAGTTTGCATTTTAAATGACTCTTTTAGCCTAGCAGGTGGAATAACAAATTAGAAATAAGGTATAATATAAAAATGTAATTACTATATATCGGAAGGAACAAAGTATCAGTTTGAAAAATGCCATAAATTCAGATATCCGAGTTATTAATGATAGTAGTTAATTTGCATTTAATGGTAGTTTAATTATAGGAGAATACTTGAATTACTTTTTACACTACAACTAGTTTCACATTCACAACTCGTTATTCGTTCTAATTGAAGTAGAATTAATTTATGTTTCCTGTATGTTTACACTAGCATAGTAGAGAGAAAAAGAAAGAGAGTCCCTCTTTCTACCGGCACTTGCATCGTCTGTCTTTGTCGCACACTATATCCTCTCTTATTAGCATCACTCGTGATGTCTGTCTTCGTTGTACACTGTATCCTCTCCTTCCTCCACTCGTATCATTTGTCCTTATCGCACACAGTAGCCCTCCTTGTCTGCGGTCAAGTCATGTCTGGCCATCTATTAGATAATGAAGGAACTGAAACTTGAAGCATTCACGCATAGATGGCAGGACATGGCTTGTCCAACACACGTTTCGGACCAAGGAGCTCGATTTCATCGTTCGGACGTACCACGTTCTGCCATCTGTTATGTACTAAAGGAACTGAGACTTGAGGCGTTCACGCATAGATGGCAGGACGTGGCTTGTCCAACACACGTTTCGGACCAAGAAGCTCGATTTCATCGTTCGGACGTACCACGTTCTGCCATCTGTTACGTACTAAAGGAACTGAGACTTGAGGCGTTCACGCATAGATGGCAGGACGTGGCTTGTCCAACACACGTTTCGGACCAAGAAGCTCGATTTCATCGTTCGGACGTACCACGTTCTGCCATCTGTTACGTACTAAAGGAACTGAGACTTGAGGCGTTCACGCATAGATGGCAGGACGTGGCTTGTCCAACACACGTTTCGGACCAAGAAGCTCGATTTCATCGTTCGGACGTACCACGTTCTGCCATCTGTTACGTACTAAAGGAACTGAGACTTGAGGCGTTCACGCATAGATGGCAGGACGTGGCTTGTCCAACACACGTTTCGGACCAAGAAGCTCGATTTCATCGTTCGGACGTACCACGTTCTGCCATCTGTTACGTACTAAAGGAACTGAGACTTGAGGCGTTCACGCATAGATGGCAGGACGTGGCTTGTCCAGCACACGTTTCGGACCAAGAAGCTCGATTTCTGCGTTCGGACGTACCACGTTCTGCCATCTGTTATATACTAAAGGAACTGAGACTTGAGGCGTTTAAGCATAGATGGCAGCACATGGTTTGTCCAACACACGTTCAAACCAAGGAGCTCGATTTCTGTGTTCGGATTTGCATCGTTCTGCCATCTATGCGTGATCGCCCAAAATTTCAGTTCCACCACCATGTACTAGATGACACTGCACAAGTTAACCGCAGACGAGGAGTGGGATAGATTAACTTTCGGTACTTATAATTTAATTTAATTGTGATTAGGACTATTTTTCGTGTTTCTCGTTTTTGTACGTTGGTTTAAAGCTTCTGAACGTTGCTTTTCGTTTAAGCGTTGCGTTTGGTTACTCTAGGATCGCTGGACTGGCAATGCAACGGGTGGACAGTTGATTAACTATAGCTTAATGTTTATTAAGACCTTTTAATAATGTATACACATGCATTATATATACTTTATAGTCCTATCACTGTGATTATGGTATCTTGATTTAGCATCTAACAATTATCTTTATAAATTAATAATTCATGTTTTCTTCGTTGCTTCTCTAATTCAATCAGAATTTCTGCAATAATTCAAGAACAGGGAATATTTTTCTATTTTCCATATTGTTCGCTGAACAGCAAATCGCACTAGTTATTATAGCCAGTAATAATCTTGTTCGCTGCCTTATGACTCTTACTGTCCTCATCCTGGCTTATGAATAAAATCCTGCAGACACAAAATTACACACATTAAATAAAGGATTTATGTAGAATGGAAATATCGTTGGGTAACTTGCAGAACACGTAAGGATAATATGGAAGTGGTGAAGGATACGATCGATCCAAAGTTTAAAATTTAGAATTTTATGCGATGTGTTTAAATATGACGAAGCAAACGGTTTTGAAATAAATTACTATGCTAAATTATAAGGTCATAATCTATTTACATATTTCCTAGAATTTCCTGTATATAACACAATATATTCATGAGATATTCATAAGATATACAAGTTATCATATAAATATTGCAACAGAATATGAGATAATTATTGCAAAATTATATTAAATATGTGCGCCATTGATTATCAAATGAATATATGTCCAGATATCTCATATGTTTCTTTTAAAACACCTAATCTTATACACAATTGCATAATATTATATATACATTTCCGCATGTTCTATGTCGACTTTGAATGCATCTACATCTATATATTTCCTTTTCTTTTTTTATATCTAAACGGTTGCAATAATTGCAAGTTATGTAATTACTATTTATATTTATCCAATGTTCATACAAATATTGTATAATATCATATACTATATGATATGAATGTATAAGCAATACGTTTATTCTTGCTGAGGCAGCTCTTCACAGCTCTTCACATTTTTCTGGAATTAAACGAATTTGTAATTGCGCAGAAATTATACAACGCAACAAGATCGAAGGGTAATAAATTAACAGCGGAATAAACATTCTATATAGATAGAAAGATATAAAATTTTTTAATACTTTATCTAGAGAAAAAAAAATATATAGAGTTAAATAAAACATATACAATAATAAATATATAAGATTATAGTTTCTCTAACACTAGAACTATTGGGAATAGTACGTTGTATCATGCCGATGATAGTATTAAAATACGCTGCCATAAGTGTTTCACTGTCGCAATACTTTAATAAACTTTACTTTATTTAACGTTACTCGCCATAAGACACATACGGAGTTCTGAAGGTCATAGTAGCGTAAGTTAGTTTTCATAAATTAAAATTTGGTAAAAATTAATTGTATTTTTCTAAGTCACGAAAACGTATTGCGACGAAGAATAAAGTTATAACTTAATTAATTATGAAATTAGAGTGACGATACTTTTCAAGGTTAAGATATACATATATATGCGAGGGTGTGTGTGTAAGTAAATTACAGTGCTGAAAATTTTATCTTATATACACCATTATGATTTTTAATTCGTCGTATGACGCGAATGAAATGACAAATTTATAATAAAAAAAAAAAAAAAAAATGAACCACAAAATGAAAAGAGTGAAATATATTCAATTTGTACTAAAAGCATGTCCTAATACTTATGACTGACAGTGTAAAAGAATTAAAATGAGAAGTATATGTAGAGAGATATTATAATGTAAAATGAAGAATAACATTTCATCTGCAGATTTTATAAAACGTCGCAAAAAATCCCTAAATACGTATCTTTTTAAAGGTATAACATTTTGAAAAGATATGTAAGATATAGATAAGTCAATATCTCGTATAAAATTCTCAAAAATTTACCGCTGTATATTTATAAAATTCCTATGAAAAACTATCGATTGGACATTTTCATAATTCTGGTAGTTCTAATATTGAAGTTTATTGTAGCACGTCGAAGCTCGTTTCTGGTAACCGAGGTCATGGATTAATCGGAATTCCAAAGATCCTCGTCTATTTTAAAGAATAATTAGCGATTCTGCCAATCAGCTGACTCGAGACTTGTACTCGAGAAAAAGCTGCAAAGAATAAAATACATCCAGTGATTCCTTATCACAAAATGCAAATTAGATGAGGATAAACAAGTTCGAACAAACGAACAAGTATCTGTAAACTAGTTAATTTTATGCCAAAAAATATCTATGCTATTGACTGTAACCGGCGATCTTTGCGGATTTAATTGTACAAAAATGATTACCATGCGTCTTTCGTTATCATCGTCAACTACCCTCTGTAAAAAAGGAAAACCAGATAAGCTTAATGAGTTTTGTGTAATCTTAAGATATCGAATTCGCTTGATTAACTTACATTTTTCATCATGGGACATGTTTCAGCGTCTGTTGTTATCACACGTTCCTTGCCATCAAGTTGTGGTTCTCTGAAAAAATGCAGATAAATTTACACAGTGATAGCTGTGTTTTTTTTTTAAATATTCGATTTTACGCAAATAACGTGTAATCGTAAAAAATATTCTCATGTCTTCAATTATGACATACTCGATTTTCTGGAAAGATAAGGACCAAATAAACTTACAATAATCTCTGCTGTTTAAAATATGTAATTCCTACAACTTACTGACGATTTTTATCGCAGAGGATATTTGCACGTTTCTAGTTACGACACGTTCCTCGTTATCAGCTAAGGTGTCCTGAAAGTAAAACGAAAACCAAACAAAGTTGGAAGAATTTTAACTCGATGAAATATTCAATCTTCCTTCGAGATAGTATTTTTAATCATAGAAAATGTCTATACTATACTTGTATCTTACAATCACATTTTTGATTCTTTGATACGAGAAGACTGCATAATACTTGACTAATCTTTTCTTCTTGAAATATTCAACATATGCGATTAATTCGCGTGTGTCCTTGTCGCTGCAATTCTATATATTATACAGAAATTGCTCACGCACTCTCAGTTATTATATATCCGCTACCTCCGACTAAAGAAAAGAAAAAAAAATGAATAAAGAGAATCAGAGAAATCTAAAACAATCTTTGTTCTATACAGTATCAAATACATGTTATCGATTTATATTTGCATTTTTAATCCTGTAAAATATTCACACACTTGCATCTACCATGCGTCTTTCGTCGCTTCAATTCTTTAAACAAAGAGAAACCTTGTTTAAAGTAATTTTTATTTCTTAAAATACACGACGGACAGCTCCGACTGAAATTTTCCATCTTCCATCCATTTTAAACGACGTTAGAGAATATTAACGCATTCGCGGTTATTACGTGTGCTTTCTCATCATCTTCTACTTTCTGATAAAAGAAGAAGTAGGAAGATATACATATTAAACTCAGAAGAATTTTTCCGCCATGAAATATCGAATCCACGCGATTAACTTACACGATCGATACGATATAACCGTTTCCCGGAACTTGGCTCGGTATCTCTTGATTTTTGCCCGCTATAGCGGCTCCCTTGCTCGTTCTGCCCGTCTTTAGTCTCTGCTATTTCTTCTGTTGGTACTTGGGTGGCGACGCGCGACCAACACGGAGCGGATTCTTTTTAACCGCGAGCGTAAACCGAGTCGCCGTGGAAAAATGCTGTTTGCGGGCTGGCCAGGGCCGTATCCGTGTGCCGTTCATCGACCCGTCGACACATATAGGGACGAAAAAGCACACCAGAACCGTGGAAAATCGTCGACACGGGAATAGACGAGTTTCTGCGGCTTTGAAACCGAGTGCGAGGGGAGACCAGAGACGTTGACCGCGAACAGCTAATGATCCCCGGTGTATGTACGGAAAAACTATTACCCAGAAGTTCCTTCCTTTATTTGTTCTGTAAAACACGTCGACCTGAAAGATATTTCCAGATAGAATATCAGGTAGGAGAAGTTCAGTGGGTCTTGTTTTCTGGATACAAGAATCGATATAGTGCACTTGTACTTTTAATTTTCGAGGATTACAAGCTTGAAACGAGGAGTAGACTTTGTTGAGATTATAAGGTATTGAGGTCTTGTCGAGAAGTAGAGATAAAACAAGAGGCGACACTGCCGAGAAAGAAACCACATCCAGATAGAGACGAAACGATATAACTAATTTAAATGTCCGCTTGGCGAACTTCGTTAGTGGCCGGTAACTTGTGGTAAAATTCTCTACCAATCTCCACCCGCGGCAACTTCCTCGTGGTAAAAGGATAAGAGATCTGGTAATCGGCAGTGCCAGTCGGCTGTAAAATTCATTGAACTTGAGGATATTTATGGCAAATGAAACGAATGCTTGTAAAAAATACTGTAAGCGTTAAAAAAAGAAGTCTTTCAGGGGGAAAAGAAAACTTACGCATCAATGTAGTTGAAAAGTGTGTCTGTAGGAAGCCCTGTACGTGCCATCTTTTAGATAGTTGCAGATAAAACTCGATCTTCCATTTATTCAGATAGATATGTCGGATTAAGGTTGGAATTTTGGGCGTTCGATGAACCTTCGCTCAATTTACCATCGCGGATACATGTTTATTGGTACAAATGTTTGTTGGTACAAATGTGGACACTACAAGAGGCTATAAGTAATAACGGCGATAGGATGGTTGAGATGTTGATGACAACGAATTCAGGTTCGATAACGAATCCACGGTCCACGGGATGACCGTGCGATGTGATACACGTATAACTCCACGTACAAGTAAAACTTATCTGCATGAACTCCAAAAAAAAAAAATCCAAGTGGAACTGCCCTTATATATTCCTCTCCCCACCTCTCGGGTTAATCTTTGTTTTTAAGGAGAGCCATATAATCATTCCATACCTCTGTCAGGTCTCCCATGACCGTGGCTACGTCCAGTGACTCGCTATGTCACTTCGAGCCCAAACCCATTGTCATAAAATCGGATTGGAACATTAAAACTATTTCTTTTTTTTTTTTATTATTTAAGTGTAGCTATAGTAAAAGTCTGGACTGGGGTATAGGGATTTTCCCAATATTCCAGACGGGAAGTCCTGATGTCCTTTCATCTCCTTCAGGTATTTGTGTATTTTGTAATATATTTGCAATGAATTATTTAGAAAGCTATAAATGTATTATGTTTCTTATTTCTAACTTTTTAATTTTACACAGCTTACATAAATACTTAGGAAACCATTATGGGTAAATGCTAACACAAAGAAACTGTTAATCAGAGGATAAGGTGAAGTAAAGAGGCACTTTGTATATCGGCTCGATACACGTGCCAAAGAAAAATGACGTAACCGCGACGAATTGTTCTATTTAAAAAGAAAAGCAACGACTGTCTTCTAGAACGAACAAAGACGAATCGAACAACTGTACGTCTCTCTTTTATCAATCGAATTCTTCTTAGATTAAATAAAAATAAACATTTCGTGACTGATCGACAAAGTTTCGCGAACAATCGCAGAACAATTTTTTCCGGTCACTGGTTTACGCAATTTCACCTTCTGCGATTTGTCCTCCGCGACGATACATATCGAGCATGCGAAGTTCCGCGCAAAAACCACGCGAATTCAATGCGAATTTGATACGAACGTTCGCGTAAGACAAGAGGGGGAAAAGTAAAAACGCGAAAATTTCCCTAAATGTCAGTGCAGAAGCACGGAGAAGACAAACAATCGCTGCTTATCGCGCCTTATCAGCGATTGCTTGGAAAAATAACGATCTGCAGATAATACCGATCCTGCGAAAACGCGTTTCTATATCTGGGGAAGCGAGAAATTTTAAGCTCTAATTAGGGCGCTTATCTGCTAAGTTGACTAATTCCACAAAGCAAAAAATAGAGAAAATTGATAGAATTATATAAGAGAAGCGTCAATCAAATAATTTGGCACTAAAATTTCAAAAATTTCACAAGTCGTGTTAATCACTTTAACCTATGAACGACTGCAATTATCGTTGCAATTGTCGAGATTTCGAAATTGGTAGATTATATGTAATTTTTATTCATTTTAAAGTGGGATATTTAATTTAGTTACTCGATTACCAGTAATAATACAATCGTAACTTTCGCTGTTGTTTTGAGCTACAAAAATTAAGAATAGAACGAAACAGAAAAAGAATGACTTGATAATAGAAAACATTGAGTTAATACATAATAACAGACGTGATTAAGGAGTATTAATTTGCATATCTAATTTTTACGTAATACGACTGAACTGTGATGGAAAAAAATCGCGATTATAGTAACATATGCGCTCGAGGTTACCATAATATAGCACCTAATATAAAAAGCATAATTGTCGCGACAATAAGACCACAACGATATGTTATTAATACCGAGTTATCGCTTCAGAACGAGACAGAGTTCAAAATCCCTTCAAATGGTTAAATGTCACGAATTCATAAAAATTCTGTTTCACTTTTGAGTTTTCTTAAATTCACTGTGTTCTTCCTTCATTTGTTTCAACTTGCTTTTTATCTTGCGACTTATTTTCCAAGAATAAATAGATATCGAAAACAAAATTTGAGATTCCTTCAAATCACCAATCGTAAAGAATCTGTAAAAATTCTAAAATATCTACTCCATTTTCAATGTTTAGAAAGAGCAACAAAATGAAATTTTGCGCTCAAAACTGAATGAATATCTTCTTTCCTCTTTTGTCTTAATTTATTCTCTATCTAACGAATTATCTTTCAAAACGAATATTACAGACAGAATTGAAATTTCGATAGAGCATTCATAAAAATTCCACAAATTCCATTCGATGTTTCCACTCTTGTTGCTTTCATCGCCTCAAAAGAAAGAAAAACAATAAAAAAAGTAACAACAGTTCAATATTCCTTTTCTTCTTTTGTCACAATTATTTGTGTATTTAACAAAAAAAAAAACTCAACGAAATACGTGAAATAATACATTGCAATAATCGAAACAAACCAAAATAAGAAGAAGGAGGGAGCACCTGCAAATTTGCACACATACTACATATAGCTTCTACAGAGATGACTAATATCCGGTCGGCATTCTTTGGTTTGTATGTGTAATCAGGTTTATTTCGGATGTTATCAAGGTAATACGATAGAAACAATACTGTTTAAAAGTGTTATTGCTCGTTATCTGATCAATGTGTTTACCTCGTGGAATGTACATACATACTACCCCACTCAAAAAACCGAAATAAGGCAGACAGCGTCTCTTGTGCAATTACATAATCTACGTATATATTTATTATTTTGTCTAGCGCTACACGACCTAAATCTGTGAAACTCTCTCGCTGATCTTTGCCCTTGGATGCTAACGCAGCGACTATCCATTCATTGACATCTAAATTGATTACAAAATATTAGGGCTGAACCTGTTGTCCTCGACATTGATTAGGTATAGGAATATGTATAGGAAAAGGGCGACAACATCGCATAATGAATTTAATTGATTTTGAGCGATGAATAGAATATTCTAAGTTACTATGCTTTTATGTGACGACTCTTTAATTGCTACTGATTACGAAATTCCTGGAAGAGCCTCACGTAGTTGGCGTTGACTACATATGAACGTAATCAGCCGCATGATTGTTACCTTTCAATCATTTTTAACCTAATATATTAAATTTAAATGCTGACTCCTTCATACGTATCGATTAGAAAATTTAAAAGAAGGATCATATTTGATCATTATATTGTTATGTAATGTTACTATAAGATAGAAGACGTTGTCCGAGAATCATTTGCAAAATTTCACTGGCAAAATTTGGTACTTCTTACTAATAATTTTTAATAATAAAGTTCCTGACATTTATCGATTCAGAATTCTCGAGAATTTCCCGGCCATTCAAGATATGCATGCATGTATATACGCTTGGTATATACTAAATACATGCTAAAGGATATAGCGAGGTTGCAAACTTAATCAGATTTGAAAGAACACGAGTTTTGGTCGCCGAAACAGGAATTTCAATTACCGAGATAAGGTGCTCGAGTTTCGACAAGAACGTAAAGTATCGACTCACTCAGAGCTATAAATTTATTTTGTAGCTGGAGGAATATTTTTATCAATTAACTATAGTAGTATTATTAATATACTTAAAGTAGAAATTGATAAGGAGTTGAAATAGTATGATCTTCATGGAAGATTACAAGTACAGATTGTAAATATCAATTCAGAAATAGCCTTTAAAATCTGAAATTTATCTTTTTTTTATTTACGACTTCATTAGATGCATTACTCAAAAAGAATATAAAAATTGATCTGTTTTAAATAATCCTTCGTAATAAAACGAATATTAAAGATTACTTTCATTTTTTACTGTTTACAAAATTTCAGGGAATGTCTCTTTTTGATCACCGTAATCTGAAAGTTATATGCAAAATTTCGTGAACAAATTGCTACTTTTATAACTAATGATTAATAGCGAGTAACATATTGCAATTTACTTTATATCATTTGAATGGCGATTTCTTGACATTCATCGATTGCAAAGTTCGAGAGACTCATCAGAACTTCTTGCTCGTCATTGCTTAATAGATATCTAAATAGAGAATTTCATAATTTAAACTGAAGTAATTTGTAATACCGAGACGAATATCGTCATTTACTTTGCCGTTTTCAAGTACATAATTTGCATTAGAAAATAAAACTACAAAATATATAATCAATGAGAACTAGACTTAAAATTCTAAGATACATATCTGCCTATTTCATTGCTGTTTTGCATAAATATCAAATTTCACAATCGCTTGCAAAAATAGGTACATATTTACATAGCCAATAGCAAAGTTCCAAAGACCTCTTTACATCACGGCTACATGCGCGTAGAGAATTTATTTCGTGAGAATCAACCTAGTCATCATCAAGGTTTTTTATGATTCTTATATATACATCGTTTGATCGCTGTATATTAAATATCCGATGCGCTTGAATAACAAGCGAATGAAGTATTACGAATGCAAATCAGAACGACCACAATTTAACGAAAGATTATCTATCGTCGAATCGCCCACTAGTTTCGAGAATCGTTGACTGGGGTTATTGGCGTCTAATTTTTCGCTCACCCACGTTTCTTGATAGGAAGATACGCTAGAAAAAAGTGTAGATAAATGGAGTCCAAGTTTCGCCGGAACCTCTCATCGTTACATGGGCCAACGTCCATACATAAATGCGATTACTCGATAGGAAATTAGAAAATTAGCGGACTTCCGTAGGATTTTTTTCAAGTATCCTACTCGAGTACACCCGTGTATCGAAATGGAAGAAATATACGTAGCGAGGTCGTAAAATATTAGATTGTGTACCTAATAAGTCAATTCCCATTCCTTTAAAAAAGCCAAATTCAAAGATTGTAATTTTTATGTACAACCTAGAGAAAATTATATTTATATATGTTTTCATGTAAATGGGTTAAGTAAATAATTTGTTCTGTTTTTCTAGTGATTACTATATAATCTCAAAAAAGATTCTGATACATTTAATTTTATATTCTGGGAATTATTCAATATGAGTGATACAGTAAATAGTCTGAAATGTTGTACGATCTCATAAAAGATTCTGATACATTTAATTTTATATTCTGGAAATTATTCAATATGAGTGATACAGTAAATAGTCTGAAATGTTGTACGATTTTAGTTTCTCAATTCCTATCATCGTCAAGAGTCCAATGATGTGTCATATAATCGGTATTTCCAGGATAAAAATGCTAAACGAGTCACAATTATTCCTTTTCTCAAGAAGAGAGTTTTTTTTTTTAATATACTACAGAGGAAGAACTGCTTTCAAGTTGACATCGAACAGTCTATAATGATGCTCTAAGTATGTTCTTATATCCCAAACTACAAATAACTAAAATATCCCAAACTATTAAGTGAAAAAGGTGCAGTCAAGTACCTATAATATAACGTTATTAGTATATAGTATTATAAGATTATAGTATATAGATTATATTATCTATAGTATAAGATTATTCAGCTATTGACGTTAAAATAGGGCTGAAACAATAATTTAAGACATGTAAGAACATTAAGCAGGTAGGAACCTCATTCAAAACATCTGTCAACTATTTTTCTCATACTTTATAACCTTACATCCAAAATCCTTTTACCAGATTCGTACAACGTTAAGCGCGTCTACCGACTAATTGATTTATAACCTTATTATATCTTTTCCACCAAATATTTATGAAAAAATATTTATGGAAAGTATGAATATACCATTGTATTTATTGCAGCACTTACATACTAATTAATTGGATCCAAGTATATTAAATTTCATACCATTTGAAATTTTTATATAATTAAAAAATTTAATACTATAAAATTGAAATATATAGAAGCTGACAAAGAAAATCGTTTAACTGGAAGATAAGAGTATTATATATAATTTTTACGGCCACTCTATATATCGGTCTACTAACCGATTTTTTACAACCTCACTATGTATGAAGTATTCCGCCTCCACTTTCCTACTATAATCACGCGAATAGAGCGTGAAAACTGGATACGCATCGTGAGCGGATGCTTCGCTGTCTACACTTCTATAATAACCGCCCATGTGATTTTACCGTCTCTTCTACCTCGCTTTACACTGCTACTAAGCCAGAGATCAATGAATTGTTACATAACGTTAGCGTTTATCGGCGTCAACGACACAATTTTTCGTAGTCAAGAGCTAACATACCTCTTCGAAAAAAACTGTGTCTCTGATAACCGACGATTGGCAAAATAATGACTTGCTAATATACTCGATAATTGAATCAGTATCAAGTCCATTAGTTTTTTGATTTATGCATAAAGTACGCACATTAAATTGAGAAGCTTCTTTCAGTATAGTTTAAGTATTCTCTGACGTTACCACTCTTTTATTATTTTATAAATGTTTGGCTTGATTTATATTAGAGTATGGTTACGTAATATGACCTCCCTATATTAAAAATCGTATCGCAACAATTGAAAGTGTGCAGCGCAAATTTCTTACACTTGCTTCGTGTTATACCGTTTCGCCCATGTCAACCTATTGCCATAATTACGATCCTATTATTGCTCACTTGGGTTTAATGGCCGCTCCAACAGCGTTCTACCTTAGCCGATCTCTTGTTTATATACACTGTAATCAATCAGCTGATTGCTTCTCGAGATATCTGCACATGCTCGATTTTCATATCTTCGCACACTGTCTTAGAAGCCATACTTTTTTCAAGTTGGAAACACACCGAACTTTGTACAGTCAAAATAACTGT
The DNA here is from genome assembly GCF_000188095.3 of Bombus impatiens. Taxonomy (NCBI): domain Eukaryota; kingdom Metazoa; phylum Arthropoda; class Insecta; order Hymenoptera; family Apidae; genus Bombus; species Bombus impatiens. Next base: position 1,900,758 of record NT_176446.1, read on the forward strand.
TTTAATCGGATTTGTCTATCTGCAAACCGTTTTTGTGATGTGCTCCCTTTCGTCATTCAGACGATTTATTACCTCTGGCGTTATTTAATTTATAATACAGGCTTAACTTTACGTTATGATATAAATTTATATGATACTTAATGCTGAATTTGTTAAATCGTATTATAAGCCTAACTTTACTCTATGTTAATGATAATTGTTTACGTTTTTCAGTCAAATTTTCAACTATGATGTTGATATATGTTGATACTATAATAAACGATATTGCAATAGGAAAAGAAGTAGAATAAGATAGAAACATAAAATGTAGAAGATAGGAAATAGAGTAAGAAGGTAACTGACTCCGCTTCATCGAGTTTGTGTTTCTACATAGTAGTTGGAAAATTTATTAGTTTTACGAGTTGCGAAGAAAGTTGTACTTTAGAGGTATGCATTATACTTGAAAGGCTTACTCGAGAAGCTTCCTTGAGAAATGTCATTCAAGTATTAAGCTTCCCCAGGAAAGGAATCGAAGAAATTCGATGGATTTCGTGTTTTTTCCTAACGACGGAGCTTTTTAATGAGAAAAGAAATTGGAGACAACATAGATAACGGTGATACATTTGGATGGCAAATGACATTGATACGAGTCAATGCCATATGGCACATTCAATTCCAATACTTTAATAAGCACACTTGTGGTGGACTTTATACCGGGTCAAAACTCTGATACATAATTATAATTACGAATTTTGTAAGCCACAAGGCGACCCATGGCTTTCACTCACGAGGACACGTGCTAGGCTGTCTCGTATTCGTCACGATCACATGCCATTACCATATTCGAATCACGTTTACAACTCCGTGAAATAGTTAACCTTTATTCGATATAATTCACAAATTTTCCTACCACCGAAGTAATAACTTCATCACTAAATAAGTCTGTACTATACTTAAACTATAATAAATCCATATCCTTTAAGCTTCGTCTTTCTTTAAATATTTTTTTAAGAAGGACCAGGTAAACTTCACTATCCCCAATAGAACGAGCTGCAGGTCATATCTAATATTCCCTTAGAAGTCCCAAACAAGGAGCTATTGTTTGTTGTTATTTCGACATTAAAAGAGTTAACGTCTGTGTTCTACCTTTTTTCCGAGACACGTCCGAATAATTGCTGCCATTGCCGTATTTTTGTAATATTTCTCCGTGAAAATTTTACACAATATTCTTCGAATGTCATACTTTAATGTACTATTGGTTTTAATAAAGAGATTTTAACTGTGTCGTCACAAATAATTCACAAAAACATGCCTTATTTTTGTACGAATTAACCTTAGCCCCCCCACCCTTAACCTACGATTTACGTTTGAGAATTTTGGGCCGAAAATGTAAACAAACTCGCGCAGCCTTCAAGCCATTCGCACGACTTGTGTAGTACGTACTACGGGCTATGCCCGTAATATTTACGTTTGGTCCGATTATCTACTACGGGTTATGCCCGTAATATTTACGTTTGGTCCGATCATCGTACTACGGGCTATGCCCGTAGTTGTAGGTTAAGGGGTTAAGGAACATTTAATTGAAAAATGAAAGAGTACGTACAAATACTTTCTGTAGCTACTGTATGACGATAAACAGACCGTAAATACTCATGCATTTATGTGAAACTTAAATGAACTTATGCAGAATTTACATAATGTGCGAAACATACAAAGTGTTAGGTAAATATTAGGCAAAGTATTCTTTGTACTATCTGTCATCGATCCATCTTTTTATTCGTGTCCATAAAAATATGAATTTGCTCGGCGTCTAGCGACGAGCTAACACCGGCTTCTCCTTTTGAAGCATCTAACGAGGGAATCACACTGTATAATATGTCAATACAGCAATCGGACGCATCAGTAAATCTGTTCCCAATCTCTCACCTTGACACAGCAACGAAAGTTATTAGTGACGTTCTATGGAGGTCATCCAAAGGGCCAGAACATTTCGAAAGATCATGTGGAAGCCTCATGATGTAACTACGTGACTGATCTCGCGTTTACATTTAAACGGCTCCTTTGTTACTCCACATATGCTCTGGCGTAGATTCTTTTAAGATGCCAGCCAATTGGTTGGGTCACTTTCGGAACTGAAGTGAACGACCAATCAGCTGTTAGGCTGCGGTACGGTTGCTCGAAGGAAACGTGAGGTCGCTGCTCGTGCTAGCTTCAACGATGCGCCCCGCTCCGCCTGATCATAGTCGTTGTTTGTGTTTTGTCGTGTTCGTACGAAGTGATGAGCCGTGCTCCGACCGGATTTAGTTGTTCTCTAACTCTCGACAGAGGAAGCATGCGACTTTATTGATCTGTCGAGGGATATAGTCGCTGAGGCAACGAAGGATGGGCATATTCCGTGAATATCCGCTCGTTTTTAATCTTTACAAGAAATATAGTTAAACGTTCGACGAGGAAAGGACGAAGAAACCGCTGGAGGAAAATTGTGAGTGGGTTATATGGACACCGATAACGCTCCACGAAGTTCTACTAACTCAACGTTCGTCTAAATATTGCCAACGATCCCCGAGGTGAGTCAATAAAGTCGCAGAACTTTCCAGGAGAATATTCGTTTAATTCATTATTCCCCACCGTTCGATAATTCAAGCGTGGTCAATTGGCCTCATGGTCGATCACAATCACGCATCGTTTCCTCTCTAGATACAATTATCTAGGTAACCATAGCGTACATCGTCAAGGGCTAGTCAACGAGTTTTTTATCCCTCTTGTTTACCTTGTCGCGCTAATCAACCTCATGTATGTATCCATGGGAAAGAGAATTATCGAGAAGCTTCGTATTATCACTCACTAATGTATAATACATTGCGTTCCTCGAGTTTCTATTACCATAAGCTCACAGTGACGATTGTTATCGACGTATCGATTCGTTCAGCCCGTGTTCGATAGGGTAATCGGCTACGCGGACATTTATACAAATCGAGGGGGTTTATGCGTCAGCTTTGAGAAATTTGCACACGACGGAACGCACGTTCGCAGTACCCTTGAGATTCGCGTTCACTGACTCTATATACCTACAAACACGGCCAATTTACCGTGATAAGGGGCGCGCGGGAGTGATGCAGGAGAGGTATATTATGATCAGTCAACCGATCGGCGAGTGTGTCATAAAGTTTGTGTCGTTGCAAAACAGTGAATCGTTCCGTAATATTTCTTTAGTCCTGCGCCCATCGACAAATGAGAATCTTGGAATTTCGTCTGGAAAGTACGATCTTAGCCGATTTAAGGAGCATTCGGACGATCGATATTATTGTCAATATTTAGGTTTTCAACATTATCGTACATAACAGGTGGTTCTCTAAATGGTCAATATATATAGGCAGTACAATGTAGAATCTTTGAATTTTAAATATCGAAATAATATTGACAATCGCCTAAATGCGCCTTAAGGGTCGAAGTTGTTTAACGCCAAAGTTCATTTTTTCTTTTTCGTTGTCGAATTGTTTTTCTTAACGTTGTGGATGAATGAAAGTTTCCGAGGATTCACTGAATATTTTTTTCACTACTACTTCGTCACCTAGATTCCGCAATTTTGCGGAATATCAAAGAAATTGAACTACCTATAACGTTATTATGATAAAGTACATAATATATATGTTGCTTGGCTATTAATAGGCTACCGCGCTCTTGAGTTTGTGAGTACTTCAGGTTTTTTAAGAAATAGAAAACTGAACAATTTGCTCCAATATCTAAATTGTACTTGCTAGAAGAGAAAGAAAGGTATAAGTTTTATATTCAAAAGTGCAAGAGTTTATTATTGTCAATATTTCTTATAGCATGTTTGAAAAAGTCATTTGATTTTTATTTGAGTTTTGTCTTGGTTTACTTATATTACTGGAAAGTGGAAGCGTCTCTTTATTGCAGCAGTTCTTTTAATTATAGAATCTAATTAGAAATGGAAGAAATAGCGATGGCGAAAGTATTCAGCAAATTCTTGCAACTCCCTTTCATAACTACGACGTTGGAAAACAGAATTCAGTAATTGATTAAAAATAGTTGTAAATGTAATATCACGTTAATGTAGTATTGGCCCTTAATGGGTTAAAATAAACGATTTGATTGGTGGAGATATTAGTCGAGATATTCGTTGAAAAAGCAGCTCGAGCTTTAATCTCGGGTCGCAAGGGCTATCGAAACGTGGCACTTGTCTCTTTTTGCCACTCGGCTTTGGTAAAGTCGAAGGTCTGTTCAGTGCAGATCGAAGAGTTCCTTCGCGATTCTCGTCCCGAGCAGAGGTTCCAGAGGAAAAGAGGTAGAACTTGCGTCCGAGACCATCAAAGTTTTCATTCGCGACACGAGATTCTCGGTTTTAAATACTAACAAAAATTCGGCTCACGTCGAACCATGAAAGATAATAATGTTGTAATTGCCATTTTACAGAGAAAATTAACAAATAGTGCGAACAACAGTCTGATCGAATCATCGGAGAGTTGAAGGAAGGATATCTGGAGTAATTTACGGTTGTTGTTTCTACCATTGTGATAAGCGAAATGACCAAAGTGTCAGGAATGATAGAGACGGAAGACGCCGTCGGCAAGCCAACTCTGGTACGACGTATGTCCAATATGCTGAAAGGTAAGGGAACCTGGTTAAGTTATATTAATTAACAATTTTAAGATTAATCGCTTTGAAATTGCAAGGCACGATCGTATCGCATCGTTTCCGATAATATCATTGTTAGTTTGTTAATAGAGCCTGTGTGAGCTTATATATTGTTTTTATTCTCAACAGATGGAAGTAACAGTGGACCACCGATGCTGTTTCGCCATGCCTCAATGCAGAAGATTCGCCATTGCTGCCAAAACTTAAATCTCTTTCCATATCTGCTCTACTCCTTCGGTAACTCGAAATCGCATCCAGTTGCACGAAAGGTGCACCATTGCCTTGGTCAGTTCCTTCAGCTCATCACCGCGAGGATCTTCTTCCTATGCAGGAGTTTCCGACAGTCGCTGCTACGCGGTATTCGTTCGAAGGAGTTTGAAGTAGCGGAGCCACCAAAGAGCGTCGAATTTTGCAAGTTGACGCCACGATTCCGAATGACCAGGCTACAGAAACGAAAACAAGATAGCTGCCTGTTCTTGACCCTAGCTGTATACTTCGCCCCTCTGCTGTTGGTTTTCCAACTGATCGGGCTGGCCAGTGCGATGGTCTTCGAAAAATACACGCCCGGTTTCATTTTTCTGTTCTTCGCCCTGTTGTTCCTCGGATGCATCTCGCTCAAGATTCTCTTCCACGAGAGCGCCGAGGAGAGCCGTAAAAGTGTGAAAATCAAAATGCAATGATCATGTTCCGGTTGTCGTTGCCATCACTCTGCGATCAGACTGTTTATCAGATAATAGACCAGAGAGTATTGAGAGTCTCTTTTACAATTCCCCATTGTCGCATTTGATTACTTAAACGACGCGATGCCAGATAGAGCTTACATATTACTTCTGTATATCGCATGAAACTAGTTTGTCCATGCTTGTTCATACCCTTTTTTTTATTCCCTCATACTCTGCCTTTCTCACTCTCTCTTTCTCTCTCTTTTTCTTCCTTTCTCTCTTTCTATAATATACATATGTATGTTAGTTGCCCATCGATGGCTTTCTAGTTAGTCTAGAATTTCGAGTCGATTGGTTCGCAAGTTCCATGTTTTTTTTTTTTTTTTTTACATTTCGTTATTATCGGACTGATACATGTAATCGTACGCGTAAGTAACGTAGTTGCAACTTTAGAGGATAGACAGTTTGTAACCACGTGCTTCAGATTACGAATACGGTCTTTTTTTGAAGAAGTTCGTACAACATATGTATTGCTTTTATCTACGCATAATCTTTATTCTTCCTTTTATTTCTCTTTTTTTTTTTAACTTCTTTTCGTTTTCTCGAATTCCAACTTCCGAGAATTACTTAGCATTTCATAGGCGCCATATGAACGCTATGTACACATGTAAATGAAATGCAATTTACGAGTTACCTGGATAATGTATCGCGGTTCACCTTATCCTCTACGGCAGAAGACTGAAAATCGTTTTAACTTGTATATAAAAGAGGAGAAGATATATATTAAAATATACTATGTTATATATGTATACATAATGCGAGAAAAAAATGATTTATTCTATATCGTAAGGTTATATTAGCTGTCGCTCGTCAAAATGACTTGATGTGTCCACTAAAACGAGTTAGGGTAATCTGTGATCAAGTGGATCCAAGTGTATTTTTCGCGGCCATTCGCTATCCTACTTACTTAAGTACGATAAGGAGACATGTAACTTTGATCTTTTTTTTTTAAATATACATTACATCTTACATAAGACGTTGTACTTTTCTTTTTTTTAAGATTGTACGCATTTGCGGTTTAATCTATTTTTATCGTCAATGAAGTAAAAGTAAGAGGAAGAAGCAAATGTACATGGAAACGTCAACCAGACTATTGTATTGCTTTCCAGCGCTCCCATATGCTTTCGGCTGCATATCAGCAGCGTGTGCAATCACACGGGCGACGTAACTTTGTTCGTGCACGCTATGAAACAAATGTGCAAACGGTCCTAAATGACAAATTTTGTCGATTAATTTACTAATTATCGCGTTACTTTTTTTATACGTAATATATAAATCATCGACGCGTTATACCTATTGCATAGACAGCGACATCACCGCCTCCGTGGTAAGCTTCGTCAGATATGATAGTTGCCTGTTGACTGTACGTATACGCGGTTGTATTTTCTTCGGAAGGATCCAACCTGACGGCGGAACCATTCTTGAGCGTGTACGCTATGTTATTCGGCCCCCCTGTACTGTACGTCAGCGTTGTATATGGAATTCCATCGTGCTTGGACTTCTGAGATATACCTGTAAGACGAATGAATTATTAATTCATATTAAAATCTCATTTGAAATGTATTTAACATTAAAGTTTTACAATGCATTTCAGTAGCAAAGTTTAATTAGTTTTAACAAACAAAACGATTCGTAATATCTTAAAAAATACTTTGCCACAGAAATGAAATAAAGATTCATGAATATAAACAACGATTCTTTCGTTTTTCCTAGAAATTTAATGGATCTCTTAACAATAAAGGAGATAAAATTGAGTCGGAAATGGTTTAAGAAACGCAACAGGATTTATCAGAAATACCTAGAATGTGCGAGCCCCTATTGCTGTAGCCATTAAAACTCATAGAATGAGTATGATCGCTGGTCACAATAATAAGAGTGTCTCGAGTGTCAACCATACCCAAGGTCTTATTAATTGCGTCTGAGAACCTAACAGTTTCTAGCAACGCCTGTGCAGCGTGGCCACGATGATGAGCATAATCAATGAGCCCGCCCTCGACCTAAAAATTACCATTTAATATATCTATTCAAAACGACATACTTTTCTTTAGTCTAATAAATATAAAGAAGATAAGAACTAGACCATAAGAAGATAGCCATGTTTTGACTTTTGTAAGATCTTCAAGGCAGTCACGGTCATCTCTTCAAGACTTGGCTGTCCTTTGGGACCTTTTTCTCTATTCCAATCCATACTGATGTGGCCATTTGCAAAAACACCCAACAAATAATCAACTTTATCAGTATCCACGCGAAACAATTCTTCGTTATTTTGAACGATCTTGAAGGAAAGATTTCTAGCAGCTTTGTCCCGCTTCCATTCCTCTATTAAATCTCTACCATCGTTTCTTTGGCCAGCCCAATTGTCTATAGGATCGAATTCAGTGCCTGTGACATTGGATTTCAACATTTGTCTACCTCCTCCCATGATTACCTAAACCAAATACACTTCTAATTAAAATTTCTCGTCGTAATCTTCATTTGTCGCTGTCGAACGTTTCAAGCAACTGTACTGAAGGAAACAACGAAGAATATACTTAACAATCTCTTAAATTGAAGTGAAACATTTTACTGAACAATCGCGATATATTATAGTTTGCCTTGATATTTTTCCCTGGCTGATCCTCCACGAGTTGTCTGGCGATGTCTTTGCACTTTTCGGCGGTTTTCGGCATTGTCGACTCGCACTCCCATTTTCTGCTCGCGCTGTGCGCGTACAGGGGTGCCGGAGTCGCATGAGTCACCCTGGTGGTTGTCACGAATCCTGTAAAAGATCACAGTTTAGATTAGTTTACTCTTAATTTAGAATCGTTAAACGTCCAAAAGATTGAATTAATCCAAAAACACAATACATATTCGAGAAACTCTTCGCGATAAAGAAATAAATATTTTCCAAAATTCTTAGCATTTTGATTTATGATATCCATCCACGTGGATAGAAAAATCTCCAGATATATTAAGAAGCGACTTATCGCATTCCTACGATCTCAAAATTATTTAATCTTTTCCCTCCGCAAATTGTTTCACTTGAAAAAGATAAAAATTATGAGTGCCAAATCTGGTATTATAGAATCCTTCCCTAATGCCCGATCATTAAAAAACTAATGAAAATATTCTACTGTCGACATTAGAAGCGCGATTTATCGACTTACATAGTAACGTCATATTCATTAATAATATTAGTGGCATTTATATATGAACGAAAAGTTGGACAACAGCCTAATATGACAACTTATCGTTTACAATCTTGGCATTTGTTATCGCTGACCTGTGTCTTTGCCAGCCGCCTGCGCCCACGAGATTATAGAGTCCACGTGGTAGTCAGCATTCAAGCTTGCAGAACAATTATTCATTGCTACGTTTGCATCCACGCCGACTACGTTGTAATTTGTCTTCACTCCGCCGAATAGAGCTGTTGCTGTCGAAGCTGAATCTGGTACTTGCTTGTCAGTATTGTACGTCTATTTCAATATATTTTAATTTCAATTTTATTTTAATCATATTTTACTTTTAATACTAGTTACTTATGTTTCTATAGCTACAGAAGAATTTTCTATACGTAGAATATATGCTATAGTATAACATTTTTTCTAATTATTTGATTACAGAATTTTCTATATGAACGATATCTTCTATATTATAAAATCTTTTATAATCATATGATTATAAAAGAGTTTTTCTGTATGTGCATAGAATACATTCGACATTATAGAATTATACTACGATTATAGAAGATTGTTGGACGTAGACCTTAAGAATTCCTATATGAGGAAAACTCTCCCAAGACAATTGGCTGGTTTCACCAGCACGAAATATTCTACTAGCGGTAATTGTATCAGGACTCATGCCATCGCCCACGAAAATGATCACATTCTTCGCTGTATTCACATTCCATTTGTACGATAAAGCCTTCTCCAATTCTCCGTCAGCTAATTCCCGCCAATGTTTAGTATCTGAATACCGAGGAAGTAAGTGATTCATTAAAAATTATGGAACGATTGAGCCTCGCTCCTTCGGGAATCTATGCACGTATACATGCAGTCGTGGGCAGAATAAAACGGGCACTTTTTAAAATAGAATAACTTCTTCAAAATGGAAACAAGCGACTTGATTTTGTTTTCGACCAGCTAAAAGGACTAGTTTACTAGATGAGGTGTAAACAAATTTTGAAGACATTGATTTTTTGAAAATTGATCGGAATCGGGAAGAAAAAGAGCTAAGGTTACTTTTTTACCGGGGTCTGTAATGAAAATTTAAACAACAAATTTTGAAGAGTTATATCAGTTATATACGTGCTGAAAATTGCTTGCTTCCGCGTCGATTGACTTTGATAAAATTTTTAACACATGACTAACATAACTCCAACTAATATAAAACGTGTTGTTTAAATTTTGATTACAAGCCCAGATAAAGAATGCTGTAAAAAGTAAGCTTTACTTTCTTCCTCGCAACTCCGGCCGATTAGAATATTCTGAATTTTATTATACGTCATTTAATTATTCAATTAATCGTCAACTAATTCTTTCAACTACTCCAAAAAAAAGAAGAAAAAAGGAAAAAAATCAATTTGTTTGGCCCAATTCTAAAACAGTTATTCTGTTTTAAAAGATACTCGGTCAATTCTATCCACGATGTACGTGCGAAACACTTACACTTTGTATACTGATAAGATATGAAATTGACTGCGAACAAAATTTTATATTCTGACTGGAGAATCATCGTTGCTATGCATGAAAATGATTGTAAGCGCCTGAGATGAATGAGAGGAAATGTACGGAATATAAAGAAGCTGGAGAATTTTAAAGATGAGTATCATTTCGATTATGTTGTCATCGGCAGAAGTCGGCTGGTTTGATAACTAATGAAAGGTCACTGATGATCAGAAAATAAATACATGCACGAATTGGAAATCGATGAAATTATTATACCTTCTTTGAGCGTGGTTCTAACGATCCCAATGTGCAAGAAACTGATGTATAACGTGACAAGCCTTATTTTTATCATATCAGTGAGATACATTGTTGATAGTTGGGTGTCACGTCACGAAAGAGACGTTGATAGGTGTTCATGCTAAGAGCGACTAAATAAAAGAGCAATGTAAGTGTATAATTACCTTGTTTGCTTCGGATTAGAACGCTCTCTATTGGGAAAAGACTGTATTAAGTCGATCATGAAGAACTCTGTTTTATTTTTTCCATTATAAAGATCTAGATTATCCTAGATCGTAGATCGTTGACCGAAGATTGATAGAACAGAGAATGATCAGGAGAATTTAATATAGGGTATTTCCAATTTTTCGGGCAAATTACAGGGACATAAGTTTGTAAGTGAAAGTGAGAAGAAAATAATGTAATGTCATAATAAGAGAAAAAAGTGAGTATTTTCTTAGAAAGTTGCAAGCAAATATTGAATGCAACGTAAAATATATGCTTGGTGAGAAAGATGAAATCTAAATAGAAATACTTTTACATATTTCAGGTTAAACTTGACGATCTTACAATTACAATTTTGTAATATAATATTTGCAAACAAAACTTCATATCTTTAAGTGAAAATTATTTCCCTGGGGTTGGCTGGGGAAGTTGGAAATTCCTTAGATTGGCGTAACGAAAAAATAGGAAGGGGTTAGCTAACATTCACTGTAACGTTTTATTTGATTTTTGTTCATATTCGTCGTCTATTCGTACAGATCGTAACACGTCGCGTAATACAATCCTTGTAGAACTCTCTTCCACCTCTTCTCGCGTGTCTCACATTCTTAACGAAACTAAGAAAAATAGAATCGATAAAATCTACCATTTCAAAATGTCTCTCCACGCTCTTTTCGCCCTTGTTAGCTCGACGTCTGATTCTACTTAAAAAACGCACAGTAAAAAAGAAACCAGACAATCTACAAATCTAATTATCGAACCTCACTCTATCCAAGTCTTCACGCGTTCAAAACGATATCCATTAAAGGATTCACGAAGAAGCAAAGTTCCATTGCGTCTTATTTATTATTACTCTAATATTATTATTCTAATCAACCTCTTATTGTAATTAGTTATATAAGTCTGTAAATTTTGATTTTTCAGCACACGGAACCAGCTTCTTGTTCTGATGAATCCTTCCAAATAAAATAAATAAAATAATAGGAAATCATCTATTAGATAAACGAATCACGTTTACTCTAAATTGATACTAAACACAGTTCTATTAATCTATCTTTGGCCAAGAACAGGTATCTTGAAAACGAACGAAAATTATTACTACGTGTATACGTTCTTAACTGACATTTGAGGTATCCTTTGATGGTCTTAATGACCATACGAATACGAATTCATCTCGTCGAGGCAATTGTTACGCGAGTATTACGCTGAAACGCGACATGATCTCTTGTGGCTGTAGGTGTGGCCAACTATTTGGGCTGCTCGAGGTCGCTGCGTCACTTTTAGCACTTTGCTTCGTCCACGTGATGCTATTTCTCCAATTTGTCTCGTCGATTATTGAGCGTCGATCGATTGCAAGCTTCGTGGATAAAACTAGGGGGAGGGTAGGGGGAAAAAGAGAATAATATGAGCTAATTAAAACGGTAGATCAGACGCGAAGCAAAACGGCATTTCTTTTCGATTGGGAACGATTTTGAATAGTTGGCCACGACTGTTGAAGAAAGAACATCGCTATCGTAGAACTCTCGCTGTGACAATTGGCCTAATATAAACTCTCTACAAATCTCTCTTACACGATAAAGTACAATAAAGTTGTTCTCTGTACGCATTGAACGCGATACATGCACGTCGCGCTGTATCGACTACAGACGCCGCACGATTCGTCTCTCTCGTCTCACTTTCCCTTTCCCTGCTTCCTTATTTTAAGTTTTTTAAGTTGAATATTATTGCCAACAAATTTCGTGTCTCTAGATATTTTAGTTTGCTCTCCATCTCCTTTCAGATGATTCTTTCGTTCATTCATGCGTGATGAACTCTTGTAGCTGAAGCCTTTCACAGTGTAACATAAGAGAGGCCATTAAATACTATGAAATATGGTACTGCAAATTTTACACGTTAAATATACTTATTAATGCAATTGTTAATATTTGTTTCTCGTAAGAAGTGTTTGTATCTGGTTCTATAAACGCAAGGAATCTTGATGATAAACAAATGTGTAATTATTTCTTAAATCGCTCGTTCTGAATGTTTCGTTAAACTATCGTGTTATTAAAAGGTTCAATCCATCCAAAGTAATGAATTCGAAAAGATCTTGACGATAAAGAAATAATTGCTTATTATAATCGTTCATTTTCAATTTCTCGTTATTTTATCACACTGCCAAAGGATGTTAAACCCGTCTAGTTTGTTTCTTCAATCCTTATACAGCATCGATCGTATCACTGATCAAGGCTAGCGAATCATTATCTGTGCATCGTATTTTCCGGTCGTTTTGCTTCCAGATCGGTGGATCGAGTAAGACGTAGAATTCGTCATCACAAAAGGACCAAAATCTTATACAAACACATCAGACGCTAGAAGTCCAAATTATAGTCAGATCGTAAGATATTTAATCTTCTACGATCAAACTATGGCAATAATAAAATCGCTGGACTTCAGCGATCAGTATTAACATCTAGTATATTCTTTCCTCGTTTCTCGTCTGTTTCGAGTTTCAGGCCACGTATACCGGAGAATCGTCCGCTGAATCTCAGCAAAAATATCCTACCTGCAGCGTCCGCTTTATTGGATGCGCGCGCGCGCATTTCAGACGATACATATACATACGTACACGATAAAATTGACTTTACGATGGCAGAAAACACTCGCACACTCTCTCACGCACGCACTCTCTTCCTTTCCTTCTCTCTGTTTCTGCGATCTCTTCTACTCAATCACTCTTTCCCGACACTTTCATCTTCCTCGTCTTCTTCCTGTTGCTTGTCCATCACTTCTTTTCGTTATTCGATTCGAGAAAGTCTCACAAACGCAATGAAACGATCCGTGGTGTGAACGCGTGAAGATTCTCTCGGTTAGACCGCGGATTTTTATGTCAATTTATATTTTTTATGAACTTAATTAGAGATGAGAATTGAGCAGGAATGCCAAAGTGATCAACTTCGCTTCTCGTTAGTTTCTTTCGACGCATACGTAGACGATTAACATTGAATTCTCGAGAAATGAATTACTCTCCAAATTCGAATGAGTTATTTCTATAATTCATCTATCGCAAGAAAATAATGCAAACCACGTTAAATTCTAAAGTAAATTTAAAAACCATTATTTATAATATCGTCATTTTCCAATACTTTTCAGTTTATGGGACTGATCGATGTCACTTTTGGATGACTTTTATAAGAATTTAAAATACTTGATTCCTTAACGCACAATTTTTCCTCGGGCTTACTAATGCGAATCATTCAATTTCTGACACTGTAAATGGATATTATATGTTTTATGAGATATATATGTGTTTTTTTTTCAATTTTTTAATGCGCATATAAGATAATCGTAGCTCTTGAATCCATATTCTTATATGTCATGTGCGTTAAGTGGTTGAAATATTTATGGTAAATTAAAATATTTATTTTATGTATTTTTGCACATTTAAATTTCGCATAGACACATAAAAATCCGCAGTGTAGTCTTGACACTCCTCCATTGAACCCTAAAGAAGCGTGCTTCTGCTTAACAGAGTTCGAGTGGCGCTTGAGTGGTTACTCAGAGAATTCGTCGACCACACAATGTGCTTGTTCTCCAAAATGCTCGAGACTCGTTTACGGATGAAACCGATGTAACAGGTAATAATTGACAGTCTACATTACACGCTAATTGGTAGCGTCTTCGACACGTTGTTACACTCCACTGTTCGCAGCCTGACGATGAAGATCCGACCTTTCGCTGGGTTTTTAACACATTAACTGCCTTTTATAGCGACTGAAATTTTTTTCTTCAAACTCATCGACCTCTTTCCGACGTCAATTGAAAATCATTTGCGCGTGACGCCAACGTGGCATCATCGGCAGTCAACATGTTAACCAGACGATTCGACATTTGAAGTTCGAGCAAAGACGCCAAGTAAAATTGCATTAATCACTACTGATATGTGCGCGATGTTTTTCTCGGATACAATAAAGATCGTCTGTCGAGTTTCTTCATCGCATTCCATCGAATGCGTCGCGATTAAATCAAAGGAGAGTCTCTGCATCTCCGCTGAAGCAACAGCGAAAAACAATTCCATATTTAACGTTCGATGTTTCTCGAAATGTTTCTCCACGTTTCTTCGCTTCTGTTGCCCGTGACAGAAGTTGTTGCTTGCTGTTGCCTGTTTCTATTCGAAATGGTAAAGATCAAAGAAAAGTAAGAAACAAGAATTCCTTTACTGCGTGCAATTTGTGGCTTGTTTCACGATACATTGAAATTGAAATGAAACTGAAATATTCCCGTGCTTCGGTGTGGATAAAATGTTGCTATTGATATTCATAGAACGGGTTTACCGTTTAAAAGTTCACCAACAACAGGCAACAAAAGATTCCTCGTTATCGCTACAGAGAGGACGCAGTTCGATTCTCGTCGAGATTCGTCTGTACGCGAGTCTTGCATGAGCTCGTTCGAACAGAGGAAAACTGGAGACTTTCTCGAGAGACCGTTTGTTCGCTCTGTGAGAAAAACCTTACCTACGCAAGACGAAAGAAAGATAAAGGAAAAGAAAGGAAATGAAAATAATCTGATCGGAACGAGGCGATTCCCTCACCTCGTCGAACGTGATCGATTTTTTTTTATAGAAAAGATAACGGTCGACTAAACTGGTTCGAATTCTACGAATGATCGCTCCTGGGAACACGCCCTTTGATAACAGTCACTTTTCCCTCGCAAGTTCGATCGTTAAGAAATAAAAATTACCGGCAGTGCATAAATTAGGTCAAGTTGGAGGAGGACGAACAACATTTGAACGCACGTTTCATGCGTAACAAAATGACACAAGAAGAACGAAGTAGGGTGTAATTTACAAACGAATTCGTATCGGAAAAATGAATCGACAAATCTCTTCTTTTCCAGAGATTATCATCTACCAATAATAGATGTCTGCAACCCTTGTTCTCTTTGTTCTTTAAGATTCTCACATCTGCACGCTTCGCTTCTTCATTTTCGTATATTTTTGATATCGCGTCGTTTTTCTTTTTTTTAAATCATTGTCGCGCGTTGTAAAAAATTGCTTTTGATTTTTGGCTGCTTGAGCTGGCTCCGGAGCGATGCTGGCTTGTTTTCCAATCATCGTGAGACTAAAACGAAAACTCGAAATTCCAAGTAACCGATCTCGTAGCAAGGACGAAGTGCCATCTTGTCTAATAATAATATAGAATATCGATTCAAACATTATTAATTCTACCCCGAGCATCATTTTATCCAGTATCGCTCATCGAACCGAGGGGTTGAAAAGTATGGGGGCAAGGGGCAGAGGGTGAGAACAGTTTCAAAGAGGTTTAATCGCGGATTAGTCTCGTAACCGTGAATCGTATACTCGTGATATTCAACCTACTTTCTCTCCTTCTTTCGTTCTTCTTATCCGAGTATAGTAGGACATTACGTATAATATTTAATATGTATACAGTTACTCTTTCTCTCTCTCTCTCTTTTTGTTGTATGTCTTTCTTCTCCGTAACCCTTTGACTGAAGCTCTAACTTTCCGATAAAACCACAAATTCTTAGCTTCTTGTTTGAATTTAGTCAAAGCTGTTTTTAATACAAGTTAGAGAATAATATCCGACGAGTTCTCGAATTTACATGTACAAACATCATCACACACGACTGGTTATTGTGAAACGAGTAATTACCTTGCCTCCGCCCAGTAAAAGGGTTACAAGGGTAAAAGGGGATCTCTGAAATAGCGTCTAGTGTAACATGGCGAAGGGTAATAGTTTTGTAAGTTATAGTTCATCGATTAATTAAGCTTCTCGAGCCGCGTCTCGAGAGAGAGAAGAGGATTAAATGAATCGATAAAACGCTACGCATCTACGGTAATCACGAAAAGTCGATAAACGAGGCACGCACTGCACTCGAAACTCTGCTTTCGTCATTTCTATCTATCGGTATTGTACTATCATTATTTTTTTCATTTTCTTTATTTTTTTCTTTTTACTATTCCGCCGTAGACACACTTTCGCGTGTTCTTCGATTAGTCGAACCCTCGCTTAGGCTTATCGTAGTATATTTACGCGAATTGTTCGTCTTCCCCGAAGTGAAACGAGTACTCGTCTCGCGAATATGTACACATACACGCACACGCGCGCACACACACATATACACACGCACGCATATGTGCGCGAAGAAAATGGTGAAATAATTCAATCGGCAGGGATGAAAGTGAAAAAGAACGTACATATGTATCTCTTTAGCTGTCGAAATTAGTACTTTTAATCAGTACTCGATGAAGTACCGCGGGAATTTTTTCGCGTTTAATTATCCCAAATTTTTGCATGTTTTCGTGTTTTTGTTCTTCCTTTCGGAGTAGTTTCAGGGATGAAGAACGGAAACAGGAAATGTTAGAGTTTCTAACGAACTAACGATGATTACTACAAATCGATTGGAGGAACAGGATTATCAATTTCATGATCGAATGATCGGAGATTGCTAACGAGCAAACTGCGGATGTTTATTTCGTATTTTTACGAACATAATTAAAAAACTGGTCTTTCTAAACCTACGGAATATTACAAAGAATACTTTTTTGTTTTATGTTATACTTTATATATTTCTGCATATAACGTGTACTCTGTACATTCTTGCACTTCGGAATTTTTCATAAATTCATAAACATCCGTAGTCTACTGATGAAGAATTGTTTTACGTGTCTCTTTTTTTCTTTTTTTCTTTTCTTAGAATGTGACAAAGGGGAGATTTAACTGCGAATTAAACTACGTTTTTCTCAAAGTATTGTCCGTGAAGCGGAGTCGAAAAATAGGTCTCGGATCGGTGTGTTCGTTAACCGCTAAAACGACCGACGATTCAAGTTACGTTTAGTCAGATCGATGAGAATGATTCGATGGATGATCCTATAAAAAAAGTAACGACAAAACGTCACGAGGTTACTGTTCCTACAAAAAGGAAACGCCCAGGATAAAGGGTAAAGATTACGCGATAATCAAATAATAGCAACGTAGCGCTACGCTTTTCTCGAGTCTTCCTATCGATTAGTATTATTAGTCCGCGATAACTCGATATGACAGGTTACTAAGTTTGGCCGCTTCTAGGTTATCTTAGATATACGTCTCTATATCGCCGCTATACGTTCCTCGCGTCCCTCGGGATTGCCTTTGGTTCAAGCTGCCTCACGAAAGCAACACCTACGTCTCGCGCCCTTTTTATAAAATGTTAAAACGCCTTATCCTAATTGTTTGTCAAATAAAGCGATTAATATAGTCGATAAATAGACCCTTCCTCTCCGGAATGAAACGCTATCGTTGGCGACACCGTGCACTCTTCGATCTCAAAGAATCGAAAGAGATCGCACGTGCCTCGAGAAGAATACTAACTAGACTCTAAGAATTACAAAATGCTCGTGAATCCTTTGATTTCATTTTTTCATTTTTAATGACTATCGCGTTCGCGATGCAGCTTGAACGGACCCCGAGTGCGATCAAGATCAATCGCATTGAAAATCCTATGTTGAGGATTTTCGAATACTTTATTGATCGTTGTGAACTTCTACTTGTCGTTCCTATTCAACTCGAAGACTACTTTTACTCTCTAAGGAGAGCTTCCTCGGCCTCCTTTCGCCTCGCCTTCGCCTCCTTCTTCGCTCTTTTCTTCTCCTCCTTGGCCAATTTCTTGGCCTCCTTCTGTCTAGTCTTCTCTGCTTTTTCTTCCTCTTTCTGACGAGCCTTCTCCGCTTTCTCCCGCTCCTTCTCCCTCTCCTTCTCCTTCTTCGACTTCTGAATCTCCTGAACCACCGACAGCTTCGGAGCTGACTGAGGCCTCTTCGACGTAGACTTCGTCGATGATGAGGACGTCGAGCTGTTCACGTTGTTAGAATCTCTCGGGGTCGGCGACGTTTCCAATTGAGTCACGATTTTTTGAGCACATCTGGTGAATAGAAGTTGAGGGTATGTCGTATATTATATAGCAAACAAATTTAGTAATAGACAAATTAAGTTTTCACGAAGCAGTTTTATAAAATAGGAACTTGTGCATAAGTATTAGACACTTACGAAAATTTAGATAAACGTGGATATTTATTGGGAAATTAGAAGTCAAAGAATTACTATTTAAAGAACTGTATGAATCATTATTTCACTTGAAATCTCAATTGATGCGTACGAAACGAAGAACCTTGATGCTCATGAAGAAAAGATCGAAAATCTGTACAAAAGATTTAATAATTTATTACCTTATCCTAGTGGATGCTTTTCCTGCACGATAGTCCCTCTGGAATTCCTTGATCGGCGGCAACCTGCGATCCCGATTTTCCCTCATCACTTCTTCCTCTTCCACGACCTGCTGAATCGGATCTTGATACTCCTATTAACAATAATAAACGAAACAAATTGAACTCTAACATTTTATCAATATTTATTTTATGTTATTCTATTTTTTAATATACGTATATGAATTCGATTATTAGAATTTCCAAACAAATTTAAACAACCTGAATTCTCATTTTCATAGATTGCGTCTGTGAGCGTCTCAGAGTCGCGCCAGAAGGTTGCCTCACCCTCGTAGGTTTCCCAAGGTTAGAGCTTCCAGTGCTACTTGCAGAAGACGAACTCGAAGAAGATACGGAAGACACTCCTAAAACATTGAGATAATGTTATAGAAGAGGTAATTCATTTTGTGATTTGTTAGGAACATGGCGAACCGGAAATAGAGGATGAACCACTGGCCATAGAGTACAAAGAGGCGGAGGCTGGCACATTTCCGGCGACCCATCTACCGCCAGGTCCAGTCACTCCCACTGGCACTCCTGTCCCCATGTTATACTCTGACGCGCTTTGTGGCAGAACCCAAGACTTTCCAGACATCGAGTACTATAAAATACAGATATTGCAAGATTTATCATACGACGTTATAGAAATGTATTAAAGTTTGCAAAAGTGTTATAAAAGGAATTATAAAAGGTATCATAAAATGTAGGTAGTATGTCAGGAAGGATGAGAAGGTGTAAATGTTTTAAGCGAAATAAAGTTCTGATGCTAAAATAAAATTAGGATTATATAGATATATTAAAACTACGAAAGTAGAATGTAACGCAAAAAGGGTCCCTCAAATACAAACTAAGTAGCATGGGTCGCTCGCTTAATCCTTAATTTAACCCTCAATTTGAAGTAAATTAATTAATTACACCCTAATCTCAAGCACTTGATCTATACAATATCTAGCGCTTGAAAGTCAAATATTTGTTAAAATATTCAGAAATTAATAAAATATCCAATTCACATCGTCCAAAATTTCCATTCATATGAAACTATCATACTAGCTCAAGAAAGTTTCATCGATTCATTTTTATCAAATACGGCCAACGAGCAATCGCTTTGAAGTTATATTATAGAAACGAAATATCGGTTTCAGCAAGGTTGTATGAACAAAACCAATAATTTACGGATGGTATCCCATGTTCGTGTTTAATATTTCACGAAATTAATTGCAGAGCCGCTGGTGTGAAAAGAGAGTCGAAATGATATTTATTAAAACTGTTCCAAAAAAGAATGGTCATACGTCATGCCTTACGAGCCCATTTGGCCTCGCTAGCAAGGCGACAAGTGCTTTCCCGGTTCGCTCCAATTAACGACGATTTTACACCCCTGCAATCACATCGGCGAGCACGAAGACCGTTTTATTCTGGTTGCATACGTTTCTATGAAACTCCGAGTGAAAAAATTGCATCACGAAATAATCGTAAAACACAACACGTCGTAGGGTGTTCTTCGACGAGAGTGAGAAGTACTTAAATAGGTAGGTAGGTGGTAGGTAAGTAGGTAGTAGATAAATAGGTAGTAGGTAGGTAGATAGTAAATAAGTCGGTATAGCAGGTAGGTAGAGGGAGAGAGTGTGAGAACTGGAAGAAAACAATGTTCATTATTTGTACTACTTACGTCCCGAGGGATGAGGGTTTGTTTCAGGCGTAGAATCTTTGCTCTGCATATGACGCATCTCAGTGGTAAAAGTCTCTGTGACACCGCCATTTGTATCGTTTTGACGAAGCAACGCCTGTAAAATGATTCAAAGAAAAATGTGGTGAACGTAATTAAATTTGGTTGTAAATTATTATTGCTCATTTATGTATTTGTCTTATTGATAACGAGATAATGTCGAGATAATGAAGATTCTTCTAAATTGACACAAAAACTACCAGATAGTATTTCAATCAATGACATCTAGAATGAATCATTGATAGAGAAGATATATATGTATAAATGCGAGAATATTGTAGTATAGTATGCATGATATAGTACGCACAAAAGGATGCAAAAAAAAAAAATCATTTTACCTGCAAACAACCCGATGGCCGCAGGGAGCAGTTTGCATCGTGGCCCTGGCATTCACACAGATCACGCACTACGAGAAGGGAAAGAAGAGTAATTAAAATTTAATCTCGACAAAGCGCATTAGCCTGATCATTCTCCACCCCATTTGAGATTCATCGAGCGATTCGCACGAGGAAACGAAAGATAAATCCAATGAACTCCCACTGGGAGTTTCTGGTTGGTCAGCAGAGACTTTCAGTGGCTAAACAAGTAACATTTGATCCAGCAAAGGATCACAAATTTCCTCAAAGAAGACAGTTTGCCTAAGGATCAGGATCTAAGGTCTAAAAATTTGGTTGATGATATTTCAAAGACAGGTTGTTTTTTTATCAACTGATTTATTTCAACGTGCTAATCTACACTACATCAGCAGTTTCATAACCATTTCTAGAATTCCATATATCTATCACCTTAAAGCTACGATGTTCGTGAATTTATTTATTCCATGCCACCTGTAACATAATAGTGCTCTAAAAACATTCAATCTCATTATGATCCTTATTATTATCACTAGAATTACCAAGCTCAACGAAATTAGCTGCTTTGTAATTAATAAAAAAATGCACAAGTGCTTTTGACAAAATGAATGTTCACTTTTATCAAAACAGAAACATAATTATCATATATTTTTTCATGTTTATATACCGTTTCCACGATACCAAGCATATAAATAAGTAAATTGTTGTTCAACAATTTAATTAACTTTATTATAAAAGCATCATGTGCAGAAACGGAAATAAAACTTTTCTATAGCAAGTGTTCAAATATAATTTCTCAACTCGGTGTAGTTCTAGTGTCAATTTATATTTTATTCGCGCTTCTTAACCCACCTCCATGTTGACCTCCAGCACCAACGTTAGCACCCCTGCCAACTCCAAATCCACCACCCATACCACCTCCCATATCACCACCTCCTCGCCCTCTTCCTCCACCACCGTCTCCACCTCCTCGAGTAGCCCTTCTGCTTCTCTTCATATCTCCACTCACGAATCCAGAGGATCCAGACTGAGACATCATTGCGTGCCCCGATTGGGCCATATCGTCAGGAGACATACCTGGGGGTGGTCCTGGAGGTGATCCTGGAGGTGGCCCGCATGGTGATCCATTCGGTGGTGGGCCGCAATTTTGAGAGTTATCTTGGGGGCTGCGTTTTTCTCGATCACTGTGAAGGTTGGCAGAACTGGAGGAACTAGACTCCGAGGGAGCTCCAAGGACCTCGAATTATTTTTAGAGATAGTTTAGTTTAGGTAGTTTGGATTTTCAGTTATTATTTGGGTCATGATATAGCGAGGCAGTAGAGTAGGTAAAATAGATTGATTCTTGATTTGACAAAAATAAATTGATTTCACATCTCGAGTTCTAGGCTTACTTAAGTTTGGGAATATATGGAAATACATTGGAAATACATTTGGAAATACAGATAAAAAAGATGACTGGAATGTAGATGTAATATAAAACATTCGAGATATGTATTGGTTTATGACATTTAAAGATTCAAGCGAATCTCTTATCTTTTTAGTTATGTCTATAAAAATGAAAATTTATATAGAAATCCATATACTGTGGATGTTTATGTAAATTTACACTTTTATGAACTATAACTAACAAAGAAATAGAATCAATAAAGGTTCGTTTTATCCATTGAATACTACAACGAGTAATTTACTTCACTTTATGCATTTCAGTATATTCTGTGTATTCTATACAATTTGGAACATTTAAATATCTTATAAACGTATAAATATCGCAGTCTACTTATTGACTAAGTACTTCAGTTGCAAGTAGAAAAGCAGGAAATGTTTATTACCTTTTTAAATTATCCTCTCTTAATTTTTATGTCAACATGCTACAAAGAGTACATTGATTCTGTATAAAAGATTTGCTCATATGACTCTAATGTAGGTTTTAGGTCTATTCATATTGCTATCAATTCGTCAATTTAATGTATCAATTTAATTTAATTCGTGCAACCTCGGCATATACATGACCCAAATTATGTGTATAAAAAAATGGATGCAAAAGGTTAGTAGAATTGAAAAAATAATTAAAATAATATCTTCTGTACTCGAAGCTTGATAAATAAAGGGAAAAGCTTGCTTACAGAGAGTCCCAGCAAAGCGACCACGCTGCAAACGAGGAGATACTTCATATTCACTGATATCTCGACACTCGACACTGTTTCTCTCGCTTTTGGCCCGTCGAATAAATAGTCACGACGTGATTACATGAAAAGGGGAGATGGAATGAGATGCATCAGATATTGCACAGGTGCATGGAAAAAGGATTCGCTGAAAAGGAAATGATGGTTGGGTGTCATTATCAGCTACCTCCATTGTCGCTTATTTTTCCACAGAAGCTACGATTCCTATCTTTTTGTTTTTTTTTCTTACGTTCTTTGTCGCAATCGTAGCCGCAGATAATGGAAGAATCCTGATGGTTCGTGATGTTAGTTGAAAAAATATTATTCTACAACACAGATGCACGGAAGATAATTACTGTAACTCGTCCGAATGTTATCGTTTGCCGAATCGTTTACTTAGCACCGGCTTTGATGACAGCGATACTTATCTTCTCAGGAAACTAATTCGCTCACCGACGATAATAATGCCAACCATTGTCTCCAAATTATGTAACCAGCCGTCTTAAACGAAGCCTGTGTGCTTTGTTTTTCTATAAACAATAATCGATTATTTCCTCTCGTACGATGCAACTTGCAAAAGTTATTTTCCTAATGTTCTTGAATGATTTATGATCGTTTGGTGTTCCGCAATTACTTCAATTTTTTGATCTTTTATTTCTTATATTTCATATTTAATGTGGCGGCTATTATTGATAATAAGAGTGGTGTTGGGATATAGATATTATTCAAAATATGTTTCGCAATGTTAGCACAAACTATGTCGCTCCGTAAGACCTCGAAGTATATACGAATACATGGTCCACTTGAATTTAAATAAATGAAAAATACTCCCTTTTTATAGTATTTCAAGTAATTAATCTTCCTGTCAACGAATCGTTCTTCTCAGTCATTAGGATTAAGTCTTTATTAAATCTCGAACCAACTGCTCGATGACATTTTGATACAAGATGATTTCTTTAAACAAGAAATTTTCCTCGTTAGTCAGTAGAATCGAGTCCAGCTAATTCTTTAATAATTTAGAATTTACAAGATGATTTCATTAAAAAACGAATTTTCCATCGTCACATAATAACATCAAATACTTCGAATAAAATTAACAATATTAAGTTGATCAGTTCTTTGATGATACCAATAGAATAATTCTTCCACATGATAAATTTATTTATTTAATAA
Source organism: Bombus impatiens (assembly GCF_000188095.3). Taxonomy (NCBI): domain Eukaryota; kingdom Metazoa; phylum Arthropoda; class Insecta; order Hymenoptera; family Apidae; genus Bombus; species Bombus impatiens. The sequence continues at coordinate 1,924,909 of NT_176446.1, forward strand.
ATTATCCATTTTCGTATAATAACATAAAATTCTTCAAGCATAATTACGAATAAAATATCCCTGTTTACCTCTTTGAGGCGTTATCTCCAGAGACCTAGAGGATTGTAATGGACATAACCAAATGAAGCGTCGATTAAATTGGAATATTAATAGCTGCTCGAGGGTGGACGAACATGTCAGGAGTCGCAGGGTCGTAGCAACCACTTTGTCAGCTTCGTTAATCGACTTTTTCAACCCATTGAGCAGCCTATTCGCTCGGAAATTGCAACTTTTCTGGACCAGCGGCTGTCTTTCGAACGAACAGAAAGGCTTCTCCTCTCTATGCAGCGTCCATTTGACCGTCGAAAATTCTCTCTGCAGCCCTTGTGTCGTCGCTCGTTTGGTGTATTAATTTCTTTCTGGGTCACTGTACCTGCCAGCTTCTCTTCCTTTTCTCCACTCTGATTCTGTCGTTGTTGAAAATAACTTGCGTAGTTCAAAATAACGCGGATTTAGTTTTTAAGATCGAGGCCAGTCTCGAAATGCCTGTTTTTAAGCTTTTCCTCTCGCGCAACGATTTTTTCCCTAATGTCTGAAATAGTCCACGTTCGTTCACCTCAAAATTTATTCAAACTAAAATTAAGTCTGATATGAAATTGACTGGAAGACCCTGACGATCTTATTGTTTGAAAAGAAAGAAATCTGCTTTCACTGAAATTGTTGTTAATTGGTCATTGATATTAATACTATTTATTTTGTTCATTTATTTCGTGGGAATTCATTTATTTCATTGCTATCGAATTTTTCATTTTTTTACTGAAATATTTTTTCAGTACCTCTGTAGTCTAATTTAATGTACTGAATGATTTTTCTATCAAAAAGCTTTCGTTTGATAATTTGATAATTTAAACAAACCACCAATCTATCTAGGAAATGATATAAAAGCAGCCTCTTCATTATAAGTTGTATTTGTAACTCTTAAAAAATATAGCGTCTGTAATATACTTTATTATAAAACACTTAACTGATTAAATTAACAAAAACTTAAAGATCTTGATGAACTTGAATAAGTAAAGAAACTGCTCCAAAATGTTTGACGCCTCTGGCTGCCGATCTTTCGATTGCATATTAATTTCCAAAATTAAGTTGCATCATGTCAACAACTCTGGTAAAGAATAGAATCATCCAAGATCCTCCCATTTGTAATTTCGTAATTAAATTACACTTTGTCAAAACTAGACAACTTGTCGCGTACTATCTTCAATCGTAGTCAATTACTGTCTCATTTATTTACGAAAATCTCCAGACAAAGTTACAAATATACAAAAACAAAATTTAATAACAGAACTTTCCAATCAGCAACGCTTCTCGATTAATTCAGATCCGTGAGAGATGATAGGTAGAAAAGGATGCTGCGTAAAAATGATCGAAATCTCATTGTCAATCGTGATTGATTTAATGAAATTTTTCCCCAGACATCAAAAGAGAACGATTTCTTTTATTCCGCTCTCTTTCCTCGCGAGGGTACCGCGCAAATCTCATTCCCTCGCCAATCATCGTCTCTCCTTCTGGCAAAATTACGAATTAGGCTTGATTATGCCTTGTCCCTGGCAATAAGAAAGAAAGTAACGAGGTTACCTCGAGCAACCTTGAAGAAAAAAAGGCGAAGGCAAACGCGTAAGAAAATGCAGCTGACCTAATCTCCATTGGGACCAGTCGGGGGGACCTTTCCCGCACAGTGTTCCAGAGGTATTAATTAAATCGAGGGTTACCTCGACATTTCACTGAAAATTTCTTTCATTCTACGCCAGAATTAAGTGGTAATTTCTCCCTCTGCGGTTTTCCACTCAATCGAAATATCCGATTTTTATGACCAACTGCCGAGTGGGCCGAGAATTTTTCAAACCTGATTGACCAGGGAAAGGTCGTGCACTACTAATCATTGCGAGTATTTTTTTCTTACTGTAATGTGGTTGATAGTCGATAAAATAAAAAAATTTTTTAAGTAATTTTGCAGTGAAGATAAAGAGAAGCTTCACAGAGAGAAAGGTAAAATTTCTTCTTAGAATTTCGCAAGGATTGCTAATTCGTGAAAAAAAGAACATTGTAGTTTATATTACAATTATACTGCTGATTTTTAAAAAGTGTATTTGCAGCATAAAGTAGAATTTTATAAAAGAAGAGAAATATTCTCTTGAAATTTTCCAAGGATTAATAATTCGCAAAAAATGGAATTTTGTAGTTTGTATTATAACTAGACTGCGGATTTTTATGCATCTATGGAAGATAAGTGCAAAAGATGCATAGAATATACATAACGTGCAAAAATATATAACGTATCCAAAATATAGTATTCCTTATAATATTTAACAAATACAACAAATGTCTATCTAGTTTTCATTTTTTAAGTTATATTTATAACAATATAAATATGCTTAAGTATCCACAGCCTAATTATCATAATGGTAAGACGATTGACATTCGATCGACATGTTTAAGTCTACGCGATTATTAACATTAAGAAAATTAGACATTTGAATGTTAGAATGGAATACTTTTAAAAAAGTATAAAGTATAATAAATAAGATGAAGATCTATCGAAGAGAATCGTTTACATGCTCACCTCGTCTTCCTGAGAGGACGCTAACTCCGGTTCGTTCTTCTCCAGCTTCGTCAATAGTTTGTCCTGAAACAAAAACATATTTGTTAGCAGAGATTTCGCTGAAAGTGACAGGTTAACAACTAACGTGAATCGATTTTTTCTCTGGAACAAACATGTTGAAGGCCTGGGCGTTTTCGTAGAAGGCTGAACAATTGTGATATAGTACTTCAATAATAGTTTCCGGTGCTATTATTGCACCGCGCGTACTAGGAATCGATCGATAAGTTATGTCTTTATCAGTTCCCTTGGATTTTTCTTTTTTTACAAACCACTTTACTTGATTAGATTCCACGATTGCAAAATTTTGTCACTACCATTCCCTTCATTTGTTAATTACGCCTAAAATAAAATTAGAGGATTCACAACAAAAATAACCTTTATCAATATTGACTTTATTTATTTTCATGATATTTGCAAAGCTTTAGTCCTACTTTTCTAATATTAGCTATGTATCTCCAATTATTTATACTGTTTCCTTGTGATAAATAAAACAGAAAGTATTTATCTTTTCCAGACATTGAAAATTAATTCCGGATAATAAAATTGCGAAGTTTATAAGCTGATTAGTTTAGTTCCTGAGAAACTGCAAAGAGAATTTCGTAGAAATCAAACTGTCCCCCGGAAAATTGCTAGGATGTCGATTGAAAGGCACGTTCTTCAGCGAAGTTTAAATAGAAAATTAGGCGGCCTGTGATTCGAGATGGTCCACGGCTAGTGCGTCACAGTGAAAAGTTGCTGTACCAATGTTGCACGGTGGTGGGGATATTTTGCGCATCATCCCCCTAATATCTAGAAAGCACCCTGACCCAGATACACGTACGTGCGGAACAACCGGACAGTCCTCTAGCAGGATCATCCGACATCAAATGAAAACCTCCGCGACATTCGCAATCGGGTTTTATGTCAGGCGTTTTGTAAGGATTGCCGCAACGAATCGTACGCGGCAATGTTCGTGGCGATACATCGGAAATTTCGTCCCAGTCAATTTCCAATATCTGCTTTATCGTCAGCGAAATTTCGAGCCAGTTCCAATCTTATTTATCGTTATCGTTAGCGATGTGGTCGAGTTCTGTATTTCCACGATTTCCAACCAATCGTGATCCTAATACGAAGTTTCACTTTACGATGTTTGATTTACTAGATATTAGATATTACGTTTTATTTTTGTGTATTTATGAGGTATTTTGAGTATGAATAGGGTTCGACTACGTGCGACAATTTTTAACATTTGAAAACGCTGCAGTTGGAGTATAAAAGCTATAGAACTATTGTATGTTAATCGTTTTCGATTAACCCACAGATAAGTTTCTGGAAAATTGAACATTAATTATGTATATCGTTATTAAAATAGAGGAATTTTGAAGGAATGGAGTTGATCGATTTGGATATCGATTGATTTAAACGATTCGTATAGGAGATTATATACAACGTGTTTTCAATTTTTTTCGGTATTATAAATAGGAAATTATCGCAAGAAACTTGATCCCATTGCTGTTTATTGTTCTTTTGGGTAGTTTCGCCATTTCTGAAAGTAGTTCGTAGCGTGTAATCACAGTCGATTAAACTCCTCAAAATTCTACAATCGTTAGGATAATGGAATTACCGCGAGGAAATTGTGCAATTTCTATTCGATACAGAGCCGATCGACAGCGTATTTGCAATCGTTTCCATCGGAGTGAAGAAGTCCATCAAGCATTCGATTAGTTTGCAATTTATTGCTTCCAATTTTCTCGGTAATTGTTATAGCGCGTACACCAAATCGATCGAGCAATAGTCTATATACATATTTTCTCATACCGATGAAATCTTCACGAAAGAGTCAATTTGTCAAGCTCGTATCTAAATGATCGTAGATTCCGGTTGACAGACTGCTCCTGGAGAAAATAAACCAGTGGTGTAAGACTTTTTCCAAACAGGAGAAAGGTATTTATGTTGTGCGAATTTAGATCAACAGATTAGTGGTAATTATGAAACACTTTTCTTTAATTAAATGTGTTTTTCTCAGAACCGTATTTTTCAATGGAGCCGACAATGTAATCGGTTTTCTTTTCATTTTCAATCTTTGCGCGTATTTTCGATGGATATATTATTTAAAAGATAAAACAAAATTATCGAAAAACCATCTGTCTAGAACAGAAAACACAATAGAAAAAAATTTAAAATGTTATTTTAAAAAGTGACATTTTCTGTATTTTTAATATCTTTTATTTCATTCAGGCTCGCATCAGCCACGCGTTTGGTCAGTATCCTGTCAACCAATTGAACTCTTATTTTTTCCAAGGTTCATACTACTATACTACTAATAGTAGTAGTTTAAAATTTGTTTATTGTGTTGGATGTTCGTCCATTACAATCTTAGAATTAGATGAACTTTCGATGATAATTATACTTATATTTATTCTCAAGACTAGTACTAAGTGAGATATAATTGACACAATTCTGATTATGTTTGCTTCAAAATGTTAATGAATATTTCTAAAACGCAAACAGATATGTGCGCAAATAATATAATCGATTCCATAAAATTTTATGGTTTCTTCCTAAAACGGTTGTGAAGGAATGTAAGCAATGACACTTTAGGCTCAAATATCCCCGTAAATCTGATTGCTTTGAATTGTTCACCGGACACTAATGGCCCAGAACAATTTTACGATAGAAATTGTCTAAAATTGGAAGAAAAACGAGGCTAGCGTCATGCTCGAGATCGTCCATTCGAGGTGCTATAGATCCCGACTCTCGATTTCTGTCAGTTTTGCTCCTGCAGCTATCGCTGACAGGAATCCGGTTCTTTCGCTGATCCTCTTGTCTTAAGCTTCTTTTGTCGATATGATACCACTCTTTCTAACCTCTTTATTGTGTCGTGTAATCATCATCAGAAGAGGTAATAATCAATGAATAATGATCGTTCGTTAAAATCCTCGCGAGTGTTCGATGATCGTTTATGTGAATCCTTTTCTATTGATCTCGATTAATTCTACGAGCTAATTAATTAATTAGTTCTATGGTTCGTTCGAATGAAATGCAGTGAATGCAGCTGAAAGTGGTAGAGTATCTGTTTTCCTTCTTTGTTCTAAAAGAGTCACTTTTCTAATGCGCGCGTATTCGGAACGAAGGAGGCGAATAATGGCGTCCATTTAAATTTTCGGCGGATTGCCTTAGCCGACCACGTTCTACATAAAAAAGAGCCTCTGAATGGTTCTTTTCACGGATAGAATACGGTGTCTGTGGAAATTTCGGTGCCTTTTGTATGTTAAAAAAATGTTATTCACCCGCTGAATTTTCTAGTTGAAATATATATTAATGTTTAAAGTTATCCATTTGCCTATTTTCGACGAAGCGTATTTTAATAATAAAATTTGGCATAAAAATGGAACTGTTACTATTTTATTCTATATAATCACCGTAGTTCTGCACAATAATATACCGACGGGATTAAACTGATCTTTGGAAGGCGACATCCAATATTGAAGGTGGGGATTGTATCATAATTATCAAATCTTATAGAACTATTTTATCATTCGACACACTCTTTATCTTCAGATTCTTTTTATTTCCTGAATTATAAGTAGGATCTTCTAAATTGACAGAGAGAGTTCCAGTGTTAATACAAGCGTTGCTATTTGAACGATACATATATGTATGTAATAGTGCAATGTATATAGTAACAGCAAAATTGCATTACTGCTCTTTTTTAATAGGTAGTTTATAATCGTGTGTAGTCTAAATTTTGCCGATTTTTACGAATTATGGTGTATATACACAATAATATCTTTCGTAAATATCGTTGTAACTGTTTAATACCTTAATTGAATGTCTTTTAATAAGAGGGAAGTTTTTGGTAGGAAGTTTCAGAATAGGAAACTTCCTGGGAAACAATTAAGGATATTTCAAAATAGAATGATCAAACTTTGAACAATCTAAAATGTTTCGAAACAACTTAGAATGTTTAGGACAGAAAACTTCTTGGGAAACGATTTAGAGGAGTGTTTAATGCACCAACACATGTAACGTATGTACTGCTATACTTTCACTTTAAAGTTCGAAGAGTAGGTAACAAGCTACACGAGATTCAATGGGAATCCATTACCATAAATTAAACGCATTAACTAGAGCGTGCTATGCACCAGCTTTCTAAGATACTATTACTAAAAACCTACTAATCGACTAATAAATTCGCCTGAGCGCCGTTATCACGTGGAATAACGATTGCACGTTACGCTGTCGTATTATCGCGATGGTCGTAGTAAATAATTTCACGTTACAACAAGATCACGGCTATCAAGCTACTGTGTCCTATTAGATTAACAGTACTAATCGATATTACGACAGCCTAGCTTCCTCGAAGCGATTCCGTCTCGCTTGACTTTTCACACCACGGTTTATCGTCACGTCGCAACAATACTTGCAGTTGATTAACTTCTTCTTAGACTTTCGAACACTTTCACCGTCGTTGAAGAAACCTTCAGTTTCCGAGTTAGATAGACTAGGTTTGCGGAAAACGATGAGCTGTCAATTTTGTAGACATAAAAGAGAATCAGTTTACTGCGATGTTGTTATGCTACAATCTGTTTAATCAGTTATGTAATATCCATCGTTTTTTATTGTCGCACCGTTTTGGAAGCCTATTTATTTCACCGTCGTAGGAAGAAGTTGCTTTTGATACAGAGAAGAATAGAATAGAATATATAAATAATTTTGCAAAGAAAAATGGTGATAGTCTGGTGCTATGTGTAGAGGACAGGTATTTTTAATAATGTGAAGAAGAATTTTAACGAGTTTATATCTATTTTGAAATGTATATCTCATAACTAACCAAAAATAGACTTCGTCTTCTTCCATGTCTAATCATTACGATTGTTCGACCTACATTAATTTGTACATACAACGCCATTCTTATAAAACGACTTTACCGTAAACTGCGGCGTATGATCCAGCTCGAAGCTGATTTTCTCGATACGATGAAAAATCAACGCTATTTTTTCCATCAACCCAAAACCTTTTTGACTTCAAAATCAAATGAAATTGTATCTCTAGCGCAGGATAAAAAATAAACTCAAACAAGTTACGTAATGACATATCGTTGGTCTAGGACAATTCACTATGACACAAAATCCTTCGTCGTCCAGCGATCCTGGAATCAAGGTGAGCCATTTTATTGCACGTTTATTCTGCTCGCAGACAATCTATTATTCGGTAAGTCTAGGGTTGAAGTTAGAGAAACATTCATCGTCGGTGCGGTCCGTTTCGATAAAAATTTAATCGCCAGGAGGCACGATAGTGGATCACGCGATAGATCGGTCTGTAACGAGACAGAACAGAAACACTGGGTATCCTTCGTCCTCGGCCGAAATTACGGACAGTATCTCGGGACGGTAAGCGACATGGCAAAATTTACCAGGCCATAAACGCCGTTGCTGATTTACGTTCCACTCGCGCATGGAATTCCGGTTTGCGACGCTTTGTGAATGTTCGTCGTTTAAGGTTTCTACTGAAATATTAAACCACGCTGCATCTGTCACTATGTATCGTGTGCGTGACGTTTCCTTCCTTTGACTTGATGAAACAACGATAAATTTGCGAGTGGATACAAGGAATTCATGGTCAATGTGATTTGCAATGGTGAAGAGAAACGTTCGCTAAATATATCAAGTGCGCTAATTTTTATTATATTTATTTCCAAGCCAAGGTCCAAGTTAGTAAGTTTAGTGCTTCCAGTGTTGCTTTGAGTAGTTGCGTACAGCTAGATATCTTCTCAATAAGTTTGATTGAATACAAAAATTCGTGGTAGTCTCAATTAACAAGACGGCCGTAATGTGAGTTACGCTTTCAACCTCGTCGTTTCATCAAACTCGAATATAAGAAACTCAGATTTTTGTAATCTTCCAAACGATGGTCTCCGATCGGCGTGTTCTACCTTATAAATCTGTTGTTCTTACAAATCATCCAGCGTATGGAAACATCCAGTCTAATGGAAATAGTGAAAGAATTTCTCTGTCGGGAGAAAGGAGCACCGAACAGGAGAGAGGAGAATTTAGATCGTGAAGTGGAATCGGTAGCGCACGCGACATCACGTGTCGTTTTCAGGTTCAATGACGAAGACCGCGACGATTGGTCGAGGCCAAGCGTCGCCATGCAAAAACAACAACGAACATTCCAAGTTACGTTCGCTTTCTGCCACCAGGTGAGAATCCACTGCACGTAACGACGTTGCCAGCTGGTACCTGTTCTTATTGTTGTCCTATCGACGTGGACCAAGATATAGAGTACCTGCTTTTTACCAGGTGCGTCGGTAATTAATTAAAAAATTAGGACTTGTTCAATCTTACTAACGACAATGTAGGAAAATAGAAAATTGTTTTATTAAATTATTATATATAGAGTTAATTAGGTAGGAATACCTAACTAACTATCTTTAATTATCAAATTTTCAAGTAACAATTTTACGATATAAATAGAAATATTCTACTAACGATGGTATGAAGAAGCCTCAAACTTCATCTAAATCATTATTCTCTGTTATATTAGGAGGAATCCAACTTGTGGGACGACGTTAAATATTTCAGACCCGTATTCCTTGCGGAAGAGTAATTTTAACGACAGATATCCAACAGTAATTTTCATTCACGGATACAGCGGCAGTGCCAGGGCAGGAAGTGCCACGGCAATAAGAGACGGTACTCTTCATTATTCACTTAGTTATTCATGTGTTATAGTCACCGTCGAACCATTTTTAATTAAATCCTCCTCCTCACGGATCATTATTATGTTCCATTTTCTCGTTTAAAATTAATCCCCTAAACTTTAAGATATCTAACAACATACGTTCGTTCCTTAATTCATATTCAGTATTTATTTTCTACTCGAATAATTTTTTACTTTGAAATTGTGTTTTACAATTCAACAAATTCACGGAAAGTTTACTTTTTGAAATTAAGTTAAATTGTATTTAAAAATTCAGGAAATTTACTGACTGCGATAAAACAATTAGCATACATTGGGTCAAATAATATTGAAATATTATACAACAAGTTTGATCACTACGTGCAAAGTTTAAAATTGAATTTTAAAATGTCGAAGCTTGGGTGACACGAATAATCCTACTTTGCTATATTGGACGTATTTAGTAATCGTCTCGTAACGACTAAATTTAGATCATTGAACATTATCGATTATCAAAGTGTTCGTTTCGCAGACACAGAATTTCTGAATGAATTTACGTGAAATATTCCGATATACATACGTATATTATCAGATTTGCCAAGACAGAGCTTGGTAGACAGAAACTGATGGAACTAGGCTGGGGACATTAGTAGCTACAAGAATCAAGTAGACAAGCCACTGTAAGACATTTTGACAGGATGATAAATCGTGAATCTCTTGAAAGTTCACCCTTTCACTATGGAAACTTCCCCGTACACGCGGGATCCATATTTCTGGCCCGACTATGACATTCACTCTACTCCTTTTGAACGGCGAACTCTACTGTGCTGGCCACAGACAAGTTTCCAAATCGTTGGGAACTTTCCGCGACTCGTTTCCATACCAGTGGAATTGAAATGAGTAAACTTGAACTTGAACTACATCCATCTAATATCTTTTAAGAAAAATATATGTATATTTATGCCCTCTGGCCATTAAACTAGGACCACGTGCTAAAATTTAAATTTCTCATCTATGAAACTACATCATACAGATGGTAAATTTCTTTCTTGGACTGTAACAAATTATTCAATACGTAAACGATTATCTGTATGCAGATACATACATAATAATTACTTGGGAAATTTATATAGAATTAGTTTACCAATCTATATTCTTATTTAATCGAGATTTATTATATCATCATTAACGATAATTTATAAGAAGCTATGCATTTGAAACGTTTTAATATTAACTTTAGTGTTAATAAATTAAGTCTTTAGCGTTAATATTAATCGTATGCTATCGTAGAATGAAATATTACTTGATATTGACCATTGAATCAACACGACGACACTATATCATAAATAGAAAATTGTCTTTGGCTATCCAAGTTATTATTACCATAAAATTTCCTTGCATCTCTTAATTCTATAAAAAAAATTTCAAAAATATCGAGTGGCTCTAGCTTAATCGGTAAGATACAATAGGTCCCTTATTCACTTTCAAGAATACAATTTTCCTTCTGATAAAAAATTATTGGCCATCTTTCAGTTTACCTGAAACGAGGCGAGTACAATATAATCTTAGTGCACTGGACCAAATTGGCCGGTCTGCCATGGTACGTGACAGCGGTTCGAAACACGAGAATAGTCGGACCTCAGGTCGCTCGTCTGGTGAATTGGCTGGACGCTCAGGGAGCGATATCCCTAGCCAGCTTGCACGTAATTGGTTTCAGCTTGGGAGCCGAGATCGCTGGTTTCATGGGGAAAGCTCTTGCTCCGCGGAAGGTATGGAAATTTCGCTTATCCAGAGTAAGAAGAAATTTCACTTTCACCAGAGACGTTCAATCTGAATTCAGGTTGGAAGGATCACAGGATTGGACGCCGCCTATCCTCTTTACATGAACACGGGCGGAGACGGGCATCTGACAAAGAATGACGCCATGTTCGTCGACGTGATTCACACCGATGGTGGAAACTTTGGCTTCCCGAATCCTCTGGGTCATGTCGATTTTTATCCGAACGGTGGCAAACCTATTCAGCCTGGATGCAATTTGGATAGTGTTATTCGGAGAAGTGTGTCGAGACTTATCAACCAGTATAGTATGTACTGAATCTTCTGCGAAGATTTTTTATTAAGATTCTTCTTTATTAGGCCAAAAATCTAAAAAAAGTCTAAAAAGATTGGCGTAAGAGATATAGTGAGATCAACGATATTGGTTATAAAGTTAAGGTTTACCAATATCGAGGACTGAAGCGTATATTTTCAGACCCTTTCAGTCCATAAAGTCTATCATGAAGGAAATTTAACCATAGTAATATCATTGTTATGTTTTTTGTGATTATCGCAAACGGTAACTTTACTTATTAAATTATATTTAATCCTGGTAAAACACAACATTTGAAGCTTTAATACTTAAAATTATTCTATAAATTTTGATAAATAACAGAAATATCCAAAAATAGGTATGCAGGGCAATTCCATAATACTTTCAGCAGGGAAAAGAAATAAAAAGAAAATGGCCAGTGACTTTTTATAAAAAGGAGAATTTTATTCTTGGAAGGGAATAAATTATCTATTATATCGTGGTCTTTGAACTAGAAATTACAGATTAGTTTTTCTTTGCAAAAGAATTCTATGAATAAATATAATAAAATAATCATTAAAATAGTAATGATTGTCCACGATAGCGTTAAAGCTTTATATCACAACCTCATTATATCGCTCCCATAATTTAATTTCCCTTAATGAATCGCTATTTCTTTCTGTCTAGTCGTCTGTGGACATAACAGAGCATGGATGTTTTATGCGGAATCCGTGACAAATCCGTTTGGATTCCCTGCCAGTCAGTGTCCAAAATGGCACCCGAATATCCAGGCACAGTGCACGTGGACACCTGATGTCTTAATGGGCTTCGCGGTGGATTCTAGAGTCAGAGGGAAGTTTTATCTAAGAACCAACGCGCAAGCACCCTTCGCGAGGAACGCAACTGGATACATGAGAAAATGATATTAGTTTGGATGAACCAGACGAGCAAAAAATCCCAATTCTTTGAGTATAGTCCGAGAAAAAAGAGGAAACGAGGATTCTAACTAACTAATGGACGCTCAAAGTGTAACGACAATATTCACAAGAAACTGCACAGTTCATCCTAGTTTCATTAAGTCACAAAAAACGGCGAAGAACATCGTGGAATAATTTTTTCGTAGGAGAACATTAAAAGTAGACAAATTTAAAAGCACTGAAACCATCGAAGTAAGAATATTCAGTAAAGATATTCTCACAGAAATGGCGAAATAATGTTGTGGAATAATTCCTTGACGAAAAATATGGAAATAAATATTGATAGATTATAATGATCCTGAAAATCGATGCTCGAAATTAGGAACAATATTATCGAGAAATGGCAAAGCATTCTCATAAAAATGGCAAGAAACTTTATAAAACAATCTCTCTGCAGGGGAAAATAAAAAATCGATAGATTGATAGACAAAAAAATTGATATAAAGGTTCCTGTTATCAATTGTGAAGAATGTCAATAAAATTGACTACCATCGAACGCGTAGTTTCCCTCCTTTACGACCACGGATACAGGACACGAGGCAAAATGGTCTGCAATTTAGCATTATTTCCGATGCGCCTTGGCTACTCACGAAATATGGAAATTCCAAGGGCGGACTTCTTATTTTCTATTTTAGACAATCGATGAGGATTGGAACGACTCCCCGAGACGGGAGTAATTGTGTTAAACATTACACAATTCATCAATTCGGAAACAGGAGCACAATAAGGAGCGAAGATCACGAAAAAAAAACGGAATTGGATGATCTCCAATACTGTTCTGAACTTTTGCTTTATTGTAATATCACTGGGTCAGAGATGTTCAAAAATTATGTAGTCTTTGGAAGATAGTTATAAATAAGAAGAGAAATATCTATAATATTCGATGACTAACAATATCAAACAATTCTCCAATCTCTAAAGTATTTCATACATAATCGATGATTTTACTGGATAATTAAAAAATGAAGAAATTTTAACTTAGACCTTCATTTGATAGGAATAATTTAGTCATTCTAATATGATTTTGATTAACATTCTTTGTGAATGACATTTATTATCTGTTAATGACGAAATTGTTTCTGTCGACTGAAAATATCGATGATGTAATGATATTTGCACGATAGAAGTCATTTTTAAATCGCTGGTGTTTATAGGAGTACACTTATGGGAGAGTATAAAAATGCACATAATGTACATAATGTAAAAAACATACATATGCAAAATATCCAAGATAAAGTACCTGTTACAATATTTATTAGATGAAATAAAGTACCTAAGTCTTTTTTGTACGTAACTGCATGACCAGAAATACTCCAAAATGTCTAAATATTTATAAATAAAAAGGAACGTATCAACAAATCTTTCATATTCTACGTTATAGACGAATCACTTGTCAGATGTATTTCAAAGAAATCAAAAGTTTCCTATAAAACTCGAACGTATCCTGTTGGCGTCAAAGACTTTCCAATTCGTCGAGACAACAAAAACGTTTCTAGAAACGGAAGCTACTATCCTCCTTCACCTTTTTTGCCTTTACCAGAACACACAGAGCGTGGATACTTTCCAATGATCCAGGCATCCACGCGAGACAATGCTTTTCTCAGTTTTTCACCAGCAGCGTTTTCCACGTCGGTTTCGTGTGGAGAATGGGTGCAGTCATTTCCAAGCACGAAAGAAATCGAACCAGCTTGAATTGCATCGTGCTATCAGCCTAGTTTCTCCCTTCCTGATAATTAAAAATTAACGAGAACCTCTTACAACGCTTATTGTTAACGGTTCTTCCAACTTCTCCTTTATCTCAAGGACGACTGAACTTTCCGATGAGAATTTTTGGTATCCCGAGCGCGAAAACAGAAGTTTCGAAAAGCTGCCACTCTAAAATCCAAATGTTTACCCGGGAGTGCATCGAATCAGCTAGTATCTGGTATTTTCGAACGAATCCAGAGTTCGAGTGGTCTGAAGTACTCTCGAAAAGTCGATGGAAGCGCATAGTGGAGACTTTCGTAAGGTGGTTACGTAACGGTGGTGGTCTAAAACGATTATCCAAATACCGGTCGAAATTTGTTAACGATTTAGCTGAGCTACGAATAGAAGAAAGTGGACCAAAGAAAAAAGAATCCAAGCAAACTCGAGGAGCGTGTCTTGAGAAGTAGTCGAGGATGCACTTAGATGAATCGTAGACGTAGCTCACAATAGAGTGCAATTCCGAGGAATCGATGGAATGATTTATGTAAAGTGGTGAACTGTGTTTGTTTGTTCCTCAGACTACCTCGACCGAATTATCTGCAATACAGTGAATGACACTTTTTCAAGCGAAGTATTGTTATTTTTGACGAGTGGATACCAAAGAGAAGGATCGATTTTTTAAACTCAGAAATGGGTATTATATGTATGTGTAAAATTATTCAAAAGTATTCTATATACTATCTACATATTATTTTGAGACTGAAGAAATCTAAAGTTCCATCATTTTCTGCGTGTCATCTTTGTTTTTCTTCGGCTAATTTCAAATATTTAGTCATTACTTCGTCGTAAATTATTTGAGCAGTCAATTGTCCTTTATGTTACTCATTACATCGATAAACCTTCACATTTGAACATTAATTACATAAATAATACACCTCGGTATTTAACGAGATCATTTTTAATGTTAAT
Source organism: Bombus impatiens (assembly GCF_000188095.3). NCBI lineage: Eukaryota > Metazoa > Arthropoda > Insecta > Hymenoptera > Apidae > Bombus > Bombus impatiens. The sequence goes on from NT_176446.1 coordinate 1,939,910, forward strand.
CATACGTTTAAAGTAACTATTCACTTGCCTTGCTTTCTAATTTTATCAATATAATATAATTTAATTGTATCAATCATTATTAATTTTGAAAAGTTTTGTGTAATACATTTAAAATATTCAAATACTCTTGTGAATCACAGTAGATAGGATATCAAAATGAATTTAGCAAATCACGTACTTAATTGTAATATATCGCATCTACGTTTATCAATAGATGATTCAAGTTTCGCTCCTATTCATTAATTCTCCACTAGTTGTACACTTTGGGAAAATTCACGTAAGCGCTGCTACTATGAATCGATCAAAATGTCCGGATACTTATAAGCGTTGAGTGTACCTGCACGCGAAATCTTGCAATCTGTACTGTCGGTCAGTCAACCCGGCATGTACGTTAAAAAATTCACCACTGACAGGTCGATAACGATCGACGACCTATGGCCAGGGTTATAGATGACCCTAGTCTTGAAAGACCACCGGTTGTAAAGACCGGACACGAACGCGCCGTGCATCGTCCACGTTCGACCACATTTCTCTCTGCTGTCATGGAAATCCCACGAGTGTCGTGACCAGCTGTGTTCTCGTCACCTTCTGCGGAAAACCAAGCCGAGTTTCGCGCGAGAAACCGATTATCCCTGTTGTTATGGACGCTAATGGCTCTTTAATTAAAGTTTCGCTGACGGCGATCATTCAAAGTCCGATCGAAGACGTTCGAATTACCGGAAGGAACTCCACTTTTTTGCCGTAAGCTAGTCCGTTCTTTCACTGACGTTCCAATTAAGTGAACTTAAAAATTCTTCCACGAGATTCAACTATAAAACGGAACTTAAGCCCAAGTGTTGGAAAGTACGCTCCAAACTGTAAGTACCGGAATACTTATGGAAACTTAAGCGAACTTGAAAATTCGTTAAGAAATTATTCAAACATTTAAGAATCATTATCTCGTCCGAAACGATGTTATTTCATTTGAATCGTTGGTCTTGCTCGAGCACAAAATTCTGGTCTGTTGATCGTCTCTTTATTATTTTAGGTTAACATTCGAATCGTGTGAAGAAAGTAGGAAATCTCAGTATTGGTGAGTGGAAGTGTAGAGTCGATGTTGGTTTTAAAGTCGAAATTCCATTTCCTGCAGCAGATTTCCAGAAGCGTGAAAAGCACAGGTTATTTATGTGGCGACTCAATAAGTGAAACGACAAGAGAATATCTAGGAGCCGGGGAAATTCTCTGTGGTTTTAAGACACGTTTCACTTCCACCTCGAATATCCCCCGGAGAGTCTAATGTTGTACTCGTTAAATCTATGCTTAGCTTTCTGACTGAGCGAATTGAAATTTATTTCGAGACTAATTTCCGAGAAGCTCAAAATACCAGCGGTCGCATATTTCTCCTTACATAGAAGTTTGTTACAAAGATCGATAAGATGAGATTGGATTTGCTAAATGTTAAGTGAGGCACAAAATTGCTATTCAAAAATATGTTCCTTCTATGCGAAGATCTGTGATGTATGATCAATATATAATAGCTATCTAGAAAAAAATGAAACATCAAATACATGCAAATGATATAATGATAAGGACTTTGAAGAACACCGATTATCTTGATGTTATAAATAAGAAATTCATGACGTATTTCATTGTAGAGGAGAGTTTATGAATTTTTTAATAAAAATTATATATATTAAAATTCAATTCCCATATATATATATATCGAGTTCAATTTCCATCGTACATTAATATAATACAATATTAATGCCTGATATATTCTAACGAAATCGCTGACTATGTTCATCACAGCGACTAGGTTTCCCAGAATAAAACGAAGTGGAATCCAATAAGTGGAGTTTTAAATATAATATATATCGATGATAGTAATATCATTACAGGGACTCAAATTCACCCTACATATGCTATTCTTGGCAAAATATCAATAAATCCAATAATTATGTAATTATTAAATAATAAAACATATCTGATGATAGTGGAAACATACATATGTATTGGATAATAAAATAAAAAATATTCACGATAACGAAAAACTTGCATCGATGCATCGATGAAAAGTATCCAGAAATTTCTCAGCAAATTGATTCCAATGAGACATCATAACGTTATTGGGTTTACTATCGCTGTCAGTGACAGTGTTGAAATCGATGGAATGGAATGAAGTCTAGTTGGCGCAGTCTCGGCTGCATTCAAATCACAGCGGTGTATCGAGGCTTCGATCCAGCATCGATGAAGGTGCATTGTCCCCCGCGGAAATAGAAAACGAAACACGAAATGTCTGGAACCTCTCTCCAGAGCAGAGACAGGGCGCCTATCTGAACTCGCTCGTATCGATTTCCACCTTTGTTCCTTTGTTCTTGGCGACTCAGATTATGAACACGTCAGTACGATACCAGTCGATGCGTTATTTCGCCCCCGCTGCATTACTTTCCGTCTGTACACGATTGTGTTCCTAGAACAGCTCGTGTGTCCAAGGGGTTGTCTACCCCTTCGGCCACCCTCTCTTTACTCAGCGTTTCCTGGCGTGTTGCACGCCACGTGAAATCCAATTTTTTAACGGAACTGGAAGTGAATCATGTTTCTACGATATGAGTTATGTACCTTCGGAGCTGAGAATTTTACCCTTCTAGACAGCTTTCGCATGGAAATACCAATATACTGTGTGAGGCACGTATATGTCAGAAATTTTTGATATCTGAGTGCGGTATACTGCTTGGATGAAACATTTAAAACTGTATGCAACTGTATGAAATTACATTCGACTTTATGGAATTCTATGGAAATACGAACAGAGTATGTGAGATATGTGTACGTTATTCTATTAATTCTATATAGCTGTATACGATATGTATACGTCTTGGACGAATTATACAGAACTGCATAGAACTGTATGGAATTCCATAAAAAATTTGTGGAATTGAATGGACAATTCTTACAATTCTAACATAAATGGAATAGAGTGTTTCTCAGTCTTCTTATCAGAAGCCTTGACCCTCGACGGTGTCATAAATTAAACCCTTCCCTGTACCGCGTCGTGGGCTAATGGAAATCAATGGTTTTGCGAACATTTCGTCGGTTAGAATATTCACTCACTCTTAGCAGCAGAACGTTAGAAGGTATGCTGCTGCGTGTTCTTTAGCTTCTTAAATAAATCTCACTGACTTCTACGAACTCTATGCTTTATTCCGTTGGGGCTTTTTTACATGAATAACAATGGTACAATTTCACTGTGCTGGAAGATTAATGTGCGACAATGTCGAGTATGTTCTGGTGACGTCACGTGATTATTTCCGCGAAGGAAAAACTTACGCAGCCGGCAGTGACGCTCGAGGCAGTAACGCCTCATTAACGCTTTCCATAAATGACGTGATCCTTCGTCACGTGCCACCACTTGTTTCCACATCCCTTGTGTCACGCTTCATCCTCCGCTTTTTCAGTCTCCTCATCCGGTTGCTCTCATAATTTTGTATGTCATTCCGTGTGACTTCGCCCGACTCGCACACGTGAGATAAAGATTTCTTTGCTTTTTTTCCATGAAATTTTTAGATCACAGATTTCTCGTCCTTAAATCGAAGAGGAAAGAAACTGAGAAATCTTGTTGCTTCGTGTATTCCTCCATGGTCCACTTAATGCTTCTTCTGAAACGAAACGGCAGCCTAACGTTCAGGAAATGTAACAAGTCTCTGGAGGTTGCTACCGGTTGGAGACCGGTCTATAAACGTTCATCTTCGCCAGAATAGGTTGTCATGCTCCGCTATCAGCGTAAAGACGCTTGTAACAGTAAACAGTTCGCTCTAAATTTGTACACGAAGAGGTACTTTACGGTGTAATAGGTAGTGTAATACAAACTGGCTGTTACTCATTGAACATAAAACAAGATAAATAACGCTACATTTAACAACGTTGTTCACCGTGAAATCTATGCAGAAACTAATGTCTGCAGTCTGTTATTTTCCACATAATTCTGAATTTCATTCCCCAGCAGCAGGAATGTCATGCTCAATATCAGTATCAAGGTTTCCTATCTTTCAGTTGCTTTAAAATTCACATCGTCTACATAAGAACTATATTTTTAAAAAATATCATCTTCTAAATCAATAGCATCGTTGCTTGCACAATTAAATAAAATATCTGCATAAAATTCATCATCTTTTCATTTTTAATATTTTTCTTGCAGCACCTAAAGTACACGGTATTTCCTTATTCTTTTATCGTATATTAAATGGTGTCTCGTAATATACAAACTTGTATAATCTGTGCAAACTTCAAGACTGCATCTCAATATGCTGTAGCTTAAGCGACTCAAATAACCCTACCTTACTATAATCTTAATTATAGATACGACGATTATGGTATTACCATATTCCACCACGAAGACAAATTACGCCACAGTCTGCTTATACATGGAGCCTCATTAAGCCTGAAGGCAGACTGAAATATCATGACTATTCTATTTCTGCCGTGTGCTGTAGTTCGTCCAGAAATCTCGCCTCCCAGTAATTAAACTCTTCGTTTCAATTGCACTGGGCTTCCCAGCTTCGGTCTTTTTCCACGCTATTTCTGTCCCCTTTCTGATTCTCCGAAAGGCGTCGATCTCACGAAATCGAGATGAATTTCCGATTTAAAAAGCTTCGTTCGACGGAACGCGATTTTCTAAAGCCTTGTCATCTTCGAGGTTAGGTTAATTTTAATTGGTCTCCAATGCACCAGTTTTACGGCGAGCTTGAGAAAATTGTAGCGCTCGGAATAATCATGATTTTTTTTCTCATCCCTTCACCTTATTCCAAACCCATTTTGTCTCGCAGTTCCATTCTACCGACCGTTTTCCTTCCATTACGGTGAATTATACGCGGTACAGTTTCATTCATCCTTGAAGATGCAACCAGACAATAGCTGCGAATCCACTCACGCGTTGCAATTTCGCAGGAAGTTCCTCGGCAGCCATTAATGACAACGGGGAGAGTTGCATCGTCACGGAAGCACCGAATTATGTCTTCCAGCTTGAACGAATCTCCATTAGACAACATTTTATCGTGTCGATTCAGCGATTTTATCCGAAACTCTTAGCAAGCTCCAAGAGTTGGAGATTTTAAGTTGGAAGTTCTTTTTTACGTAATCCATTCGCGAAATAATACGGAATAAAATATGACAATACGTTGAAAGACATTACGATCCGGTGATTGCGAAATTTAATTTAAACTCGATTCGATCTAAAACTTTTAAGGCGCTTTGAAGATTTTAAAGGCCTCCATGATTTATCTTTGCTTTTAGTTTCAAAGGCTGTTTACAACTACTTCATTGCAAAATAGCACAAAATGAATTCAACGGATATATAACAAAATATTAAGATTCATAAATTGTGAAATCTCATATAAAACCTTCGGTACGTTTTAAAAATTCGTTTGCTTCTATCTCGCATCAGAAAATATTGCAAAACTATCTAGCCCAAAAATAACGTCGAATGAAAATCTATCTGAGATCCGAAGACTACGAAAGTGAATTTAACTGATTAGATAAACATCGAAATTATACAGAGTAGTTTCAGTTAGTGATCGATTTGCATTCCAAGCTTCAATCGGAGATTAAGTTATGTTCGGTGAAATTTTACGATTTCAATTCGATATCCGTCGATGTATCGCAGTATGTCTATTCCAAAAATTTCAACGAAGATATTCCATGCAGGTTCTAAACTCTGACGAAATTGGAACTGGAAAATCCTCTGGAGTTAGATAACAGAAACTCTAAACCGAAATGCTCGGTTACACAAGTAGCGTGGGACTATTTGTCGCGAGATCCGAAACGAAGAACGCTTTCAAACTCGTAATCCGATTTCGTGGGCGTTTTAAACGTCCCATGATTACCCTCCATCCACGTGAAAGCTAACAAACTTTCCTCTTCTTTCCCTAGGGTAAATTTCTCGTTCAAAAATACTCCGTAACACGTATCGAAGAAAGATATTAGAAAAGTTTTTAAGTTTTCGTGCTTCAATATAATATTCATCGTTATTTATGGTTGTTTTTCAACTATCTGACGATACATCTAACTCGACTCATTTTTGCTGGTGAATTTTTAAATTTCTGTTATCGAACATACTCTGCCAGCGAATATTTAAATATTGGAAAATTTGTAAAAGATATTTTTAAGAGTTACAAGAGAAACGCGATAAATTAAGAATCATACGTGTCGACCTACCTTGACTTGTACTTCATCGAAGTAGCTCGTATGAATTTCGTGGAAAATTCTGCGAGATAATAGTCAGATACTTAAATAAATTTAATCTTCGTTGCGAATGTGGAAATTCAACTGACACAAGTGTTGCTTTAATGGAATATAAAGGAAAATACGTGCATGCAAATGGATAATGTCATTTTGACGATCATTACGAACCACCCTCGTCGTTCTAACCGCAGCACAGAAACACGAAGATAAATGGCGAACATCCTTTACAACAACGTCGTTAATTTTTAAGATTACTCCAACGTCCAAGTGCACGGTTGAGAGGCTCTTGTAGAAGCTTTGAGAGTTAGGTCCAGCAATAATTAGGCCTGCGGAATATTTAACTACCGAACCATTCTGTTCTGTGCGAACCTGAACCGATCTATCAATTACTTTCGCTTTATTAGAAATTCCTATTAATCGTTGGATTTAATTGTTTATTTAATATTAATTTATTTAATAATTTATTTAATAATAATAAAGATAAACCGGCGGACATAAGCATTAAGCACGCAACGCAAAACATATGTCATGTACATTTATTGGGAAATTCAAGCAAATTTTATTTAATATTTAATCTTGGATTTAATATTTTATCTCATATTTAATCTTGAATTTAATATTTAATCTTGGATGTAATATTTTATTTCATATTTCATGTTATAAGACAAATGTAATATGGGGGAAATAATAGGTTCACGATAAAATAATTAGAAAAATAAAAAGAGCAGTGGGAAGTATTTTTATGTACCGAATATATTTTGTGCAGACACAGCAAGTATCCAAGACGTATGCCCAACAATAATAACAGAACATGTGTTCTGATGCATCGTAGATTAAAGAAGTTTTACATACAGGTTGAGAAATAGAAAGAATGACTGTAATGGATGACGATACGTCCCAAGGTAATTCTTAAGGAGAATACTGGGTTGCTACATGCTACATATAGCTTTTGTGGCACCATTGAGAGCTATCGGCAAATAGGATTCCATTATATATAAATGGAACTACACATACTACTTAGAGAATAGTAATTAACTCATACTCTTCCAAAGAAGAATGCATTACAGTTTGCGCTATTACATTACTGTGCACGTTGTAAAAATTCTTATTTTAAAATATTAATCAACACACTGACTCTTACTATTTTCTTCTTTTTACACTCTCATTCCAACACTCATGCGCTCAACGATAAATCGATTTACGAGAAATTTCGGGATGCAAAAACACAGAGATTGCATGTAATACGCGAAAACATATTAAATATTCAAGGTATAATAATTATAACATTCAGTGGACGAAATAAATTTCTGCTTAAATTTCACTTCTTGAATTATATACATAAAGCTACGAATTTATGTAAATGTCCCCAGCCATTTAATTAATTATAAATGAGAAGAAACTACCCACGTTTCATGAATAATTGTACAAGATAAAACAAATATACATGCAATACGGAAGAAAAAGGAATGGATCAGCTAGAATGCGCTTGGTATTCGAGAGAGCTGGGTTGAACGTGGCGTGAACACATGCGATATTCAACGAGTACCGAGAAAATGCAGCCGGGGATACTCATCCCGGGACGTTCGAGCAACAGTTTTTCTTGCGAGCAACCCCACTGGAGCGTATTCGAGTCTGCCTGGAATCCAATAAAAGGAGCGAGGCCGATCTTCGCCGGTCATCGTTTTAAAACAATAGCACGAGACAGGAGAAAAATGCAATGGAGAATGTTCAAGATACTCTCAACGATGGAGCATGTTCTCTTGCACGATCGATATTTCCTTTGCCTTTTCATTTCACGATGAAAATACTCGTCTAACTGTTTCGTTTAATTAAAGACTTTTTCTTGTTGCCTGTCAAAAAAAAAAAAAAAAAAAAAGAGAGAAAAAAGAAAAAAGGGGACCAAACTAAAATACGTTGACGTCGATCGATTATAGAGATAATCGCCGAAACCTGTGTTCTGGAAAGTGAACAAGCCTCGTAATCTAACGGAAGCAGAAAGCTGCATCGATCGGCATTTCTAAGGTCTGCGCATTATGGGGGTTCATGCGGTCGGTCTAATGGTATTATCAACCCTTAAAGCTGGACTGCTTTCAGGTCATTGGCCAGTCGGCTGCATTCTTTCCACTTTTTTTTTCTCCCTCCTTATCTTTCTTTCTTTTTTCTCTCTTTGTTCTTTGTCCGCTTCGCTCTCCTTAATTAACTTGGTTTCATTCGAGGAAATTAACACGAAAGCGCTCTAAAAATGGCACGACCCACACATGCACAGGATATACATTACCGCCCGGTTCATTGTCACAAAGGGAGAGTTCATTGGCGCCACCCGTGCGTTACGTCGCTAGCAGCTTCGGATAAGGTCACAATAGAAACCCTCTTGAACTGCAATTTTCGACAAGATGTAAGTTCAACGCTAAGAATATTGCGAGGCTAGCTATTCACACGAAGTTACGGGGATTCGATTCTGTGTAATCGAGCAGCAGGTTAAGATTAAGAAAATTCCTAAGTTACGGAAAATTCTATGCAATGAGAACAGGGGTAAGGGATAACGTAGGACGTGGTCACGCAACAAGAAGTATAGTTTTTTCAAGAAAATTAATTGGATGTGCTTATCTGAACCCTTCAAGTATTGAATTATATCAGTGGAATATTTTTATCGTCAGTCTTCTTTTAGATATTTAACAGCCGATAACAATTATTCTAAACGTAAATATTTCTTACATATTCGTAATTCGTTATTTTTACTCAATCAAATAGCTATTTTGGTTTCTATCTTTTACTTTCTTTACATAAAACGTACGTAGAATGTTTTCAACGTGACATAGAAAGTTAAAAATACCAGTAGACAAATGATACTGCAGTTATTATATATTGATACGTTCACTACTGCATATGGTGCATCGATTCAATTATTTAAGTAGTGCGACTGATACAACTGTTGCATTTTAATTTCTGTGTATTTCGACGAAATGCAACTCCAATAATAGTCGCACTCTAATAATAGTGAATTTATTAAACGCGTTACTGGAATGAATGTTAGTAGTTTCTAATGTTGGAATAAGGCTGAAGCAATTACGAAGTATTACTTTACTGAAAAAAAAGAAAAAAAAGAAAAGAAATTGGTTCATTAATAAAATGACCAATTGAAATGGAAAGTGGCAAGAAGAATTTGCAAATACATAATTGGTCGACTGTTAATGGGAAGGAAACCCGCTTTTTTCCTTTTTCCACGTAGCAAAGGTATTCCGGCAGGTCAGACGAACGACGTTAAGGTTCACGTACACCAGGTGATCGCGATCTTAACGCGGAGTTGGCGTGCACCTTATCTGGCACAATGTCTAGCTGCCAGTTGAGTTACGAAGTCCTTCGAACCAGCAAGAAGGACTTGACTTTCCAGCAACTTTTACCTGGCCACTTCCACGTGCTACTGTCAAGGTTGAGGTTTCAGGATCAAGACTCGTGGCTTCGAGATCCAAAACTATGTCGACTCTTGCTTAAAATGTCTCCAAAACCAAAAACTTTATCTTTATAAATGGTTATAAATGCTTGTTTATTATCAGAATTTACCAATATATCGCGAGAGCCTTCATACCCTCTTATTACTGGAGTTTGTTAATTACATGAAAATGTGATCCATTAAGAACGGAAACATTATTTGTCCTAAGAATCTAAGGAAGATGTAGCAAAAGAGACAGCCAGTCACTATGAAAATTATTTTTATATATTCATTTCATAGAACGAGGTAAACTTTCATCAAAAAACTGTATTTTAGCATTAAGTTACGTCATTTGTTCTTCACTAGTCACATTACAATGATGGTTCAGACGACAACGTGATTGAAAAAGATATTATTCGTCGTTTATATGATTTCTATGCAGCGATCTATAAAGAAATTTATTACACAAAAATTCGCTACCCCTGAAATCCATTTAAATTCTCTTTAAGACATTTCTCTCTAGAACTGAACCATTTAAGATTCTAATCTTAAGTGATTTATCCTGAACTATCTACACGTCCCAATCCGATTAAAAGTAAGAAAAATGTTTGAAGTTTTCGCTGGTCCTAATTCGATAATGAGAGACTGTACGTTCTATTCGACGATCGGACAATTCACGTGGCGAAATGATCAATGCCAGGGTGTCTACACATGCAAGGTCAAGACCCATTCTTCGATCACTATACACATACAGACATCGGTTTCGAGCGTTTACTCGCACGCGAGCGCGTTTGGAATATTTCAAAAATTACAAAAGCAAGACCTGCACTAGCAACAGTGCCGATAATCTAACGATTCGTTGCAGTCATTAATGATCCTGAGGTTGGTTATTAAGGTCGCAGCAGGCTGGATATCGCGATAAGCTCGAAAAATTCCAAGGCTCTCCCAGTCGTCGTTTACCGACACGCGAGTTCCAGCAACGGGTCCACGACCAATTCGATTTTCCACTGGAACTTTCGTGACTGAAGGGTCTGATTAACCCTTTAAGTGCGGATACATTTTCGTAAATTGCTCCCTTCGAACGTAGAAAAGGAAGAAATGACGAAAATATAGTAGCTCACGAAAGTAACCGAGCAATTATAGAGATCTTTTATGAATATATTATCTGTGTTGTACGAAACGTTCCGAAATTTCGTTAACGTTACAACGAGACACAATTATCACGATTAGATCGATAAAGTTTGAAACAAATATGAAAATGTCACGATATTTTCTAATTCTTTCGTTATTACATATTGCAGACAAATAAATTCCTCATAGTCAGACCGTGAATTTCCATGCATTTTTATATCTTTGTAATCAAAAAGATGATATCTAAGTAAAAATTTGTTTCACCTATGTTCGTTACAACATTCTTCTTGGAATACTTTACAATATTCTTGCATAGTATACATGAATTTTTTACTTTTTGTGCTTTTACACTTTCCATCAATGCACGAAAATCCGCATTCTTCTCACAACGTACAACAAGCTTCGCTATTCCCTGCAAAAGGTTGAACATTGAATTTTGAGATATAGAAACTTGTCTCGAATAACCCTATCTTACCGTGTTCCCTTTTCTACCAGCTGAATGGTCCGCATAATATTCACGAATCGAACATTCGAACCGATAGGAATATTCCTATCATATCCTTGTTTCCAGTCACCGACAGGAGGAATCGAGACAGGCAGTAAATCAGAGTGGTGACGGTGGCTAAATGGATTCGAGAAATTCCAGTTAGGTGGGACAGAAATGTTGGCCATAGTAACCGAACCAAATATTCAGGCTATCCGACCAGTCGCCGATCCAGAGGCCGTGAATATTGCTGCTTGGCATCCATCCTGACAGGGACACTTTTTCCATTTTCATTTTCCACGTACCATGCCAAAACTGCGACTGACCTACTCAACTCTGCTGGGTGGAGGCAATTTCCCAAGGTGACCTTACGATAATTATCTCCGGATGCAGAAACTTCAGTTCGCCTATTAAGAGTCGGACAAATTGCCTTCATAAAACGCTATTGGGCGTGAGTTCAAGAGTACACAAGATAATATCGTTGGTTCTTTAAAGGAAGAGAAGAAATCGAATCTCTGATGTACGATCGGAGCGTGATACAAATCAGAGTCTTAAGTTGGGAGATTAAGTACGCTGGGTATACTGAAATCGATATTTGTTCAACGTGTGCGACTATCGTGGCCTGTTTTTCACGATTAAAATGATTCAAAGAGAAAAAGTAAGTCTGATTAATTATTGGCACTTAGCCTGGTGATAGATTGCCAGTTTTGTTGGGTTCCGAGTAGTCAATTTAGTGCGATGCTTAAAAATCTTCCAAAGAACTTACATTATTTCAGAACGACCTGTGTGTTACGGACTTTGTAGCCAAAGTCGTCTTGCTTTGGACTCGACATAGATGAATTTAATGCAATGCTTGTAAATCCTAAAAATACGTTAAAAGACAAACTACACAGAAGAAGGTAAAAAGGGTATGTGTTGGGATATAAAATTGAAGGCAGGTTTGTGAGCAAAGCAGGACATTCAATACGGCTGGAAATATACAGTAATAAATGGCTTTAGCCTTTCGGAGGTGTTACAGAGGCTTTCGAGTGAGGGATGATCGCGTTAACCTCGGGTAATTGAACCCTCCTTCCCTTTCCCTTGCTTTCCTATAGTAAAGGCTGTCTCATGCTTTCGAGTCTACTTTCTCGGATATCGTGTGTTTAGATACGCCTCTTCCCGGCTGTCGTCCCTGGGTAATCATCGCGAGAATGTCTTGAAAGCTTCTTAACAACGATGCAACACGATTATACGAAAGGGCACAGGTTCATTGAAAGAAGAGAATCGACAAAGCTCTGGATATTTAGGGGAGGTGTTCTCTTCACTTGCCGAAACTCGATGAAAATATAATGAACACTGGATGAAGCTGCGCTATTTCCAACGAAGAAATCAAGTCGCCCTTTCTTTATGCAGACGACAGAACCGTGGAAAAGCCACAACAGGTGGAATCAGAGAGTCGCATAAAAGGATTATTAAGAGGAATAGGAGATATTTTATGAATTCTTCGATTTTTAGTGTAGTTTACTGGTATATCTGTAGCGATAATATCCTTTGTGTATTCTTAAAGACACACATTAAACACTTGTTCAAAAAGTAAGCACAGATAAGCGACAATTTGCACGACAATCCCAGACTTGGTGATAGTAAATGAAATTTACGAATTGCAAGCTATTTGAGGATCTTATTTGACGTAAGGTTGTAAGAAGCCATAGTCATCTACGTACTTGTAACTTATCAATTCATTAAATATCATTAGTTGATACATTATTTAAAGGACCCAAATATCCCTACATTCATTGCAAAACCTTTCCTTTCAGTAAATGATCCAAGACTTTTGTACAATGCTGTACACTTTCACAGAGATCTTCTTGTGAAAGAATTTCAAATATCGGATTGCATCGTCAGTCGGTAATTTATTGTACAAAAGAACTCTCGAGTATCTTTACATTCATCCGTAACAACGAAATCTTTCCTTTTAATAAATGGTCCAAGACTTTCGTAGATACAATACCATACACCTACAAAGGGGGTTTCTTTCGTAAGAATTTTAAATATTTGATCGCATTGTCAGTTGATAATTTATTGTACAAAAGAGTCCTCGAGTATTCCTACATTCACTCGTAATAACCAAATCTTTCTTTGTAATAAATGGTCCAAGACTTTTGTATTGTACATACTCTACATTTTCATATTAAATTCATCTTTCATTTAAATTCGCCAAATATTGGACTGGATCATTCTACAACACTAATATTAAAATCCAAATTACTTACGATCTTATGATGAAGATGCTGAAGCTCCCTTTCGGTGACCCGCCTTCGAGACAATTCGCGTTGTTCCCTTCTATATTGGCTGTACTTGTAGAAGAGATACATGCCAGGAAGCGCGAGAACAACCAGGGGTTTCATCAGGCTGGCTCTTCCGCTTCCTCCGCGAACACGAGGCTCTGGAGGCTCGTCAAGGTCCTCCAGTTGGCCAGCACCCTCGGCCAAAGCTGGCACCACCGGCATGATTGATTATCTAAAACAGAGAAATTCGAAAATTAGTATGGTTGTTGTATATTGTTAAAATCGATATTCACAGGACAAGGAGAGAAATGGAATCGAGTGGATGAATAAAAAAAGAATTAGATTCATCGTTATACTTAAACCTGCTACGTTCTTTCGATCATCTTCGATTTAATTATATTTTCCTAACGTTAGAAAATATCTTCATAAAGTTGGTATGCATAATGCCTCGTTTTATTTTCATGTTGAAACATTACAAACATTACAAACATTCTCTCTTTTTGCTGAAATGAAAACAAATTTGAAATATAAAAATTATTAAAAATATAAAATTGAAATGAAAAATATAAGAAAGCACTATAAATTTATATCTAATAAGAGCAATGAATAAATATAATATACATCATACAATAAACAATTGTTAAGGAATATGATAAACAAATTAGTCTACTACAAAAGTTACTAAAATTCACAGTGTATCGATTTTAAATTTTCTTTTATCCAACACTGTATTCCTCCTTAGGAAAATTAATCCAGCCATTCATGATTATTCACACCACTGGAAAATAACTCCTTCGAGTGGTCTGATTGTTCGCAACTATGTACACGCATTGCGTCTTGTATAGTGAAACACGCGTCAAAGGGAAATCGTTTCGGCGCTGATTAATTAATGACATCGCATCCGATTATTACCGTGTCGGACAATAGCTTGTACCGGCGTATTGTACTTCATCGAGGATATTGAAACGACGCGGCTACCATTTCAATTGGCCGGAATGTAGTTGACAAGAGAAACGCAGCTCTCCGAGTCTCATAATGGATCATTTGTTCGAAACGCTTAATTAGTCGCAACACTGACTCTTCAACGTTAAAAACTTCTACATACTCGTAAATGCGGTGGCTGGCGAAAGTGTACGAACACTCCTAGAAGCCTTATATGTATATATTATAAAAAACATTTTGAAATTTATTGCCACTGTAATGGCACATGGCTATCGTAATTATATTGGTAAAATTTGAAACTGTGAATAAACTGAGAATCCATGTAGCAGATACAAGATATTTCTTGCAAGCATAGACTTTGCAAAGACCAACAAAGTATTTGAACAGTCCATTATTTATTGTTAATAAGTAGATCGCGAATTTGTACGTATTCCTGTGAAGTTTGGAGATGCAAAAATATACAGAATGAACTAATATGTAAAAATATATCCAAAGTAGAATACTTGTTACGATATTTGGTAGATAGACAAATTTTCTATCTAAATTTCACTTACTTATTTATCTTAATGAAAATATGAATTTCCATATATGTTTGCAGTTTATTAACAAGACGAAACGATCGAAGGCAAGAAAACGATGTATAGTGAAACCATCTGTAGCACTAGTTGTATGTTTAAAACTACTACCCAATTTTTCACTGAATGTATACTTGCAATAAATGTCTTGTATTATAACTTCTATACACGTTTTCGGAATGATTTCGAACGTTACTGTTCATAGTCACGATAGTCGTGTCTCATTTACACTGGTCACGACATTTAATGCACATAATATATTGAGAAAAATATTCTGTAGTAAATATTTGAATATTTTCGTTGGTCACTGTAGTCTATCAGTCTGTAAAAGGAAGAATTCACTGGATGCTGTGTGCAGTCCTCGGGAATGATTCTTTATAGAGTGATCGGAATTTTTATATGTTTCGCGAAGAATTTCAATGTACTGATAAAAGTTCAGCAGGCGAGCTGGAAGAGTTCTAGGTCAGCGGGAGATGACTATTGGGTATTGGTTTTCCATCAAATCGTTTTTTACAATCCCACGTCCCTTGTCATCTGTATTTCTTCCCCCGTTTCCCGATATTTATAATCCTCGTTAATGTCTTCCTGAAATACGTGGAATGAAACAGTTCTCTGTTGCAAGTGATTAGAGTAAAAAAATAAAAAAGGAAGGGAAGATATGCCAATGCCCTATCTTCTGCTCTGTGATGCTTTGGTTATTGGAAAAATTGAAAGGAAAAAAAATTCGAAGCCTTTCATTAGAATGGCCATATGTGCTTTTCAGAAGTCACTGATCAACTCCATTTTGTAGGATGCTCACAATTTCATTAGTCAGATCCATAATTAATATTCAACACCTCAGGAAGCAGAACACTAGTTTCTATGAATTTGTTTATTACACGCAGAAATATATATATATATGTGTGTGTGTACAATATGTATAAATAACGCGTATGTACATGTGTATAAATAATCGCCAATTTCGAGGTACATTTTGAAAAATCATGCTAGTAATTGTAATTTTCCCTAACATTACGGTTTACGAAAGTGATCAGCGTCGCTTCTTAGCGTCTCATATGTAACCTCTTATGACAATCGACGTTTCATTGATCCCACGTATTGATTATTTTGGTGGTTCGAAAAAATTTGTCTATCAGCTGGACAATGTTCTGACGGATTTCCGTGACTTCAATGAAATTTCGTACTGTGCTAGCCGGTCGTTCACCGACTATATTTAATTCAGCCGTCTACTTGCCGTGCTATTCTTAACCTGCTGCTCTAGAAATACGCGAGCTGTTACGTCACCCGTGGCTAGGTCGTGTACCCTCGCATCGTTGCAATTTGCACCCGAGATGCTGCTATCGTCTCTATCAGTGGCGTTAGGATAATAGTAGTCTTCGTAGTACCTTGAGATCTTGAATTAAAACATCGAGTAATGCTACTATCCATTGATTTAGTAACAATGATGATAGCATGTAAGATTCTATATGGTTTTAATGGAGCTTGGAACTAGGGTGAGATATAGTACTTCGTCTAACTTCGAGATTCTGAATCATTTGAATCTTCCTAGATTCCTATTAATTTGTACATCGAAGTGGTTGAATAAATATAGAAGATTTGAAGCTACGTTGCTTCATTATAATCTTTGTGATTTATTTATCAATTATCTACGTAAGAGTAAGAAGATTAGATGATACAGCATCTCCAGTGATTGATGAACATTGTAATATAAAGGTCTTACAACGTTTCCTACTTTTAATAAAACTTTGGTATTCAATGCACATACATTATGAACTTTAGATTGCATTTGTGTTTTAAAAATCATATAGTATTAACTTTATTAATTGCTATATTTTGTCATGTTACTGTCATATATCTAAATACCAATTCCTGATGTCTTTGAGACATACGTAACTTCTTCCAATTGTGAAGCTAGTATAATAACTGTCCGGAGACTTTTGAATGGGCGTGTTTCTTATTAAGATGCAGAATCACAAATATGAAGTACCCAATTAATTTATAGAAAAAATAGACATCTTTTGGATGATTAAAACAAATGTATCAATCAGACTACATTTATGGAAGAATGGGTGACAGCAAATATTTCAAGGGAAACCTCCATTCTCCAGTTCGATTTTTCTGCCATTGTCAAGGTGTCCAAGGCTGATATATGCTATCAATTATCTTCTAGTCGATTACTTGAAGAGAACGACGTTCATCCTTTGTGGTCAACCAGTGGTTACTGGCAGATCACTTTCTCAAAAATTGTTCCCAGCAACTATCTGATTGCTGTATATCTCAGGAGTGTTGTAGCACTACTCTTCCAGATTCTGTTCTTCCAGATTCATGGATAATGTTTATCAAGGTGGTCGGGGAATAACGAAATGGGAAAACTAATTTATTACTCGAGTTCTTGCTATACGTCTGCCATGATGAAACTGGGACTTGGAAAAATTTCCGCATTCCTTGAAACAATTCTACCAGGATGAGGATTCTCGAATATAGAGAAAAAGTTCTAGCATCGATAGAACTTTTAAACTTGAGAAGAAAGAAAGATTGAAGAAAAGAAAAGGATGCAAGAGTACTGAGACAAATTTCAATGGAAAAAAGAAAGGAAGAAGGTTAGAACGATCAAAAAGAATTTTCCAGTAACTAAAAAGATAGTAGAGACACCAAGCAGGAAGTACTAAAAAAGAAAATGTAAAAATGAGGAGTAAAAGGAATCCTAGTCATAGAAATAACAATACGACAACGTTAGGAAGAAATTTCATCGATTAAAAAAAGCAGCGCAGGAACTTCAAAAAAAAGTAGCTGCAAACTTAAAAACAACACAAGAACGTTAGAGAAGGAATTCCACGGCTAAAAAAAAAAAAAAAAAAAGAGGAAAGTGAGACGTAAAAATATAAAAAGGAACTCCATTTACACAAAATAGTGCAAGGACGTTGAGGAAAGAATTCTAACAGCAAAAAAGAAGGAAGCATCAGAAGGAAATGAAGGATTTCCAACCATGAAAAAAAATAATGCAACGCCATGAGAAAGGAATCCAGCTATGAAAAAAGTAGATCAAAGGCAGAAAAAAGGAGTCGTAATCGTAGAAAGCTGAGTTAGGAATTCCAATAATTCCTTTTGTTCTAATTTTAGAGTATGTTACTGGATCACAAAAAATTCAAATCTCATAAGATTTCTGTCAATTTGCTTACTCTAACGTCTCTCACATGAAAAATTTACGATGGTCTAATTTGCGATTTCGATTCGATCGTGGATGTAGCTTATACAGATTCATGCTATTACTAACATAGCTAATTTGTAAAGTCTAAGGATTTGTTACATATTTACTAAGTAGCGAGATTTGTTTCTAACGATTTAATAATACATGTGATAATGAATCACATTATCCTATCAATAATCATAGAAAACAGTGATTATATTCATGTTTCACGAATAAATCTAAAAAATAATGGATCATTTGACGAATGGGAACAGAAATCTACTAATCTAACTTAACCTATTTACACTTCATTTCCTCTGTGTTTCGCAAATACTTATTTCCGTGTTTGTGGACTATGGAACAATTCCAAATCGAACAAAGCTCACAAAAAAGGACGCGGTCTTCCTAACCGTAGTAAAGATAATAGTGTGTAAAGTGTATACGCGAAACTCGATACCGTTCTCTCGAGATAAGAAGGCGTATCAAATAAAACGCGCGTTGTTCTACTAGCAATTGAACGAGCCGTTAAAAAAGGTTGGTACATGGTTTGTAGTATCTCGAAACCGGGTAAAAAAAAAGAGTAAGAAATTTGATACGAAGCAAGGCGTTTTCGACGTGTCATGTACGTGTAACATAATCTAAGCGTGTGCTTTTGTACGTGTTATCGCTTCGAGTGGCAATACATTATCGGAAATGAGTCGATATATTGACTGACGTGGTACATCCGACACCGTAGAAACGCACGCCACCTTGGGATTCGCTGTTTTTCGAGCAAGGGCAAGTTCACGCGTTTTTTCGCAGACTCCGAAAAAAACTCCAACGAGCACGGTTACACGGATACTGCGGCTCTGCTTTTACGTCTTTCAGCCGGAAAAAAATGAAGTGATAAGTGAGAAAACGCGGCAGCGTGATATGAACAATTTGTAGTTCTTTAAAAATTGACGCAGATTTGAATGAGAAAAGAGGGAAAACAGCGCTATAAGTATTAAGATCTACCATATAAAATGTTCTACTTTATAGTATCAATTTTCCCAATCTTCATTCTTTTTGAATAAACATTTCTGTTTTTCAAGATACATTATTACATTTTAGAGCGGAGAATTCTCTTCCACATACATATGTATAACCTTAATATTTTTTAATTAAAGTCATCCTTCTTAAAATTCAATGAAGCATGAATAGTAAGAAATCATTGAATGTTATATACAATCTAATACACAGAAGGGAAAGATGAGAGGAAGAAAATGTCAAGGAGCAGTGTATCAAAAATACTCTTAGAAATTGTGTGCTATTATAGTGACGATTGAAGGAACAACATTCAATACTTTACAAACATCTGAATAAATTCCTTTGGAAATTCCAAAGAGAGGGAGAAAAGAAGGAGAAAGAAGGAGAAACACAACACCATATATGCATACCAGCTCTTAGTACGCGAAACATTGAATTTTCTTGTATCATTTTTCTAAATCTTCTTTGTCTTCGATAAATACCTGTGCAAATGTATCTATGCGTATCATTCTAAAACTAAGAATTCTTTATTGCATACGTAACCTCAACTATCTAAATTAACCGTATCTCTCTTAGAATGCAACACAATACGATCCTTAAAAGTTAAACGTTTTATGTTATAATCTCATATATATATACAGTAAATTCCACACAAATTTCTCCAGACATTCTAAGGAAAAAAAGAGAAAGGAAGGGAGGAAGGGACGTAAGGAAGAAGATATCGTCGAGAAACGGTCGAACCTCGAACCGCGCTGTTAAAAATTATTACGCTATTATCACGACGATTATCGTGCTCGATCTAATATTACACGTACATATGCGTCTCGCCTTGACATGTCGTAATGGCGGTCGCAAGAACAAGGACACCCACCGCGGCAGGATAACATCGTATCGCATAGGCTACACGGCCAAGTACACGTCCTGTGCTCTGACTTCTATTTTTATGCCACTTTTCCTCCCTCTGTTGTTCACCGTTGGCCCGACTTCGATTGTGCCGTGTGTTGCACGATTAGAATCGATCTGCCCACTCTTTTCCCTCATCCTCACGTGACTCCACGCGAAACCTGATGCCGTGACAGAGAGAAACACACACGCACATACACACAAAGAGGGAGGGGGGCAGGGGGTCGTTTTCTGATTTGGTCGCGAAACGTCATCGACGCCTATACGCGTTTTAATAGAAAAACGCTTCGAATAGAACACGAATCGACCATTCATTAAGCTCCATTGTAGTATCATTAACGTTTCGAGTACGCTAGCCTAGTGTTATCGAATTGCAGCGAACGTGTAACTTTAGACAGGCTGAGAGGGGTTGGGCAGACAGAAATAACGTGCGGTTTCGTGCACAATTTTACCGTATTACGGATACAAGCCTTTAATTAAACAAACGGGTAAACAACTAGTCATCGTCCCGCTGCGACTGCCACATCCATTAAAGTATCGAAATGTTAACAAGGATCAGAAATAAGGATTTTATTTTTACACTCGAATATCCTACTTTCTTATTTCGATTTGTAGTAATATTTCGATTACTGTAACAGGTATATTTTTGATAAACGATGTTCCGAATGTCTGTGGTGCGAGCAAGACATGTATACCGTTCAAATACATATATCGTTCGACATGATCGTCGCGACATTTTCAGCAAGCGGTTACCTGATTAGGCTCGACAACACGTTTCTACGAGCCCGTGCGAATTTACGAGGCGAAGTTACGAAGGCCGTTCATCGTCAAGGATAGAGCA
Source organism: Bombus impatiens (assembly GCF_000188095.3). Classification (NCBI taxonomy): domain Eukaryota; kingdom Metazoa; phylum Arthropoda; class Insecta; order Hymenoptera; family Apidae; genus Bombus; species Bombus impatiens. The sequence goes on from NT_176446.1 coordinate 1,960,894, forward strand.
CAGCGATTCGACCGCATATGTAAACACAGCCGGCGATTGGTCGAAGGCACCAGCGAAAACACATCGCAAAAAAGCCGCCAATTCTTAACAAACACTGACACAAACCCACCCCTTAACTTAACCTTCCAATCTAACCATTGACACACGTAACGATCCCCCGTAATAAACCAATTCTCGTATGCAATTCCACCAAAAATTCACCAAACGAGATTCTACCAAACAGCTCCTATTCACACTGTCTACCTCTCCCCGATTCCTCCCCCGATATACATCGTGTCACAGCGAAAGAATACGAGTATAGTATAGTATCTAAGCAACACCGTGACTGTCACAGAGCACTTACGTCGTGGTCGGTGGTTTCGTTCGATGGTGGATCGCGCCAGAGCCCGGTGTCCACGGGGTTAATCGGGAACGTGCGCGTGAAGGTGAATGGAAAGGCGGCGAGAAACGAGCGGAAAAAGCACGAGAAGAGAGACGAACGCCAGCGCCGGCGACACGAGCGTTCCTCGTGCGCTCAGCTCAGCTGAAACATCGCCGAGCAGCGACTGCGAGGCTGCTTCTACCGGCGG
>NT_176446.1:1962137-2019338 GCF_000188095.3 Bombus impatiens
CACAGGGTTGCAACTACACGACTCTGGTTCACGATTCTCGCCGCTGCTGTTCGAAGGCGCATCCATGCACTGCGCATCTACACAGGTTCTGTTCTACCTGTGCGAGCGTTCCTACCTTCCGAGTTTCTTTCTTGGCGTTGGCTCGGGTGCAGAGCTCTGGCTATATTCCAGGCGAGTTATACCCGAGTAGGTTTAGGTTATTGGAGGGGAATTTGTCGGAAATTTTGGCCGATCTACTGGAATTTATTTCGTAGGTTTAGAAGCTGAAATAGAATAGATTTTGACGAGGATTGGTGGGAACCTTTCATTTGTGTAATACGTTCTAAAGATGGTACTGTGAGAGGGTGTTTGTTGAAAGACTTTGTTAAATCTACTGGAATCTATCGCAGGTTTATAGAGGAGTATATGATCCATAATGATAAATTCTGACGATAACTATCGCGAGGCTTTATACTGTACAAAAGATTCCAACGTAGTGCTTGAGGATTGTTAGTAAATTTTGGTAGACGTACTGGAATTTATTGTAAAAGGTGGTTAATAATAAATTTTGTTAAATTTAAGCGAATTTATAACCTGTAACAAATGGTACTCTGACCATAATTAATCGAAGGGTAAATACTGAGTATCATAACGGTGCATGACAATCCATTGTAATTATGAAAATTCGTTATACTTTTTCAGACCGTAAAAACGTATCGTGACAAGAGAATGAGGTTGCGCGTTAATTAATTATGAAACTGAAGGGATGATACCCTTTATGGTCGAGGTAGATATCTAAACCCAAGTTCTCATTATTCTGACATATACCATTATGATTTTTATTCCATCAATTACCCTCAACCCCTAAACTACCGAATCTATAACCCGCGTAACAAATTATGGCAATAAAGTCCTGAACCTCATTACGACGTTCATTTATGGAATTTTACTTGAAATATTCCGCTAACTGTTACTAACCGATCAGTAAAGGATTCATCGAATTAATCATACGCGTGACTATATGCAACTAGGGAGTGCGTGACGCAATGCACGTAAAAGTTAGAATCGAAGCATTTCTGTCGGCATAGTGGCCGGGTATTCACTGAGGTGGTACATGGTCCCCGTTGCTGATTCCTAGCGACGATGTTGCGCTACTGCTCTGCTGGAGAAGGATCGATAAAGGGAGGAGGGATGGAACCACCCGGGAAGAAACGACGGAATCTGCGCTCTTCCTTCCCCCAAACCCCTCGAGCACGTTGCTCACCCACAACGCATGACTGTTCGGTAGATTCGCTGATGTCGGTCTATTCTTCGGTTCTCTCTTCCACCTGGCTCCCAACCTCTTCTTACCCCTTTTTTTCTGCATCTATCTCCTCTCCCCTTTCTCTTCCTACCTTTGGAATACCAGTTCCATCTAGCCGTAGACGTACCGCTGCAATATTAGGGTTAGTGAACTCTGAATCGACGCAGATAAGCGTCCGAGCTCTTTTCACTAGGCAGCTGATTATTTTCCCGTGTGTAAAAGCGACGATTCTAATTTTTTCCTTCCTTCGTTAACTGGCCTAGCTTCCTTTTCCTGGCCAGCGTTTTCGCTGATTGGTTCGTGGAATGGAATTAGGTTAGGTCGCCCCTTTATTTGGTATTCAAGCATATGATAATTAAAGACGTGGACGCAAGGGGTTAATTAACCAGTCGTGGCCATTCATTGATGAGCGCATGGTCTGGAAAACCTAATATATAGGAGTACCTAGTTTGCGATCCACTGTGAGAAGAAGCTCGGAATGTTCCATACCCCGTTTAAATAATTCATCAACAATTTATCAAGGAACACCTGTATGCAGCCAGCCTTGAGGAGTTCCTGGAAAATAAATGATTCTGCCTTGGAAGAGGTTTAGAAAGAAAATAGTACAAGATACTGTTCCTTGGTTTCCTACCAAGATTCGAAAATCTATTGTATATAATTTCATGCTTTCGTTGATACCCTTCCTCGTTTCTCCCTATTAAAGGTTTCCCGGTTATTATTATTCCCAAATTGGAGTTTCGTCACAGATTCTATCTACTTAACCACTCTCGAGTACAACGTAATACTAAATCGGATTCTATCGTGTTAGTTGTACAAAACTGGCTGATCCCAGAGGCAGGCAAAAGGTCAGAGTAGATATACGCCCTCGCAATGCCGGTCCAGAAGACCGTGAGTCACTTTGATATTTTGCTGATTACCAGTGAACGTCAGTCATAAAACTGGCATTGCCTTTCGATTTGGAAGCGGTGGGGCGCTGCCTTTAACTTCAACTTCACGGATTAAAGCGGGAAGAAATAGATACAAAAGAGCGCATCCAGAGATCGCGCACACCGAAAAAAATCCGTGAATCTTTGTCTCTCTCTCTCTCTCTCTTTCTTTCTCTCCGGTTTATGTGTCGCAGCCCGGCCGTTTCAATGCGGGGTTGGTAACGAGTACGAGCTTCTGACGTCTCCTCGAAATAACGAGGCCTCCGAACAAAAGTGCCCAGAGGTTCTTCTACGCCTAAGCTAGGGGTAAAAGAGTGTCGTTACGTAATAATATCTCTGAAAATCCGGCGTGTTACCTCCTCGCGAGTCACGCTGCCAGAAACAAGTAATTTAGTAGTCTTCTCTTTTGCTGCGAGGATCTCTCCAGAGTACACTACTCCTTTCTTCTTTCCCTTTATCTCCTGGTGTACGTCTACCAGGGACGCTTTGCAATTTGATAGAAAACGAAATTGGACAGTGTCAGTTTCTCTTGAATTAAGCTTAAATTTTTCAATAAATTTGTATATGTAAATTTTATGACTGGAATTCGTCTGGTTGTTTCGTTTATTATTTTACAGCAAAGGGTGTATTGTATGTGATATTAGGAAACATAACTGCTCGTTCCAAGCAATGCACAAAAAATACTAAAGAAACGTAATTTAGCAACAAATAAAGATACTATTACTACGAGAAGTTAGGCTATGCATAATGGAATAATGGAAAGTAGTGACTTATTTTAATGTATGGCAATTTTGTTACATACATAGGACATTTTATACGACTGCTGTGTTACAAAACGCGTTTGCATTAATAGGTCATATATCAGATCCCAACAGTGGTATCGTGAAAGAATATCTATTTGCGACGAATAATTTATAGCGAAAGTTTACATCGACTTCATAACGAATAACAATGATAAATTCTGGCGATGATTGAAAGATTGAGAATCAATAATGCTGTGAATCAGACTATTTTCATTTTACATCTTCAAAGCTGTGATTTAACTAATTATGAAACTAAAAGGCTGATACATTAAAAAGTTGAGAAATGTGACAAAACCTGAAATTTTAGTTATATATGGAGTTATATATGGTGACGACTGTCGATTGATGAAAGTGAAATACAGCGACTTTTCATCTTGGTAAATGATTCGAGAAAGATACAAAAAGTCGACATCCTTGAATCGTAGCCAACGTCGTACGAGCATAGCCATTTTTCGTGACGTTTGACCCGTTTCTATTGGATGAGCATGACGTCACCGCAGGGAATGTCAGATCAATGGTCCCCAGGGGTTGGTGGCACTGCTTTCCCACCTTTACATCCTCCGGTACCTCGTTCAACCACCGTTCCTGATAAACACGTGCACACAGACTGCCCACGCGAGTTACAATCGAAATTATCGAGGATGACGACAGATACCACGTACGTTGCAAATTCTATGATTCACAGTTAGTCTAACTTGTTCCTTCCATATCTGTTAATCCAATCTGTCCGCTACCTTTAACATTTTCCTGTACACGTGTGCATTACTGACACATTTTTTTTCAACTGCCTCCTGTTTCTGTCTTTCATACGCCGGTTAATTATAACGTAATCGCCAAAGAGGAGAATATTCGCTTTCAGTAAACATATTCTACCCCCTATGAATCCTTCACAAACCCATTACCACGAAATTGTGTCCTCTCAATAGGGCATCAATCTCGGCTTAATAGTTTCAGTGACAACACTCATCTTCGAAAATTGATGCTCTCGTGATGGTGCTCAAACGTGCTTCCATTCTTTCTTCGAGACGTTCGATCGATTCACTTAATCTCGATACGATTGCTTCGTTTCGGTACAGTTTGTATCGTGGAGAGCCATCGAAGAGGCTTCTAGCTTGGTCGATGACACGGCCGAGAAAAGTTACTTTCCTCCCGGGTTTCGAGGGTGTTGAGAACCACTGGCATGACGTCACAGAAAGTTCAATGACGTCATAGACCGTTCGATACACCGCGATCCGATGGTGGGGGTTGGTTCACCGAGAAGCGCTCAGGACCACGGTAGGGGATAGAGAGGAAACGAAGCTGTGCACACATATACGTACACAGCGTCAAAGGGGAAGTCAGCGTGGAGAACGAGAGACTTTTCACGCCGTTGCAACTGAATGCTACTACTACACTGGCCTCGTAGATCAAAGAACTAGGCTGACAGATTCGGCCGTGTTGTTACCATTTTCTCCCAATCCTTTTCTCTCTCAACATTTCCACGCGGTACTAAAATTCTATATCGCATGCCTGACGAATTTTTTCCACGAGATTTTTTCCCACAAGTTACCTAGAATTTTTCTTCGTACGTGTTGTATAATCTTTTGCGAGTTAAAATAGATGGAGTATTTGAACGCTTACTACTACCACTGAGAACATTTATGCATATGACACGTTTGTGAAAATTCGGATTTCGATCTTGCCTTCAACGACACACCGCGCTTTCTGCTGACATTTCGTATCGTGGACAAACTATTAAAACATGATCGAGATATGAAAAGCCACAAATGTACTCTAGTTATATTAAATAGTATCTCGAAAGCTTAATATCTAGAAACACTACTAGACGAAACGAAATTTAATATATTGAATCTAACTGATTAACACGTAATTACTATAAGTACAGCAGCGTGCAACAACATTCCGTAACCACTTATTATGGCCCGTTCAGAAACTGCACTGACTAATTTTATAAACTGAGAAGCAAGGAAAAGGAATGACATCTTCCAAGTACTTTTCCCAATTTTTCTTGGAATTTACTATTACTTACTGTTGTATCCATAAAATAAGTGAACCTATGGAAGTATATCACCCGTTCCTCGAAAATCGAACGTTTATTGTGTACCTGGATGACCAGTTCGAGGGATTTAGAAAAGGAGAAGTTGATCAGTTTGATTTCTGAGACTCGTAATAATTACAGTGTTGGTAAAAATGAAGCTGCAACTGCAAAAGAAGAAGTAGTTCCAAGTTGATATTCTACGTTCCTAATAACGCACGATCACCTTATTTTCCCTTTGAACTTGCCAAACTCCTGTTTTGCCGATCAATACCAACATTTGGTATACCTTCAAGCCTCATTAATTTCACCAATTCACCGTATTTCTGCTTTCCACTGAGAATACATTTGCGAACGAAAGCTGGAATGTCGCGTTCGAAGTATATAAATAAGTGGAAGGGACGATGCTCGAGCAGCATCGTTACGTAACGCGATTTAACGGTCAAGAAGGGAGCGTTGACGATGGTGTTTCCGGTGTTCCGTCTTCCGGCCAGTCGGAAACCGCAGAGTGCACCGCGTCGCGGAACGAAAATTACAAGCGTACCTTTTATAAGCAGCCCTGACTGATAGTAGGGGGTGGCGCAATGCGGCTACCCTGAATTGCATCCCCAAGAACGGATAAACAGGTCGCTGGAGATCTCGTAGAACATTCGTTCTTGAAAATTGCCGGCCTTAAAGCAACCTATTCCATACACGAACAACACCCACAGATCGTTTGCCAATTAAAAATCAAGCATTCCACAGAATCAGTGAATCGCGTCTTAAACAAACATATACGCACAGTATTTGACTGTGAGTGGAAATTGAAATAGAATTGTAGGCGGTAGTGTCGCGAAAATATTTCACGGCTCGTTTCGAGTCGAATTACTTCTCCGTGATCTTTTTCAACTTCTTCGCCGTAACGTCGCGTAAAAGACAGAACTTTCGTAGATGCAGCGGTTCGAACGAAGCGAGATCTTGTCTCGTGTACGAGCCGGAAAAGAAGTTTCAAACGAGAAGAGGATCCTTCAAGTTGGCTTCTTTCGAACGATAAAAGAGAAAATTCAGCTTTCGGGAACGCAACGACTAGGGTATATGTATGTCGAGAAAATCCTCGTTTAGATGCCGAGCCACCTGCCTCTTCGAGGCTCGGTATCCACTCAACGCGCCTCTTCTTCGTGCTCCAGAATCAGTCGACATAGCGAGCCTCTGCTACCCTATTGCATATGCAAATATGCATGTGCTCGTGCAATCTGGACTTCCAGGTTAATTTGTCGCTTCTTCCTGGAATAACCTTAATTATCTTTTGATCGTTCTGCTTATCCTAATTAAAATTATTAAAAGATTTTATTTTTATTCAGCGTCTCTATTTATCTCTAACCCCTTGCTCTAATTCTATATTGAGCTAAACTTGACATTGTACATTCTTTTATTCCTTCTACTTTTAGTATATAAAGATTACAGGGGGATAATAAGCCACATTTTTTAAGTTTTATAGGAGAGATATTTTGAAATTCAGTACATTATATTAATTAATCTAGTATTAACGATATTATATTCTGTATTGGCTTTTTCTGTATACGATCTCTACCATATGACAGAAAATTCAGAAAAATTTCACTGCTCCGAGATGAATTAAACAGCATTTGCAACCTAAAATTCTACATGTTTTCATGTCAGGATATTTCAAATTGATAAAAATCGACTGAAAATTCACATAATTTCAATGACTACAATAACTGATATTCGTGACATATTCGTGGTTCTTCGGCTTTTTGCTACTAAAAACCCAACAACTACAAATACGTCATCCAATCACCGTAAAAGTTTAAAATCTAAAGATTAATCAGCGTTGCTACTGAATATTTATGGCTACTTTAATTTATGGCTACTTTATATTCTTTCCACTAAAACTAGATCATCTGAATCATTACATACGTCGCGTGGAACGATTGCGACTCTCCATCCGTCTATATCCCACTTCCTTTTCCATGGATCGTTAAATCTCGAGGTGAATTGATTTTTTAGCAATAATAAAACTGGCGAAAACGCAGTTTTCGGTGTTCTACTTTTACGTGCGACAGCCGATTTCCACATTTAATTACCCGGGCAAGATGAATGAGGATTTCCTGACTCTCGAGCATCGATTTCCTTTCCGTTGAAACAATGTCTGGCCAGAGCTATTCAGAAATTAGATGGAGGCCAACGAGAGAATTTCATAGGAATGTCTGCATTAATCAGCAAGAACCTTATTCCACGGGCAGGGGAAATTTATAGTTTATGTAGTTTGTTAACGTTTGAATATCCACGAAAGAGGAGAAATTATAGTGAATTAAAGAACACATAGCTCTTGCGAACAATAGTCGTGGAAACTATTGTTCGATGTTTTTCTGAAATGTAATTCGCATATTGTTCTTACAATTGAGAAAATCAATTTGTAAAATGAGTTAAGAATCACTTGGATTCATTAGAGAAGGACATTCGAATATTTTAAAGTGGTATTCAGTAGGATTTTTTAATCATCTTACCCTTCGATGAAATACGTTTAATTGAAAAAAATTCGTGTTTCTTGTGTCGCCCTCGAAAGCATGTGACAAAACCAATTGTACGTTCCTTACTCGGTAGGTAAAATCATATGAAATATTTCTATATTCCATCGATAAAGCGGCAAAAATTCCCATGGGGAAAGCAAATATCATTGTTCAGCCATTTGTTGTAGGCATAGAAGAACTCTATTATAACGTTACATTACCATGCATATATTTACTCGAATCACAGATGAGTATGCAAAATTGTTATGAGTGAATGAGATGTATGAATGCATCTTAGGAGTACAACTAGTTCCTAATTTTAAATACGCGAGCTATATATACAAATGGAGATAAAATAGGCAAACAATGTGCATAATATATACAAAGTACAAAACCATTGACTATCGACAAACTGTGCACGTAGTCGATGGTATTATATATTTTAGTTACACTTTCCGCCACTGTAGTGTTGCAATCTTATTTTATCCCTAGTCGGTATTGTTGGAAATGACACGACAACGATAAGAATTTCCTATAGAAATCCTAATTTGTACTGGATTGACATATGTATATATCTACCACTTAACTATCTATCAGTAAACCTTAGACTCTCCAAAAAATGCTAAAGTATAAAATTGTGCGATGCATTTGATGAATTTAATAAAACTATTGTACACGAATCACATAATTGCATAAATGTTAGTAATACGAAACGATTCGCGAAAATATATTATCCCTGCATTCTGCCGATTACAATTCAATTAGTCAACGCAATGATTCATCGTTGAGCCGTTTTCGAGTGTCGTCGTGGCTCGATTCGTTTGCGAGGATGTAACGAGCAAAACGGCGCGTGGGTTCATCATCCGGCGAGGAGAAATTGCATCAACACCTTGCGCCTCTATTAAATCTTTTCCGCATAAGTTAAACAAAGATTTGTAGCTCGCTGATTAACTCTTGGGTTAGTCACGTTCCGCGTGTGTCAGAGTTCATCAGCGCTATCAAGCTTGTGTCGGTGAGTGCGTTTGACAACTGCCACTTCTCTGGTAGGAAACGAGTTTTCCCTCCAATGTGCAAACCAAAATAATATTTCTGCAGAGCTTCGATTATCAAGATATCGATTAACACAACGATTATTGTGACTTCGATTAATTGAAAATTTTAAAAGTAGTGCCTTGTATCGAAGATTGAAAAACGAAAATGAAAACTGAAAGAAGTTGTTACGTTTTTACTGAAAAGCTTTTGTTCCTGTTTGATCTCTGGAGGGAAGAATTTTTTGAAGACAGAAATAGACTAATGTTTTCTAAAGAAGTAGGAATATCCTAAATACTCTTCAAAATCTGCATTCGTGAATCTAAATGTGTCTTGCATATTATTCAATACTTTTCTCATCAAAGCTTTTTTAAATGAGAGATTAGAAACTGATATAAAGCTATACAATAAATGTGCTACGTATATAATAATTAACGATCTTAATTATCATATATTTACTTTTTTCGTTATCTTCCTAGAAAACATTTATTCCCAACAGTAGCCACTCGGTTTTTTGTGATCGTGCATGAGTTGAAGAAAAATAACTTAAATACGAAGAATTATAAAGCAAGCTGGTATTGCTGCATGTTGAGTTTTTTCTTAAATTCACGCACGACTGCAAAAGACATAATGAACAGTTCGAAGTAGATATCAACCGACTAAATAGATCTTATGTAAAACATCTGTTTAAAGATCACCGATACACTCTTAAAGAAATACAAATAAATCTATTACACAATCAAATAGACAAATTAAAGATATCTATTTCAACGTCTTTTGAATTTCTGGAGCACAGAATTTCATTATTATTTTTTATTCGTTTGATCTAGAAAGATTTAGATACGAATTGGTGCATGGTAATCTGAGCCTGTTGAATTTCCGCAATTTCATCGTCTGACTATCAGGGAAATTGAGGAGAATTGCGAGTAATGAAACTTAAATGTTCATTAGACTACTTCGACGCTCCTTTCGCAATCTCGTGGATTCTTTGTTACGAATTTACGAGTTGCTAGCGAAAGCATCGACAGTAATAAGCGTGCAATCTCCACGTCGAGTGCATCCCACGATAACGATCTAAAAAATACTCGGGAACAATACGGAGAACGTAGGATTCTAGGTCTCGAGAATTTGCTCATAATCCGACTAAAAAGAGGATTGGTCTCGAAGCAAGCTTTTGCAATTCAACGATGAGTCAACGAAAGTAAAAATACATTAGCGAGAGAGGAGGAGCAGTCTTTCTCGTCTTATCGTGAAAACTTTCCTCGGTGGCGCCTTGTCATAGAATGTTACAAAGTCCTCAGATAACCGATGAAATTCCTGACATTTGTCAGTTCTATCTGATCAGTCCAAAAATTTGGAAGGAATTTCCGTCAAGCTAACCGTTCAAATTAGTGACGTATATGGTGCGCCTGTATGTCGCCAATTGGTATCATTCAGTTTTTGAGTTCCGATTAGTATCGTTAAGTGACTCAGAAGGTTTTTGATGAAATGTTATGTAGACTTTGGAGTACTTTTTACTTGAATTTGTATCCTATCTTTTACGCCATGAAGACTATCCTAATACTATTATCAATGTAGTTAAAATTAAATACCCCTTAAGATAAAATAAGCTAACTCGACCGTAATTTGAATCATCGTGGTCGCCTATGATTCAACGATACCAGTTGAGGGCTAATTATCTAAAACTTTATTATTAGATTGTATAATTATTAACGCAACAATTTTTGTTTCTATATTTTTTAATCTTGCAGTTCGCCTTCGGTGTGCATGACACAAAATCAAAATCATATTTCATATATACGTATTAAATATAGATAGTTTATAAATATTCGTTCTTAGTATTCCATTAAATCAGGCAAATCTTGCTACTTTACCAGCATTCTTTTTCTAATTATATAACTTTCATAAATAATGTTACCGCTTATTATATGAAATAACGAAGATATTTTACGTGGCCATTTATGCATTTCCTGAATTATTTCTTTCTTCCATCTTTGCACTCTTCAGATATTCGAAGTTATCGAATTTCCCTACAATTAGATCTATATTTTATTAATACATTTGACACGAGAGACATTAAACCGTCAGAGTGTTACACGCGAATGCAAAACATGAAAATGGACCCTGATCGTTGCAACGTTTCCATTTCCGCCAGTCACGACGCAATATTGGTATTTATCAGTAATAGAAAAAACGGTGGAATTGAAAAAATATCGTTAGAAATATGAAAAATAAGAAACGAAGGAGGGACATTCGGATTTCACGGAAAAGATCAGACGGAGAGCGTGAAGTCTCGTGATTGCTGTCACCGCAGTAGGAACGTTGAAACGTGCGGATCGATAAGAGCTGAGTAAAACGTGCGGTTTTACACAGCGTGAGCTAAGTGTTGGGCAGCTTTTACTTTCACCTTTGAGGAAACGTGCGCCGCTCGTGTTGCGGCAGCCTGTCTTTATGGATCAATTATAATACGTCGATTAATTATTTCGAAATACGAACCTGACCAGTTCCGCCAATATTGTTTTCCGCTTTACTCATTCGATAGCTTGCATCATTACATTTTTAGTCCCGATTGCTCTTTCCAAGTCTATACAAAATTCTATAATTTCTCCTTTGTCTCTGGATCTGTAATATCAATTATTTTCTATTTTTTAAATCATCCCTTTTATATCAATTTCAAAATGATTATTTCAACGACATAGATGTTTTTAATTTGATTTGGTAATGAATTTTATAAAGTGATTAAGCATGGGATTAACGAGAGACATTTTTATGACGCGTAGGTGAAAGAGATTAAGAAAATTCCACAAACAGAATTCATATACGTCCTATCAGCGAGATACACCCCGACAAATGCGCCAAATTTAGACGTCCGCTTAGTAAGTCGTCTGCGCACTCGTTAAGTCGCTCTCGCGACTTTTTTATGTTTCAAATGTTGGAATTTTATATTTCTTATATTAGCAGAAAATTTTGTAAGTCCCGTGTGACTGTAGAAACTGCAGAATTTGGGACATCTGAAGGCTCTTTGTCTTAGCACATTGGCTGCTATTAAGATACAGCCACTACTTCTTAGGATTATCCATATTTACAATGACTCACCAAAGTATTTGAACATTCATCATAGAAAACTTTTATACTGGTTTCTCTCGAATAGGCTATTGTATTTTATAATTTGTTAGAGAAAAATGAATATTAACTCTTCCATAAAAAGACACACTAATAGACACACTAAGACAACTATAATGTTCTATTGTAATTCTATCAAAACATTAATTATATTTTTCTATTAACTCTGTTTTTACCTCTTCTGTATGTCCATCTAACTTCAGGTATATTCTTTTAAAAAATTGTGGAATATTTCATTCGCGAAATAGTGAATTACATGAAAAGCAGAAAAATATAAATATGCATATTGAATACTAAAATATTCAAACACCATTCTATCTCCATCAGCTGTGTCCTAATAATATCTATTAAACAATGATTGTTCTAATAATATCTATTGTATCATAATTGTTCTAATATTATCTACTGAATTATAATTTTCATTCTGAGTCATGTACATAGATTAGAGGAGAAAGTTCGATTAAAAAATGGAATATCTAAACTATTCTAACATATTCGATAAATGCTGTACACATTGTGCACAACATGGTTGTACTTACTGTAGCGTGCCCGGTCATCATGGTGTTAACATCACTTTACACTCATGTTTAATTAAGCGGGTTGTGTGGCAACCGTGCATGGTCTGCATGCACGCGTTTACGTTAATCTGCATCTATATCGTGACTCAGGATCCGTCTAGTACTATTTTCTAAACCGATTGCGAGACCCATATACCTATGTGAAGCCACGGTTTAGGTAACTGCGGACATTTTGGTCGGTGTATGTCCAGCTTGCGTTTATGCGAATATCGATCAAGGTAGGGTCGGGTTAAGCGCCACGGTAAACTTGGTTCTCATCGACTGAAACGATACTCGAGTCGATTAGAACGTAGTTAGACGCCCGTATCAATTCCCTCCGGATTAATACTCGAATAATCGACGATCGACGGAATCCACTTTCCTATATTGATCAGCGTGATACATTCACCAAATGAAAAGGAAATATCTAGTGTACGAGAAATAAACATTTATTGTATTTTTAGTTAAATAATCAGGAACTCAAATCTATACTTGAGCTGTGTTCTTAAAAACTAATGAAAAATTCGGAAACACATTGGTATGGTCGAAAAGGAGAGATCAATCAGTTAGATGCAAATATGGAGATATTTAAAAAATAGCTGATCTGTAACGTTTGGAAACTTTTATTGGAATTTTCAGCCTTGGAAGTAGGAAGTAATTGTACGAGGTTAAATTATATAAATACAATGAATGATCAAGACTTGTTACGTTATACTTTTCACTCAACGATTCTGATCTGCAACAAAACTGCATTAGGTGAGCAGGTGAATCATCGTACAAAGGAAACCAGATGTACTAAGATACATACTATCAACTGTATAGTATACACATATATGTACATGTTTGATTTAATGAAAAGTTGCTATTCGTATATCTAAACATAAGTTTAAAACAACGCTAATAATTACATTAAAAAAATTATAAATCCCACTACTATTAGTGTCAGGCGAGCTGTACATGTATATACTTTGCAAGAAAATACGAGTCAATCGTATGGAATTGACGTTGACGATCCATTAACTCAACTGAACATCAAACAACTCCCAATTCACCTATTTTCCCATTTCGTTCTTTACCAAAGTTATCGTTACCAAGACTCTTTCGATCTGAGAAGCCCCAACAGGGGGAGCTCAATTTTATTTCAAGCCACGGAACGTTCATTTCTACAGCGTTAAGAATCGGAACAGCAAGACGTCGCGTGTGCGAGCTACGCGTCTGATATTTTTGGCGCCGTCTCTTTTCCCTTTTTCTCTTTCCTCCTCTGACTCTCGCTTTGGGCAGTCGTTTCATCGCAGCAGCCGCATTTTTTCCGCTCGATGCACGTCGGATAAAAATATCTTCTTTTTTCTATCCTTTTTGTTCTTTAACATCATTATTCGTATTGGTTCACGAGGTGTCACGATTGGACGATGGCCACGAGCCTCAATATACTCCGTGTCTCTTTGTGCGACCGTAAATATGCGACGAGAATACTGATATCGAGTCGCAGGGGACATTCGAGAGGTCTCAATCGCTGGGCACCATTGTCGATACAATGCAACCTCGATATGGATCGGTGCATTGTCCAATTACGTCTGACGTGCTCGGTTGCATTGCCGATCGATAATGTTAAAACGAATATCGAGAATATTTCGTTAAAAAAGGAACGAGATACAACCGTTACTAACGATATTTTTCAAGATATACGTCCCTGACATAGAGTAGATCGAGTAAAAAATTAAATATTTAAAATGTATCGTAGTTATTAACAGAAGTATCGGTTATTCGATAAAACATTTATCGTACATAGCGCTACAAATGTCATTCATTTGTTTTTCAAGTTTTTATACCACAAGACTAAACACGTTAAAACCCCATAAAAACTACCTAAGAAAAGCTTCCCGAAAAAATTACTTCCCGCGGCTACTGTAAATAAATAATAGAATGTTGTGGGAAAAAACAGTACAAAAATGCTGAATGCTTCAACCCCAATTTACCCTACAATCTTTTTTCATTCTCTTTGGATTGTTGATTTTATTACAGAATATAAATTCACAAATTTATGTTTCCCTCGAATATGTATGTCTTAATGCGCAGAGAAAATAGAAGAAGAAGTTTGATCTGCATATAATTTCTAATCTCACGAGATGTGAATCGATACCAGTCCGATTCACCTTATTTTTTCACCTGGCCATATTGTAGTAACCCTCGGCGAAGTAATTTCGTCTTCCTCTTCGATCCCTCTGATCCGTTTTTCCTCGGTGACAATAGTACGTTACTAATATGTCGTCGCCACAATTCCGCTGCGAGGCAGGACATGTGACATTTTTCGGAGTTTATAGTATTCGAGCCGGGAAGATAGTAAAAGCGATACCTGGAGCATCCATCCCTACTAGGGATGGTACCCTACGTACCCTTTTTTTGGGGGGTGACTTTGCTTAGTGGACGACCGAATATTTTTCTGTGACTTTCATATCCTACTGGTAGCACTACGTTTGTTCTTATTTATAGAAAAGTAACGTTTGAAGTGTGAATTTCATATTCGACTCGTTAGTCTGAAATTTCTCTTATTTATAAATATAAAATTAATATTGTTAATTAATTAAAATTAATATTATTTATAAATATAAAATCAACGTTCGAGGCATGAAGATTTTTCTTCATATTCGACTCGTTGTATATTTTTTCATTTATAATTCAAATAATGCTTGAAGCATGAAGCATCTTCCGTTACTTTCATATTCGTTTCATCGCTGTAGGATTATTTTTATTTCGAAGAAAGTAATAATCCACAGCACGAAAATTGTAATAAAATAGAAATGAAATGTAAATATAAATACAGTAAAAGAATTCTAATGTATCAGATACATATATGTACATACTATTCATAGGTTGAAATATATCTAAGAGATGAGTCAAATAATCATCGTAAACGCATCTCCAATTTCCCAACTTTCCATTAGAATTCAATATTTGCAACGTCAAGTTGACGCATGTTTGCGTCCATTTCTTATCTAGCTTCACCAATAAAGTGAGGGTGATGAGGGTGTGACTCAGCTCCTTCCTTCCATCGATATCCGGTGTTCCATGTCGTTTCGCACGTAATTAGACGGAACTTCAATGGGGCCCGTTCGCAGGTAGCCCGCGCGAGCCAACGAGTGAAAGTGTGTCACCGTATTTTTCGTTTTTCACGTGTTACTCGCAGACGGTGGTCTTGAGACGTTTTGACGTCATGCGTTCCCGCCGATAGCCATTTCCGCGGGCCATTCACTTGACGTCCAAGTACACTTCGGTTTAACAAGATCCAGATAGAAGCCTACCGGGTAGAGATCTATAATATTTATCCAACGTGAAGAACGATGAAGTTGTAGGTACGGGAATAATGCTCGTTCGAAAAATACGAAAACATACGTGTCCGATCAAATGGAAACGAGAAGATCAGACAGAGGGTTATTACCAAAGGGTGAATTATGATCGTAAAAGAAACTATGGTGTGAAAATAAACTGCCACGAGTCACATTTTAACCATTGAGATATCACGAGCTCAGAGTAACAACGAAAATTCGTGGTTTTACTCGCTCGAGAGATAGAGAAGAATACGTGTTCGATCGAATAGAAATAAGAAGATCAAACGTGGGTTTACTAAAGGGGTGAATTGTGGTTCTAATGGTTTAAATACGAACTTGCACGAGTGAAAATTCATGATCTTATTGGCATCCTTTCAACAAAAGTTCGTGGTTTTACTGGCTTAAAAAATAGAACAGAGTACGTGTTCGATCAAATGGAAATAAGAAGATCAAATGTAGGTTTACTAAGGGGGTGAATTGTGACTCTAATGGTGTAAGAATAAAATGGTGTAAGAATAAGAGCCAAATTTCAGCTGTCGAAATATTACGACTTTATCACTATTGTTTCACTAAAAACGCGCCAATGGTTTCATTATCTCGTATCACTATCGACATTATCGTTCGATAAGAATGACGTTTTGCCGCACACCAAACCAATCCAACGTTTCTGGACCATTAATATTTTCTTTTCGCCATCCACATTACCAATATCGTAAATCTTAGCATACGATATGAAGGATGGAAGAAGTTGAAGATTAGTACATTACATCTATTCCCTAAGGATTTCAGAAACATATCGAAAATGTACAGTTTGTTTGAAAAATAACAGGATTGTCAATATATGTATTTTAATCACGGTGGATGTTTCTGCATACTATGAAATTACGATTCAAATAAATATGTACGAAATGCACAAATAATACACAAAGATTTACACGATACTTAAAGTACTCATTGTAATATTTAAAGGACGAAACAAATCTCATTCCTTTAGTTTTGTTCATAAAAATGTAAATTTGCGTACATGCACGTAGTTCACTCATCATACTTGTAAAAATCGTTCTTTTATTCAACATCGACACAACTCTAGAAATGGCCAACGTATGAATAGATTTCGGATTTTAATAATATTATTCCTTTTCACCACTCATATTTCAGCTGCTCAAAAGTCATAGATATCGACTAACGTCATAAATCCATACATTTTTCAGGAAACTGCTTCCAATAAACAAACTCGTGCAAGTGAAGAAATTCCTTCAGAAATTCGACGCTACGTGTATAATTGGACACGTATTTGGCAAGTAAAATCGAGAAACTTGCAAAAGACAGAGTCGATGATCGAATTCAAAGAGACTCGTTTAACAATTTCATACGTGTTATCGTATTATCGCATGAGTGAAAGAGGAAAGTTGAAAAATTAGCGTGCCACTCCTATCCTCGAGGGATGCGTGTAAACAGAACGAAGAACGGCAGAGGGTTGGTTCTGAAAGGGGGAGAAAGAGAAACCAACGATGGCGATGGAAGGGGAACACGAGGCAGTCGAGCTCGATGCACTCGGCCGTCTATTTAGTCGTTGGTCGTGCGCGCGCCATGCTGGATCGACAACGATCGTTTTTACGTTGCTATTGCGACCAAATGTGTCCGTGTTTTCCTCATCGACGCGTTAATTAAACAGCCTCCTGGCTCGTGAACGATCGTTGACAACGCCGGGGGGTTGGGGGGGAAACTCGGCGAGGAAATCGGATTAATCAGACCATATATTCCTCCGTTTTTGCAACTACGTACAGAACATTGCGACTGTGATGGAAATCGCGAGTGTCGTTGAAACTAGCCTCGATTCGATGGAAACGTACGTAACTGGTTGTCAAGCGAAAAACCTAGTGTTGTGAAACGAAGACTGTTCTACGAAATATCGTCGCAACAAGGAATTATTATACTAAAGTATACGCGTACATATTACTAAAATTTCGGTGCCAGTTGAGTCCAAGGTTTCTGCGTTCAACTGTACTGAAACTGCGAAGATTCTGTAATTAAACCGAAGTTTGTATTTAAGCTATAATTAAGATCCGTGGAATTAAAAAGTGTTAGCAATTGGCCCGAACTAAAATCAGAGATTGTAAAATTATATCTGAATTGAAGCTTCTGTTATCAAGGAGACGGCGAACCAAAGTTGTAGGCCTTTAAAATCGAAGGTTCTAAAATTAGATTTAAATTAAAGCGTTTAAAAAGTCGGCGAACCAAAGGCGAGTCGTTCATCTTAAAATTGAGGATTCTGAAATTAAATCACAATCAACGTTTCTGTTATTGAAAAATTCGCTGGCCGAAAGAGTTGACCTTAAAACTGAAGGTTCCATCACGCAACTAGACTACAGTTTTCGGAGTTGAGAAATCAGCAGACCGAGGGAGTTGACCGGCGATACTTGTTAACTCGGTTTCGAAGGCGAACGCGCCGGCTTGATAAGCGTTATCTGACTGCAATAATTGCAGGCTGTGTATTACGGTCGGCCATTGTCGTCGAACGTGGAGGCTCCGTTGAAGCGAAAGCTGCTGACCGTGTGTGTCAACAGGTGATACGATCGCGAGAGACAAAAGGTCGAGAGAGTGGGACGTTATCAATCGAACAGGAGTTTGAATGAAAGGGAAAGAGTGCGTAGCGAGCTCACATGAAACGAGAGAATAGAATCAAAAAGAGGCTGAATCGATCGTACAGTGCGTTGTAGCGTTTGGTCACGCGATAAGGTGAAGCTTCGCGTGCGCCGCGAGAAACTAGATAGAGTGATAAGGCCGAAAGAGAGTGGAAAAGGAGTCTGGCGCCTCGTTCCTTCCTCGCTAAAGTGACACGTCGCCTTGGCCAATAAAACGACAGACGGTCTAAACTGAACGGAATCGGCAGCTGCTCTCCCGGTGTGCGCCTCGTACGTTGGCCCCGTCCGCTTTAATTTCAGATCCAGTCAGACCTAGCATTAAATCCTCGGTCGAGTATCCAGTGAAAAAAGTGATCAGCAGATAACAAGAATCTTTTTTTGGGGCCTTCCAATTGCTTTTCCTCTTTTTTTATTTTGGTTCGTTTGAGAAAAGTTGGTGTTGTTTCTTTCTTTTTTATCTTGGATATACGAGTTAATAGTGAAACGAAGATCGAAAATATCGTGGACGATGACTGGACGAAACTGATCGAAAGGGGAGAAAGAAACAGAGGATTCGTCAAGATGATGATGGCACCGCAGGTCGTGGGTGTCTTGTTGAAGAAACCGGGACAGCAGAACCACCCACGTTTTCCACCGTTGGACCCACAGGAAACGAAAATCAGAGGTTAGTTTCTTCGTAACGGATCTGCTTTGTATCTTATCTAGTCTCGACTGTGTTTAATTAATAATATCAAGGAAGTCCTGCGTGATAAACGAGTTTCGCCTTGAGAATAAACGTTTTTAGGGATCGTTGAACTCCTCCTGGGGTTAGGTTGAAGATTTCGCGTGGAATTTAATTATTGGACATACGAGGCAAACGTGTTCGGTTGAGTTTAAATTGGTTTGAATGTGACTCTAATGGCGTTAGTTGGGCTGGAAGTAGTTGTTTACCAGTCGATTGGATGCGCGGAAACGTAAACTCACCATTCACCACCGGCCTTCTATGCTCGATCCTCATTATATTATCGATGTTATGATTCATTGGGCCGTGTTGTTACAACATTCATCTTATCGGGCCATAACTCGAGGCGCTGTTTCGAATGAAAGTGAATGTTCAACCGTTCCCTGAAACACGCGGGTTTCGCTCATCGGATCTATCGATTTTCTGGATAAACCTCGTATCGAAAGAAACCTGGTGTTTTACGTATCTCGCTGATTAATAGCGTGTGGAATGATTTAGCGTGATATTCTGACGATTTATCATGCGATAACGGTGAAATACGTTTATTAGCCGTTTTAGCGCTCTGAATCTATATATTGGTTTTGAAAAATTGCTTATCTTGTACTAGAAACTCTTGTATTTGCAGATAATATTGTTTATGTATCTTGTGATTATCAAATGCTTGGTTTATTATTTTCCTATCGTCAATGATTTGTTACGTGTAATCCGTTACATAATCAGTTACATAAATATATTTAATATCGTGCAAAATATGATATGCGATTTTTAATGTCTGTAACAAATCAGCTGAATGATATGAATTGTCGCATTTGGATCTTCAAACGATTCCAAGTGAATCCAATTCAGAGAAGGAAGATTTTAATCAACAATAAAAAGATTAATATTCATGAATCTTTTCAAAATAACGTGGAAACACCATGACGAAAGTAGAAAGATCTTAATCAACAATAAAAGGGTTAATATTCATGAATATTTCCCAAATAACGTAGGAACGTTATTATAAAAGAAAAAAGATTTTAATCAACAATAGATGGGTTAATATTCATGAATGTTATCCAAATAATATATAAAAGTCGTGACGAAAAGAAAAAGATTTCAATCGAAACTAAAATGATTAACAATCGCGAATTCTTTCAAAATAACGAGGAAACGTGGAAGAAGAAGAAAGATAGATAACAATATCAAAATAGTTAACATTCAGGAAGTCTTTTTACGTAACATAGAAACGTCGTGACGTAGAAGTAGAAAAATTTCAACTAATATTGAAGTGTTAATATTTGCGAATTTTCAAACAACGTAGAAACACCACGAGGAAAGTAAGAAGATCTCGATCAACGTCAAAAGGAATAATATTAATGTTCACCACTTCTTTACGTTTAATATTGCAATTAATATTCAGGAATTCTTTTCAAATAACATGGCAACGTCATGTCGAAAGAAGAAACATTTTAATCGACATTGGAAAGATTAACATTTAGAAATTCTTTTCAAATAACGTAGAAAAGTCACGAAGAGGGTAGAAAAATTCCAACTAACGTTAAAAGGATTAATATTCGCGAAATCATTTCAAATATCACGAAAATGCCGTAACTGAAGAAGAAAGGTTTCAACCCACGTCAAAAGAATTAATACTCCACGAATCTTTTGCAAATATGTAACATAGAAATATCGCACTGAATATAACGGAAGAACACGAGCCGTTCACCAAGCGCCGCCATTCCTTCACTTGTCTTAGCATAATAAAAAATAGCGTATCACGAAATTCTTGCGGTCCCCCGGGCGACTAGTATGGTCGGCTTTTTCCGCAACGGAAACTCGCAACCTCTCACGATTCGATTGACAATTCGTGCTCCGTAATCCGGTATCTGGGCTACCGTGGTAACGGGATACTTTTACGCGGTTATCCACTCTGGGGAACATGAAAACTGGCTGTCTAGCGTCGGCTTCCACTACGAGAAGCTTCTCGTTCCTTTTTCTCCGCATACGAGCTCTACGATCCGAGGGATCGTGGCCCTGACACCGTCCATGATTTAATGTCAGGGTTGACGACACCCGAGGAAATTTCACCGGCTTCGATGACAGAATTTATACGAACCTTTAATCACCGTGGATCGATCGAGGTCGAACGAAATTCTGGAAACTCTTCGTCTCCTCAACGGATTTTCTTCGTTTTTAAGTACATTCCGCGTAAAAATACGGCTGAATTTCATTTTGCGGCACACCAAGTTTCTAATCTGTCTTAGTAACATATGGTAGGTAGTTTATAACGAGTAGGATCCGAATATAGTTATTTCAGTAGTTAGGCATCTGAAAGTTTAGAGCAGATGCTTCGGATGAAATTTATGTTGAATTTTATTCCATTCTTTTCGTCATATCATTTTAAT
Source organism: Bombus impatiens (assembly GCF_000188095.3). NCBI lineage: Eukaryota > Metazoa > Arthropoda > Insecta > Hymenoptera > Apidae > Bombus > Bombus impatiens. Next base: position 1,983,479 of record NT_176446.1, read on the forward strand.
TCTATCAATACATGTACGTGTATAACACGCATTACGAATGATGTTGCAGTTGCTAGTCATAATTCCACTTTTCGCAACGATTTCCAGTTAATCTTGTTTATAGGTAGATGACAAATAATGTAGTATCTGTTTTGTAATGTTTTATCTAATCTATATCATCCGATTTCAAATATCAATCACGATATGTGGCTTAATGAACGATATCCCGAGTTCTAAAAGATATCACTTGGAAAAATCGGTAAGAATACCTGGAAAGTTCTTCGTTGAGTATCGCGTAGGTTCAGGGTTGAGATAAAAGTGGGAGGATCGCGCGAAAGCTTGTTGCGCCGTGTGGCTAATTGTGACTGACAAGTGGAGTACCTAAATTCCATCGTTTACGGCAGGTCAAGAAACAGTAAAAGGAAAGCAGGTGAGTCTATCAACGTATCCGTACTGGTTTTGACGCCGCCACACTGAATTTCTACCTGCCTTCCTCCCCCTGTACGACCAATTATCAAACACCCTTTCTCTTCTAACGGAAACTTCTCCAATTTTTAACTCCTTACTTGTTCTATTTACAAACTATGTTCTAACTTTTCGAAATGAAAAATGTCAAATAGCACTGTTCACAGAAACGAATTTATAATAAATGTGTAATATTAGCTTCCATGGAGGCAAATCTCAAACTTCAGGACCACATAACACTCATCAAAAGAAGTAAGAATCTTTTAATAAACGTGGGTCCACATATCATTATAATTATTTGACATCTTCATCGACGAATTATTTATTTACGTATAGGATATGATAAGGAAACATCAGCTGGTTATGCACAATTTTCTAAGCAATGATGTGGCTATCAGTTCCTTCTTCGTATGTTATCCTTTGACAACTTGCGTTGGGATTATCATCAGTTCTTTGTAGAACTTTTTTTCCTAACTGAAATCTAAAAATTCGACCTGCTTCCCATGTTCCACAATTTAGAAAATTACCCTTCAATATTGTATCTCTTAATCGTTGACATATGGCAGTGAACGAATTTATGATCGGCTGTCTGCAGTGCAAAAAACATTATTCACGCAATAAAAAGATTCTTCTCTTATGATATTACAGACTCATCTCGGAAATGTTTTATAAAACCAATGACATATGGAGACATATTTATCAAGACTTTTGCTTCTGACGAGTACCACATGGTCCTCAACTTTGGCTGCAACTCTTCGAAACATCCCGTATATCCCAATAACTTTTGTAGCATTACCGTTACAAAAAGATAGTGGTCTCGATTTTTTACTTTCACAAAGAATACTTTTCCCGGCAGCGTCGACTTTTCCCCGGACACGGCCAATGCAACAAATTCGGCACTTAATCGTGCAGAAACGGAGTTAATCGAAGGGAAAGTTTCTTTATACGCGAATGCGAGATGTTAGGGCATTACGTTACGCTAATTTTCCAAATTCTCGATGAATTTTCGAGCCGACCAGGTTCGAACGAACCGTGTATAGATGTTGCAGAAGGGGAGTTTGAATCCCTTGCATTTCATTTTTCGAAGCATCTTCAGTTCCTCTCTTCGGTTCCCCTCGAAGGATTTTTCGCGAAACGCGAGTCCTGACATAAAGGAGCGTTCTTTGTAGTGCAGAGGGGCTTTGCAATTCTTGTAAATAGCCAATGGGTCCCCTTAAAGAACCCCACGGAACTCGCACGAGTGTCCGCAAATGGTGACACACGTTTCACACTTCGAGGTCCGCGTGTGCGAGCCGGGAAACAGGATCTCCGGATTTTTTAGGCTGTACGCAAGTGGCTGTTGCCTTGCCGTAAATAAATTGTCGCTCATGAAATATCCGACCAATGGTCGAGGTGAAATAAATTTGCAACTCAATGACACGGCCTCCACGATAACGTCCACGTTGACAAGAGGCACGACTGGGACGTTTCTCCTCGAATTTCGCGATCCTTTCGGACGTGTATGCTTCGGTATGATGGTTCAATTTCTTATCGACCTTGAATTCGAAAGACGAAACTCTTCTCCTTCGAGTTTGATAAATTTAAGGATTTTTTTGAAAATTTCATCGTATGATATGACCGTCAAATAACTTTTGACTTTCAACACGTTATGTAAATGTGCAAATATAGAAAACTTAAGTGTGTTTTTATTCACGATCACACTTTCATATCTATCTCGAATTCGAGAGGTTGTTCCTTCGAATCTGATAATTTTCACGATCTTCAAATTCTATTCATCGTTTCGGACCATTTATAACAACGTTTAAGAACTTTTGACTGTCATTACGTTTTAAATGACAGATATTACTGTCAAGGAGACATACGTATGTTTCCTTTTTAGGGTAATATTATAATCCTGTGAGCAGATTTATGTTCTTAATAAATCTGATGAATTTTTGTTGGTTTCAGTCTTCTGACTATGCCAGTGTAGCATTTATTTAACGAAAAATTTATGTGAGATTCAACTGTCGTATTGTGCATCTTCGTGACTCATGTAATTTCTTCCTGTTCAGGGAAGATGTTTAATGCCTTACGAATTTCCTCACTTCTGACGCATAAGAACGGATCTATGATCGTGCGAATTATTTTACCAACCAGAATTCTCACTTTTTTATATACTTTTTTATATCTGGCTGCTATTCTTTAAAGTTGGATTGTGTAGATTTGAAACCATATTCATTATAAATAGAGGTGTTAAATAGTCGATATTCAATTAATAGTATAATAGTAGTTTTAGACTAATAGTACAATATAAATAGAGTGAGAATAATATCGAATATCCTTTGTCTGGAGGAAGACTCGAATATGTCATTTAAGGAAGTCAGAATTGGTATTTGCGAGTAGAATGTACTGTATCGTAATTCCCGTTGCGTCGCGAGGACGCCAGCTTGTGCACGCTATTGAAATTTAGGTCACAGCGTCGAATTAAGCACGGTTCACAAGTGCCATTGACGAAAACCCGCTACGACCAGGGATTAAGATGTATACACGAAGATAATGTTTAATCCCTATTCGTCGAGTTTCTTCGAATGTCCGCGAATCCTTTCATGAACTCAATTCTATCCTCCTGTGAGAAGTTTGCCCCGGTTGATACGTTTACGAGAATTAATTCCTTAAGCTTCTCTCGTTGAAGGAAAATGGAGGACCTTTATGGAACAAGAAACCATTGGGAAATCCTTTAACGACGAACAAAAAGAAAGATGTAGTACGTTTCCTACTATTCAAACGTCATGATATATAATAATTGAAATTCATAACCACACTTTCTTTGGATGAATTGAAATTCATAACAAAAGCTTCCTCCACACTTGCCATTTTTGTTCGATTCATTTCCCTTTTTTTATTGGTATATTCATCATATTACACAATTGCCACGAATATATCCGTTCTTGCAGTAACTCGCAAAAATATTGCAATATTTTCTAGAAATCTTTTATGAATATTACCAAACACAATTAAACAATATTAGTAATGTAATGAGACTCGACTATTATACTGATAAAGCTCGACACAAGTTTGATAAAAGTTATCTGAAGTAGAAAAGTATATGAAGCTACAAGAAACGTATTTAATTGAACCAGGAAATTATAGAATCTTGATAAATGATTTTATAGAATCAGTCAATTTTCATTCGACATGTTTCATTCATCGTGAGACAAAATATAGATAATTTTTGATAATATTAATTCCAGCATATTGCGAGTCTTCTGACAACTGGAGTACGTCATTATCTAAAAAGTCAAGAAAACGAGGATTGTTCTTGTTACGAGCTCCTCTATTTTCCTAATAAAATTTTATTCATGACGTACAATACCATCAAAAGTAATTGCATATATACCTTTATTTCACAGTGAAGCAATTTCTTATCCGGTTCTACATTTCATTGCCATAATACCACATTGTCATTCCATATCAAAGTATTACTAATGATATGAAATTTAACATACTTGGTCCTAAATTAAGTAACAAATTAAGTAACAAACAGAATGGTATGCAAACTTCTTTTGTAGCCACTGCAAATGAGCGCGGGTGTAAATAAAAAGGACACGGAGGTGATCGTGCAAATGACACGGCGAACGATGCGAAGAGGATCGACTGCAAATCGCGAGGAACGACACCGTGACTTAGGTTCGTCGATCGAATCGAATCTCGGCCACGAAAGACGCGCGTTCTGCCTTTCACTAAATGCTCGACCGTCTTCTTTTACACGTATTCGGGATTCAAATAGTCGACCCGGTCGTGCCATTTACCATTCGAGGTTCTCTATATCATTGCGCTGTCCGTAGAGCGTTCCTCATTGTGCGTATCCAAACACACGTCCCGCGAGGAAAACAATGAGATTAAACTTGGACTGATTTATTCGCTGAAGGAAGAGTAAAATTATCTCTTGTGTAATATTTCATTTTATACTCTTAATCTGGCTGCGATCTTGGAATTTTTATATTTTAATCTTGTCCTTATTTCGACAAACGAAAAATTGCGTTCAACCTTGAGATATTTGTTAACGTTGGAAAAATAGAATTGGTTGAAAATGACCGAAAAAATGCGGCGTTAGATTGCAAACGTGGGTCGTTCATGTGTGTTGCGATCTTTCGATGGATAATCTAAAGATAGTCTAAAGAAAATTTTAAAAAATTCCTATGAAATCTTCGAAAATACTAAGTTAAAATTATCATCAATTTTTTGAAAAACAATTGAAATATATTATGTGGTAAACAGTATGAAATAAAACACATAAATAAAAATTCATATTTACACGCCAAGGCTTAAATAAGATAGTATAATATAGTTACAGATATAGCTTAAAATTTTCTCCTCGAATAGTAGAAACAACTGTGGTGGTACTCAAATTGAACCATGTGAACAGCGCTTAAACGCGCGGCGCAGATTGAAAATGTTTGTAAAGTCGTGGAAAACGGGGGCAGAGGAAGTGGAACGATTCCTCTTGCGGTGTTATTCGTAGGTAAACAGGTGTTTCAGAGGAACGTGGGCGCCGCTATGGTGGGCGATTTCAATAATTCACTTTCATCTGTTTCCGAGCTTGCCTAAAGAAAGGAGAACGATACCTGATTTTAGAAATAAATCTAACATAAAAAAATCTCGAATTTCTACAATTTTTTAGAAATTTTATTTTCCTTCTAAATCTTAAAATATACATATATATATTTTTTAATTTGTGGGTTTTATTTCATTCCTATTTCACTAACTATGTTCACAAAAATATAAATTTGCATAAAAATTCGTAGCCTACTCATCACGCTAATATATAAAGATATATGTCACAAAATATGAACGTTGAATGTTCGTAGCTAGTTATACACTTGTAAGAGCGTATTGCAAAATTTGTTTCTTTCGTTTGAAAATATATAACACAGTACATAAAAATTGAAAGGATGATTCTATATAATATGAAAGTGTATTGCAATGTTTTCTCTGTTTTGATATATTCGTTCTCGAGCAAAGTACTGCAAAACTCTTTCCTCGTTGCTTCATTAATATTAAAGCAGCGGTTAGATTGGAAGATCGCTCCAGTTACGAGAGAATAATTAAAACAGCAGGCGTGGCGAAGTTGATCTCCTTCGGTTACTCGACTTAGCCAGGTTTGCAAGTGATCATTTTCGATAATCGTCGATCACTCGGCAAAGCAATCGATCGAGGCTCGACGAGTCTTGGAGCGTAGAATTGACGTCTTCCGTGATTTCTCGCGCAAAGAACACGCCAACAAAGAAAAAAATATTCGTTTCTCCGAAGAAATGCCGTTCGACTAGTAGCCATCCATCTATCGATCATAAATCGATCACGGATCGCGTCGAGAAGCTGAGGAATCGTTCCGGTGAAAACTGGACGTGACCGTTTTTTTATTTCACGACGATCTCTCGCCGCATCGATATCACAATTAGCCGACCAGAGGATTTAATAATATTCACTTTCTAATTCCAGAGTTCGTGATTGCACCGAACTTGCTCGGTCACGACTTAACATTTTCGAGTGAGCCTCATTATCGATCGTTTTCGGGTTCTCGAATTGCTCTACATTCCTCTGCTAGGCATAGATAAAATACGTTTTTCGCAAAACAACTGTAAAATGATTGCAAAAATATGAAACAATTAACCCTTGCAAATTTTTCGCAAACCTAGAAGAAGTAATTTAAAAAATCTCGCTACTTTGAGAATTTTATTCTGAAGATTTGTGGTTGAATAAAAATCGTAATATTACTTTCTCCGCAAATTAAGAGAAGCAGAACTTAGAAAAGTAAAATTGTAATTTTTCTACGTCACAAGACTGGAAAGGATAATTTCAAAAATATTTTACAGTATATTCTGAAGAATAAGTAAAAAGATCTGTTCCATTGTGCTGTAATATTTTCTTCCAAGTTCGTTGCTCAATAATGTTTTCCCGATGAATTAAAAAAAGAACAAAAATTAGACTGATCGAACTTGCAACGACGTACACAAAACCGAACAGTTCGACAAACCCGTATACTATTTGCGATAAGGCTAATCTAAATGGATTTTACATAAGCAGAGCTCGTTGAAGCGGAGAAGAACTACTTACATACATATGTATACGCGATCTCTCGAACAGAAATAGTAGCACAATGAAGAGCCGGCGGTTATACGCAGAACTGTATATTATCTCGTTGTTCCGTGCTTCTTATCACAACCTCGGATGATAAAGCATCCGGAATTATTCAACGTTCAACGTACGTCTCGTTGGACCGTGTTCCCTTCGCGTAGTTGATGAGTCTCGACAAAAGCGTCTACAAACAACTGTTTCGAATTACATATGAATACGCTCCAAACTAAAACTGCCACGTTATTGAAAATAAAACGAAGCTCGTATGATAAAAAACTTCGTAATACGAGAATTATGAAAATCAACAGCAGCAATCGTTCGAGAAACAATCCAGAAATCATCGTCGTTATCGTTTATCTAAAAAATATAATTCAGATGGTCGCTCTGTTAGAACATGGAACGTCGATATTTTTTTGTCGGCGAACGATTTTCTCCGATAGTATCGGCGAGTTGTTCCGTCGACCCCTTTAAGCCGGATTTCTACGAGGTTGTATCGCATAGAACCGGGTTCTGGCCGCCCAGATTCGCAACCAGTCCTGCGAGGGAAAAGCGGTTGTGAAAATGTCTCGGTGCGAGTCGTGCGGCTAGATCTACGTGATCCAGGATCTATGATCGTGGCGCACGCCGCGATCGTGCGCGCGTTCACCGACTGGATCGCGTAGCCTCTTCCGAGTCGAATTATTATTTTCTCGATGAAACGCGTGCCACAAAGCAAGATGCACCTTCGTCTGGTACACTTTCACTATTCCAGCTGTTCCAAGAAGTTTGCTCCCTGTACCATTTTTTCCTTTTCTTCCTTTTTTCTTCTTTTTCTTTTTTTTTGTTGTATAATTTTGGAATTACGCCACTGCATCGATGAATTTGATAGAAATCGATGAATTACATCAACAGGTTTGAAACTATATCGCTGGTCGAGAAAGGCATGCAATTCCATGCAAATTTAGAGATGAGGAAACTTATATGCAAAAATACATAAAATTGAATTCTTATAAAAACTTTTGCCTTCTTGTAATCGATTCAAACTGTTATTTATGTATGTGCATTGTTTTCTACAGAACCTACATTTAATGCATTTAAATATTCAGTGTGATTGATTTCACTGTATAATAAAAAGAAATTATACAGTAGAGAATAATAGATTTTATCGAAAAAATAAAGAATTTATTAAATTTTATTTTCATTATGGATAATCGTTGTATAATTCTGGATAGAAAATCAAACTTAATAATATTATGCAGGAATTTTTATTTATTATATTTATTAATAGTGCTAACTTCCATCTTGTAATTTCATTAGTATGTAATACTAATTCAATCGTGTAAGAGGATCCACGTCCGCGTTGATATCATCCGATCGTATCTGAATGAAGTTACAGAGAGGAATTGAGCAACTCGTTCTCCACAATTTACCAATGTATTCGATAAAAGTGCAGATTCCCATTACGTGTTAACTAGGTTGAAATCGTCGAAGGAATTCGATACGAAATACTAGTAATGTTTCTGCCTGCTTATCTATTACATAATCGCAGAATGAATATCAGAACACTGGATATTCATGACGCTGTAGAATTTCTATGGAATCGAGGAGGGAAGTCGAGAATCGGAAAGCTCGTTAATTCCATTGACACCGACTATGTAGGATGGCTGAATTTCACCAGCCGCGATTCTTACTCCAACCGGCTTGGATATCATATTTTACTGCGATCAGTTTTGCCTGGAAATGTACGGGACGCTATGGGACTTTCTAAAAAATGATTTGCATGAGGTAAAAATATTCCGTACGACGACACACGCGAGACTCGTTAGATTGTCAAAACTGTGCGCGACGTCCTGGATAGGAAATTAAATCAGGAAGTGGAGAAGAAAAGATAAGAAAGTATTGGCAGGGAAAGATCGTTTCATAAAATTGAATCGACAATAAGAAATAGGAACAAGGAAGCAGAACGTATTACTTTTATGGAGAAATGAATTTGATGACTGGGAAGTAGAAAATGAGAATCTAATTGCGTGAAGTGGCAAGCCATTGAAATTGAAACCATAAAAGTTGGATTCTAATACTTATACGGTAGTATGTACATAATAATCTGTTTATAAAGTAATGAGAATACTAATATACTAATTCATACATCGAGTATATTTGTTAAAATTGCTCTTTCTATATAAAGTATACGCTTCTTCAAGATATATACGTTTCTAAAAATGGTCAACTAATAAATGAACAAATTTACAAGTTCTTGTATGTATCCTTGTCATATTTACTTGTATGGTAGCAACATACTTAGCCACAAGTCTTTTATCGCAGTTTTGTGTCTTAGAAATAACGCTTATGGAAAACTATATCAGTATATGGATAAGCAAGTACATATTGCAAGTATATTTTAATATCTATTGATAGTTAAGAGAAAGAAATTCTATAAAGTAGAGCAAAGCTTTTGGACAACTTCTGTTCCGATCACCCATGATTAATCAAGTAACTTTCGCCTGACAGATGTCATTTTTTTCCCGCAATATCCAGACGAGCTTTTTCCAATATACACGTTCTGCGACTTTTCCCCACGACATGAGGCATCCGCATGACTTTTTGCCGGCGCACGTGTTTCTCCGGTCCACGAATTAATTAATGTCTCAAGTGGGTGTAATTAGACGCCCTCGCGCGTCTGTCGCCGCAGCAAGAAAATGCGGAGAGAAGAGACAGAGAGAGAGAGAAAGAGAAAATAAAGACTTTGCTCGCGTCGCGTGGAACGATGGCCCCGGCGGAAAGAGAAAGCAGCAACGCGTTTGAATAGAAAACTATCTCGTTGAAATCCCTCGGTTTAGCATTTTCTGCCAATGTTTTACCTTCGATCATGATATTAATAGTCGCACGGTTAACCCTGCTGTTCTTCTCTCACTCTTTCTTCACCATTGTATCCCTTTAGATATCTTCTTCTCAAATTTTCAAATACTTTATCCACGAAAATAAATTTAGAAAATAAATGTGATCATCCAAATATAATATAAATACTGCATAACTATGCTGCAATAATTCTAAAATATATTTATACCTGATATACATATTATTTGAAAAGTCCAAAAACATTTAGAGGAAAAATAGTAATGAGAACTAAAAGTAACGTAATTCGTAGTATAAAGGGTGGAAAGAACTCGAGAACTGCTTCAGCAAGCTGAGTGTAGTTCATCGAGCAAACAAACTCTATGTCCATTAATTTCTTTCCCAAGTTTCGTTTCGAAGGCGACCGCAGTTCTAAACTTTCTCACCCAATAGCCAATGCTTCATTGAGCTCGCTAATTCTGAGGAAAAACTTTCTTCTCTGCTCCGAAAAGAACGCGAAATTGTTAAGTGGACTGTACTACGACAGGCCCCTGCACACGATAGCGCGGCTAATGTCCATTAATTTCTGTGACCGGCTGGTTTTGATCCATTAAGGACTACGCAGCAAAATAATGCGTAAAAATTATATAAACGCGACATTATTTATCGTTTATTGGTATTGTTTACCCATACAAAGATCATTAGAAATAGTTATGTAATAATTTCTCCCAACTAAAATTTAAAAGTCTAGATGCCAGGAGAAATAGTATCAAATACAGACACATATTACACAGATCCTTGAATTTATGACATAAAAATCAAATAAATTGTAAATTATAAAATATAAATATAAAATGTAAATATTGTCCAAAAGAAAATTGAAAACGAACCCTATCAACGCAATATTGGTTCTTTATGAGTCAAATTCCACTTTACACCGGAATTTCTCATCAATCGTCTGAATCAATCGTCGGACTGAGGATGAAGGGATCGAAAGACACGTCGTGATTAAACAGATTCGCGGTTAATCAAGTTCCACGAGGAATTCCAGCTCTGTCGCGGCTTCTGTCCGAGCTGACTGTACTTCATCACGATTGGGTTAACTATGTAGATGGGAAACATCTTGCATAGTGGGGCGTTGGTTCAATAATGATAGAGCAGACGCGATAACGGGAACGAAACGGACAAGCTGACGAGGCGCGACGAGCGATGTGGAATTTTCGGGTGCGTTAGCTTGGCTTCTCAGCTGATGGGGATAATGCGTGGACAGGAAATGGCCCTCTCCCTTTTTTCTTCTTTCCGACTGCTTGTGCGTCACAGATAAACCCGATTAACAGAGAGGGCAGGGAATTAGGGAATTGACGTAAGGGAAGGATCTTCGTGCTAGAAATTCCTCAAAATTGTCACTGACAGATATTAACTACTCTTTAATTCTAATTCATTCTTAGAGTCATTTTCAACCTAGTTGTATTTTGCTATCTCTAACAAGCTTCTCGAGCTTGAAGAAACATTAAAGTAATTGTTATGGGTTTTCCTACTAATGCTTTTGTTTGAAATTTTAATAGAACATTAAACTTTTGGTGCGTTAAAATGAGAGCATTACTCGGACCATTAACATTGTCTGGATCATTCCATCATGAGGAACTTTTACCAGTATAAAGTTAAGAGTTAGCAAAGAAAGATCAGTTTCAAATAGATAATTGAATTGAATTGGTCGAGATATGAATACAGCGCAATTAAGCTAATGAATATGATGAATATGAATGAAGCTAATGACAGTATAAAACCATTGCACAATTTAGGTTAGAAAGTTTTCACAAGTTTCCAATTTCATTCCGGAACCAAGGCAAAAAATTCGAGACACTCGTGATTGAAATATATTTGTAGGAGAATCAACTACGATAATTTTCTTTGTAGGATAACGAGAAATTTCTACATCTTCAAAATATCCAAGCACGTGTTTCTCCGGTTTTAAAAGAGTGTTAAAACCTGTATTTGCATGAGAAAAGGTTTGAAATATTGGTAGAAAGGAAGAAATTCTAACGTTGACACGACACGATTCCCTCACAACCTATACTACATAACATTGTTGTGTTGATCATATCTACCGTTGACCATTTCCAAAGGAATCAACCTCGAAGAGCGTGCCAACTCAGTAGGCAGCTAAAGATCAATAGAAAAATCATCTGCAGTCGGAGGACGAGTCAGCTGTTCGTCGACTGATTCGTTTTATGTATATAGTAAATAGTGAACAAGCGTGAAACTTCCGTGCCTGCTGAGAGATTTAAAACGAACCGAAAATATGCTTATATCTTGGCTTACGAAAGCATTTGAAGCTTCAACATACAAAACATTTATGTCCATATCGTACAAGTTGTATAAAACATTTTGATATTTTATTAGTACTGTAATGAGATACAGCTGTCATGACTATATCGGTCAAATTTGAAACTAATATGAAATATGCATAGCAATTGTGAGATATTTATGTATTTCATGCTTACATTTAGTAAAACATTAGTATACTACATTAATAGCCATTTTAAGCATATAATAAGTGTTAAAGATAACTGGGGTTTACTAATATTATAAATTTATATTAATATAGCAAATACAGTTAACAAAGTTATATCAATATAACAGACAATTCACTTAACGCCTAGTTCAAGCGTTTTCAGTGCTAATTTTCTATTATTATTTTCAGATTTGTTTCAAGCTTTATCAGTGTGATAATGATAGTCACTTTTCATAACAGTGTTAATGAAATTTCAAAACGTTTCGTATTACACACATAATACATTCATGAAAGATGTATCAACAAGTGTTCCAATACTTTCTTGAGTCTGTGAGTATGTACACAATAGTTTAACTGGCAATGAGGTAAGATACGAAGAGCTATGAAAGACTGTAAGAAGAGAAAGAGAAGTTAGATTGCCACGAGGGAGATGAGTAAAGATGATGAATTGGAAGGGATACCAAAGATCGTGAGGAAAAAAGTGTACACATATTAGATAAAAGAGTGTGTATAGTGTGGAAAAAAGAAGACGGAGACAGGTCAGGACGTTGCACCGATTGCTGTGACCCAGTGGTCGCTTATGGATGCCTCGTGTTGTCTTCCTATCTCTGCTTCTTCCACTATTCCTTTCGACACTGATGATACTGCCTCTGCGACCTTCGAACACCACTTTGGACCAATTTTTCCTTGTCGTCACTATTTTATTTTATTTTACTGTTTTTCCTAGCATCGTATTGGAATGCAAGAAGAAAGAACGCTTTAAGTATAGTCGACGCGTGATTCATTTATATGACAGATTGAAAATCAGAATGATGTAAGTCAGTCCATTGTTACGTATAACACGATGTTCTATTTTCATTATTATAAAAAACCTCAATACTTCTGTTTCTTGAAGTTAAACATCGATTGACTAGTTAAACGAATAATTCTTTCAAGGGTTATAAAATACTGCTTGTTTTTCTCGCTATCCGAGCTGTTTATGACTCATATTTATCCGATTTATAGCAATAACGACGACACAAAGGTGATTAGGGAATATTCGAGTACATAGGTTTGCGGTTACCGTGGCGACAGATCGTGATATGGAAACTCGTAGTGATATCGTTTTCTTTCGTTTGATCGATACTCTTCGACTCAGGCATGGCCCCAAGGTCAGCTCTCGTAGAGGTGAACTGGAACACAGACCGTAAAATAGATTGTTTTAACGCGATACATAGTTATTTGAATTTGAATCAAAGCCTAAGCTTCACCACATTAAAATTCAATCTCGAACTTTGCATAGAATAATCAAACTTGCATATCACGCGACAGACCGTTAGTCTGTAATGCAATGTAAGAATGAGAAAATACAGCGTTCTGTATATCCCGCAAGAGACAATATCAAAAACGAGAAAATAATGCGAATAACTCTATCACTGTGTTATTTGAATCAGCGAGGTGGTATTATATAAGAACCAATAAAATATACAAGTAACTTCCGCAAATAAGACAATGTACACAAGCTATTGGATTATAATTACGGCAGAGAATATTAACACTAGGTGAACAAACTTCTTTCTTCTCGAGGAGTAGAAATTATTTCTTCCTAGGAAACCGGCCAACAAGCTGTCAATGTACACGGCATATTTCACCGTTTATCACGCCGCTGCTAACAAGTTAAATAATCTGTTTTCAAATATAGATCGCTCAAAAGTTGTTCAACCAAATTTTCCAAATTACTCGGCATGACTGGAATAACCTCATCGTAGCCTGTTATAGACAATTCAACTGATGAAGAATGTACGTTTTAACCTTAATAACTGTGCAAATTGGTTGCTTTAAAATGCATTTTTGCCGGGAGCGCGATAGACCGTGTTACAGAGAATTCCTCGAGAGGAGAACAGCGAGGAACAATTAGATTCCTAACAACAATGCGAGGTTAATAATTCCATTTTTATGATTAATGATAGACTGACCGATGCACGCGGAGCTGTATAACCATTTCAGATGGTCTTTTTCTTCTGTTTCCATTCACGATTCTCGTTCGTCCCACCGAGAGTGCACGTGCTCGTTATTTCAGCAAGGCTGCGCGTACTTCGAATCCACCGCTACACTTTTTGTGGGTTAACTAGCCAGGCATTCCGCTATGTTGAAAGATAAGTAGAACAACCATACGAACCCATGCAAGATAGTAAGCCTTGTAATTCCTGCGCGTTACGCGCACGAGCGTAGCGCCTTCTTTTCCGCGTTACCTATCTCCTTTACTCCCTACTTCGTTTACAGATTTTTTACCAATTTTTCTTTATATTTTTTATCGTGTCTTCTATTAGGATTTTGTAATTTCCACTTCTTCCTATGACTTGCTTTTCTGTTTATGATCAGTTACAATAGTCTTTGTTCGCTGTACGACAAGAGTACTTTTATTGAAATCAAAATAAGATTTAGTAAGACTATTCTCAGCTCACAAGTCTGTTATTTACAGTCATCAGTTGTTTAAAAATCCACCAGAGGAAATATTTCTACTGCTAACAAATTAACGAACAAAACCTTCTTTCACAGGCTAAGAAGAATTCGAACTTTGGGCGGGTTAATAAATAAACGTGATTTATTTGATTAAAAGCAACTATTTATAAAATATACGAAAATTTTCGTGCGTGTTGCATGTATTTGTTTCCTACTTCATTAACGATTTCTTAAATCATTTCGAAATCTCAAATTTTCCTGAACTCGTCTTCTTCGCTTCTAACAAATGGACACGATTTATCTTAATGAGAATAACCCTTTTACATAAGATGAACGAATTTTGTGAATGACCATACCTCACATCTATTATACTTCTTGCATTCATCAACGAGATTTCATCATTCTGCAATCTCAAATTTTCTTCAATCCTTCGTCTCGATTATCTTCGTCACTAATTCTTCCTACCTACTCTCCGTGCCTTTCACCGCCATTTTATAACTTTATAATCTCCTCTCAGTTAGAACTAAAGAAATTATATACATTCTCCTCTGAATTACATACATTGAATCACAACATATTCGCGACCTACTGATTCGCTAGATTTCCCAAGATTCAACGTTGAGAATCTCACTTCCGCGAATCTCGTAGGTTTTTTTTTTGTTTCATTAACTGGAAGAAAATCGCCAGTTAATCGCGCGTAGACAGGCAAAAGAAAAAGGAGCGATGCACGTGGAAGGGAACGACGGTTAACAGCGATCGGCCAAGTTGGCGTTTCTAGTCGGATGGACACGCTCGAAGGGATCCGGGCGAACTTACGGGAGCCGTGGCGGAATAATTGCCGGCTTGGACGCGTTGGATCGACGTGATTGCACGATTGCATGCCGCTTTCCTTTTGCACGTTACGCCCCTGGTTTTGTCGCAACGCTCTGCGGGCGGTGTCTTTTGCTACATGCTCCTTGCTATTTCCAATCGCGATTCGGATTTCAATTTTCCTAACGTCTCTCGAAATTAGGGTACGCCATTTTAACATAGGGCGAGGCTATTCAACACACGCCACTTTTGAAGAAACGTTAGTCGATGATTGCAATGGTTTGCATTTCCTCGATTGAACCCTCGAAGAATTACTTTAGGGTTAAACGACATCGTTAGAAGCAACAGTTCGTCCCAACAATGGACGCAGCTTTAATTAGATTCCTGGAGTTTCTGCTGACTCAAGAGTACAGACTCGATCGAAGAGGGTACAATTACGTCAATAATGATGGTGACTGGAAGTTGTAGATGAGTTCCTGGCACACTTCACTGAACTCTGACGATCCTATATTTATGAGCCACTAGTTGAACTTCGAACACACAGTGGCGTATAAAGGAAAGTTGAGAGTTGATACGTTATGAATTTTAGTAATTTTTATAATAATGACAATTTTTTCACCATATTTATAACAGACATCTATTATATATATTATCATCTGCTGTATATATTATATTTATGTTAAATAAATATCCATTTTGTAAGATTATAGTGTTTTCCTACGCCTCTCATTTTATGAACTTTCTTTTCCTCGTCACTGTATACATACGCGATTTTCAACTAATGTACCGCATGAATTTTTAAAACATGCAATACGTGACTACTTAGTCGGGGTCACTGACCTGTTCTTCTTTAGATTGTCGAATAAAAACAATAATAGCCGTCCAGTGTGAATGGCCTATCTTGAACCAGATACAATATGCTTTTCGCTGTGTTGCAGAATTTTAGTAATTATTTCATGTGACAAGTGACACAATTAGTTATGAAACAAGTTGCTGTACAGACAATTTAAGGTATCAAAGTGGATTTACTCGATAAAGAGATTATTCTCTCTGGAAAAGAAATTTGAAAGAAGTAGATAAGATAGGAAAAATATGGAAGGAGGGTTGTAGAGAAGATCTGTCAACGATTCTCACAGGATCCGCTCAGGCATCCTGGTGATGACGTCAAACAGTGTCTGCAAGAGTAACACGAGTGACACGAGCACACACGTGCATCGTGCAGCAGATTTTTTGACAAGAGACAGAGAGAGGGAGACCAGTTTTGCGCTATACGTAATTCTGGTTCTCGAAAAGAAACAGCGAACAGGATGGAACTTCCGATGCTGACTACTTATTTTGACAGCGGACGAGAGGTGAGAAACTGACAGCTGGTAAATAAAATGGCCAAGACAAAAAGCCGTTTTAGACCAAAGGGTGTCTTATTGTATTGACTTAAGAATCTGAAAATTTACTACAATAAGACAAAAAGAATGTCTGACATTATGAAAAGTCCCAAGACAACAATTCAGAGATTTGTATCGAGATATTTCAAGTTGGACAAAAGAATTCAAGTTAAGAGCTTCGTATTGTATTCTATATTTAAGAATCTGAAAATGGACTGAAATAAGATAACAAAAATATCTTCCGTGAGATATATCGAAGCAACATTTTAGAGATCTATATCGAAGAATTTTAGGCTATAATTTACAGAACTTACGGTTGAGATTCGTACCAAAAATTTCAGACATTACTAGTTCTATTATTTTTTAATATAAAGGAATATCTAACAACATGACAAGCTTTGAAACTACATTTTGGATATCTGTATAGAGACATTTTAAGATAGGAAGGTGAAAAAGAAACTAGGAAGTCACCGTGGGTGTGCATAGATTTGCTACTGAAACCCTTAGGGATATTTTACTGAAAGCATAAGCAGACTTCCGCGCAATTATTCGATCCGGGGTTATAAAAAGAAAAAAAGAAATGGAGAAAGGGCTGACAGAACCTTGTCGAATCATCAAAACGTGGCTCATTCTCTCGCAGGGCGAAACTTAAGCAACAGCTGGCAACATACCGGGTCGTCACGTGACAATTATTATAGGGGCACCGTATAGTTTGGATTACGGGGATCAATCCGTGTACACACACACGCCCGTACATAGATACGTCGGAGAAAAGCGTTTTTTTCGTCCAGACGAAAATATTCGACGGATCTGGGTTATCTACTGTTGCAACAGCTGTGCCTTGCTTGTTCTGGATGGAGGCCAGACACTATGAAAATTATTCTGATGGACCTCTTGAAACCCAAACTTTAATGTTTATTGGCGGAAATACCGTGGAGGAACGCACGACGGGTAGATTGTGAATGTTTGTGTATTTGTGAGAAATTTGGAATTCAATCAATTCAGAACCGTTACTAAAGTTGTCTTTCTATTTGGTTTTGGAACTACACGCGTGTTTGTTCATCGTCTTCGATTGTCAAAATATTGCTCCATCTCAATAATAAACGACATGTCGTACGTACGAACCTAGTAATCCCTAAATCGTTCATTCTGAATTATCTATCATTATATTATAACACAGTGAAATTTACAGAAAATAAAGTTAGTCGCTCTAGCTTCTGAGAAGCGCAATTGATCGAACTATTTCTTTGTTTCATATTCTTATATTCATACTGTTCTTTCCCTTACAAGTAAAACAGATTAAGAAGTTGTACTTTAAACAAGGTTAAGCGCGAGTGAACGAAAGGCCATCCGGTTTTCACACTTCTGCAAAGCGGATTACGCATTGAAGATTCGTCATCCAGTTGTTAGGTTCGAAGATTCCCTCAAATCGACAGCCAATTTGTGTAGGGGCTTATTTTTCATCGTCGGGGTGTAACGGTCGCGATACGTGTGCACCCTTCGGGGTCAATTAGGCCTCCTCGAGCTGGGGTATAATACCTTGCATCGTATTACATTCTACGGTGAAAAGCTCACGGTGAGAAAAGATGCTACGTGGCCTGCAGAGAATAATTGAATTTGCTTCCGTTTCTAGGACCAGCGAAATGGCAAATTTTCATGCTTAAACCTCGCTTACTCATAGTGGAAGCATAGTCGAATAGTTATAAATATTGAATATTTTATTTTATAGTGATAGAGAAAATACAGAAAGAATTTTTATTTCTGTGCGATAATAAGATTCTCTCAAAAGATTAAAATTATTACTATTAATTATTATTATTAAAATTATATTATTATATTACATATTTCGATACTATTGATATATATTAGGAAACATTGGTTCCAGAGCGACGATTGATTTTGAAAGGAGACAGTTGGGAAGTCGCGTAGGTACTTTCTTAGTAGGGTCGGTCCTCTGACTCGAGGGATGAAATCGACGTAATGGCGGTGCAACCCTTTGACCAGATGTACAGCACAATGGTCGTCACGAAAAATCTGACGACAATGTTATCTCGATCTTACTTTCTTTACAGGGTCGCGTCGCAGAAATTGAGTCGTCAGGGATGTTGGTTGACGAGGTGAATTGTACGAACCATAGAGATCTACGTGATAAACGGGCAACTCGATTTTTCGACTTCTTTTCTTCCTTTCTTTATTTTGTTTTCCTTTTTGCTCAATAGAAGACAATAGTTTCAGATAAATGTTAAACTATCGATGATATCAAAACATTCTAAAAATATAAACTCAAGAAATAGTCTTTTTTCCTGTTTCCCTAAATTATTTCATAGAATAGAATACTTTCGGACAAATTGTAATGCACATATGTAAATCCAAAAAATGTTCTACAAATATAAACACGAACAGAGTCAAAGGAGAAAGCTAACCTTTGAACTGAAGAAGAGAAGGAAAAAGTTGGACATTGTGCTACTTTCTCATCTAAGGCAAAAGGGTTTTTTCAAGGGATGGCCGCACAATAACAGGATAACAAATTAGTCGTCATTTTGGCTTGTCGTACGAGGCAGGCAGCTTGACCTCACAAAGCGGCGGTTTGGCTTTCGGTGAAAAAAGCAAACAACAGCCTAGAGCTGCTAAAGTCTCTTTGCCCCTCACAAAATTGTTTCTTTGCTCGCGTCGAAAGAGTCAATAGGAAGGAATATTTTGGTCAGTGATTCTGTGTAGCCTAAAAAAAAGTAGGGTAACCGAAGAAACCGGTCTTCCACGACGGTGCCTCTCGCGTGTTCCTCCACGTTCGACCTTGCCTTCAACAATTCCATTTCCATCGGGACTCGCGTCGATGTTTGCACAGTACCGCAATGTTGCGCCGCTTTCTGAACCCAGAAAAAGAAGGGTGAAATGAGTTTGACGACTAGAACTCGAGGGAGGGAGAGCCAGCGAAAGGGTTGGAAAATCAAGTCGTGCGCTGATATCTGGTAGCAGCTTCCTAGTGGAAGAAACAGGCGACAGAAAATCATAATCGTCTACAAAAGATCTCGGAGGAACCATAGCGTGCAGTCACATAGACATGGCAACATTTCTCACCCTTTTCTCACGCAACACCTCACTCTAGGAAGTCGAAGGGTTCGTCGATCAAACGTTTTGTCGACCAGTTGATAACGTCTTTATTACGTCTTACGTAATTACACGTGGAATTACCTTGTCAAACAGTTGAGGGTCAATCTAGAGATTGTTTAATACTGCAACTACTAATGACTATTATTTGAGTTACTATTAATACTCTTATACTCTACTGTAATAACAATAAAAACATATGAATGTTTCATGTGGAAAAATATATAGTAGTAGTGACTAATGAAAAGATAGTGAATTTTAGAGATGAATCAATATATACATAATGTATGTTAAAATGTAGATTAATGTTGAATTTATACTTCTATCTCAATGTTTGTTAAACATTTATGTATATAAATATACGTACATACATTGTAGAAAATATTATAGTTCTAGTGTTGCCTTACATATGTATAAGCATCTATTCGCAAGCATTAGGACGCTTGTGGGTCTGTTACAAATATGCTAAAAAATTCAAATTAGCAGATAAAATGACCCAAAAAGATAAGAGAGACTTTCTACATACTATTTGCGATATCGTAATAGTAGCTATATATAAAACGTGAATATACAGTTTCCATGACCCTAATTGGGGTAGTCGTATCATGCACGTTCAACAAGTGCGAATTAACAAAACAAGTAACACTAGAAAAGCGGTTCCAAATCTTTGATCGGTGGTGCAATGCCGCTAGTGTAATTCCTAATTTTTCATAAGAATTTTATACATTTACACCGATGCATTTTTTAGAATTTCAGTGATCTCTCGTACAACATACGGATAAAAGTTTGTTTTTTTTCGTATAGAGACAGGAGAATCGACCGTCCATGGGCAAGCATGTTTTCCAGCTGAGTCATTTACGTTCACGTCTATGTTTCTTATTATTCTAAGTTCCCAAAAAATCTGAAAAAATTCTGGAATACTCATCGAAGAAAAGAACATTCGATTTCATTGTTTCACACGAAGTAAGCCATCAAACCGTTCCCAAGAGGCGTGTAGCACCGCGTTCCTCTTTCTCTCTCTCTCTCTCTCTCTCTCTTTCTCTCCCTTGCAACAAACTTGCAAACCGGAGACGGAAGTAACCCGTAGAATCGCTCGTTCCACGCTCGACTCCGTCCTTTTTCCCCCGGTGGATCGTACGATCGAACGCACGGAGGGAGTGACGAAAGCGGCGTTAAAGGGGTGGCCACATAGTTGCACACAATTGATGCCAGGCTCTCATAAATCAAAAGCTTCCCTTTCTCTCTCTTTCTGTGATGGTTGGTATGTACGACGCACTAGGTAGCCGGTTCAAGGGCTGCGTATATCGAGTCGAATTTCGTGCAATCACATGGGCCAACTACGGAGCCTGCCAACCCTTTTGGTGTACCGTTACGAAATTACGCCAATAAAGTGGCAAAAATATCGCCTGCTACAGAGTGGTTCGTGTACGCGTGATCCTCATTTACATTACAATGACACGGTGTTAAGAGATGGCCATTCTATTGGTCGAATTTCGTATTGGCCAATCGGTAGGTTAAAAATACGTGAATGAAACGCGATTACCAATTAGACTGAGGGACCATTCGAAAATGTGAATATTTGAGATAATTTCAGTCTCAATAAAGTTTCAAATCGTCCGATAAGTTCGTGTCGTTTATTGGTCTCTTAGTCTATAGAATTTAGAATTAATTGTTTTGACCATTACGCGTATCGGATTCATATCGAATTTCATTCGCACGTCAAACTCAACAAGTTTCAGAAAAATTGTTCTATAAATGACCGAATAATATAGTATTTTATCCGAAAAGTGTGCCAAATTGACACAAGGGTGAGGGTTCAGCTGTAATATGCATTTAATTTCAATCGAATGTTCACGACTTTGAACCAATTATAAGCAATATATGATTGGATCTGAATAGACTGAGTATCAACTAGGCAATGATACTATTGTAATGACGAAAAGTTCAGCTGAAATTCGATCTGCACCGAGGCTACTCCCAACGGTCGCTCTAATGATCACAGTAATAGCCTCTAAACTAGCAATACGTATGCAAAGAGACGGAGAGACGCATAGTGTGAAAGTCAGTTAATTTTAACCCTGCTGCGAAGCTGCAGCGGTCCGCTGTTTGTATGGAAATTTTACCGGTCGGAAAATGACCGTGTCGAAAGGCTGAACGAACGGGGCTTCTTCATTGGCTCGCCGCGTTCTCGTTTTGCTTTCTTCCCAGCAATTTACCGAGCAAATTATCGGGACCAGTGATCGCGTCCAATCACATGAACAGTAACGTATACGTTTTGAGAAAAGAAGAAGCTTTTTCTGTTTCCTTTGTAAGAGTCTGGACCGGTTAAATTGGATTTATTGGGAGGAGCAAAAAACTTTCTTTGTTAATAAAGAAGTGTACCATCCGGAGACGTCTAAGAATAAGTAAAGTTTGAGATTATTTTAGCAAGTGATTATAAAGAGAAAAATTCTCAGTTTTTTGCATGAGTTTAATGTGGCTTTGTGTTCCATTTCCTAAAGATGTGAGAAATGTACAATAAAGTGAAATTAGTGGAGAGGCTCGTACGAGGCTGATTTGAATAATATCACCATCAATTCTCCCAAAAGATATTGTCTTTTGTCAACTATTAATAAAAGGAACACTTCTTTTCTAATCTTTATATGACGAAGATGCACCAAAATTAGAAACATCATTTGTTAATTAATAATGTGCTAAAGTATAATGCTTCTTATACGCAACATCGAGCGTGAAGGAGTTAGGAAAGAAGAGGAATCTTAAAGTATACTAATCAGCTCCATAAATTTAAAAGCAGAAAAGGTGGTGATGCAACGAAAATCATATTTTAAATTCACTTTGGAATTTATGATTCCTTATGACGTTTCGTGGTGATACATAAATTCGTGGAAGCATTTCGATAATTCGATATTAATATAAAGCCAAAAAGTCTAGACTGATACATATATACTTCATCCAAGTACAAATATATCGTCCACAAAGAGTAGATTGAAGACAATCATAGGTGACTGCGCATTTTTCCAACCAACTAGTTCTATTAGAAAAATCTCTCATCCGCTTTTCAGTATTCGAACCGCAAAAATTGGTCCATGATTAATTGTCTGATTCCCTCCCGTTGAATCATTCGTCATTCGGGTCCAAAACACGACCACAATGCACCCAACCAACACTATAGAGTTGCCAAACGGTTTGTCAACCGTTAGTGAGACCAAAAGAATAGACCAACGACCTATTTTTTCTTTGGTAAATTCGACGATATTATTAAGACGTTCTAACAGCGACGCTACGGGACACCATAATTCTGTATGGGGGTGTGGTGCATGCGGGTACGTACGTAACTCGAGACGTTTCTCAACGATGCTTCTAAGTTTTTCCTTTTGAAAAACGGGCATTTTGCTCGTGGCCCTTTAAACATTTCTCTATTCGAAAATCGATCAAGATTGTCATCATGGTTCCACTATTATGGAGCTTTGGACGTATTGCAACTTATGCTGCTTGCAGTATGATGAGAATATGAACTTGTGCGTTGAAACGTAGCGCGCGCGCGCACTGTGTCGATTATGCAACAAGACGCAGTTATTCGGCTCTAATTAAGGAAGTAGTAGGTTATTGTTCCCCTGTCTGAGAACGTTAATGATTGCGCGGCAGGAAAGGTATAGCTTTGAATCATTGCCAGGTTGGCAACAGTTAATATTCTTATTTACGATCTTTCTGTGGTATTCGTGATTTAGTAATAATAATACATTAGATAAAGAATGGAATTAACACGTTAACGACTACGCGAATACAGTTTGGTTATAGCATAACTAATATATGCATTTTTTATCGCACGTTTTTCGTAAGCGAGGTGCAATAACATATTTAACTCTTTGTTGGTATTATTCACACTAATTGCTTCATTCTTATTGGTTGCATTGTATATTCGCTTTCTAGTTAATACATTCAGAAGATTTAATAAGAAAATTATTACAAATGTCTAGTAAAATCTTTTATTAATCTTCTCCTCTGTGTTAGACTTACAATGTTGATGAAATTTTATATGTATGATGTAAATATTGTTTCCCAACAGGAAGTCCGGGGTTATAATAACACAAATATTGAAGAATATTGAGAAATTGTGTTTGCATAATTCAAATCTCAAGAGATTGAATTTAAGCATCCATAAAGCGTAAAAATTATTTCAGATAACAGAATAGAGATACAGAGAAGAATTATAGAATTTAACATAATTTAACATTTTTCTGTTAACGTATAAAACAACCGATAATTAGCTTGGCATAGAATTATTGTAAAATTTTATTTCAATAAAAATGGCATTTCTGAGTGCCATATTGGCATTTCTGAACGCCATATATTTCTTCCTGAAACATTTATCGAGATACACCGAATAACAATTACTACGAGCAAATAAAAATTATTAGATGGTTTAAATGGCGAAATAAAAGAGGAACGCGCTTTTTAACACCAGATGTCCGGCGTTTTAACGATTTTTCGACGACAGATACTGTAAAAATTACGGCAAAATTCGCGCCAGCTGTTCCTCGAGAGATCCTGCCCGGCGCGTGAGCTCGCCAGGACCTTTGTGCCATTGTTTCGCCGGGCATAATGCACTCGAATTGTGCACCGGAGGAAGGAAGGAAGGAAGAGAGGGAAAATAAAAAGAAGAGAAAAAAAAGACCGAATCGGCTCGGTCACACGATCGATCGGGAGGAAAAGAAAAGCCCTCTTGACTCTCGGGGCAAAAGAGAGGGCTTCGAGAGTGCTCTAGTCGCGTATACGCGCGTACTCGTGCGAGTCGGGAAAGTTGAATCTGAAAGAAAAAGCGTAGAAACGTTTGACAGATGTGGTCTCGCCGCAAGATGTGCTCGCTTTCAGCCAATATCGTGCCAACCAAATCAGAGTACCAACAAAACCGCGTCTTATAAGCAATAAAACTCCGCCATTAATTTTCTCCAAATATTCCCATTACGAATCATAATTTGAACATTTACCGTAGAAAACTTTTAGGTATATGTTATATACGTTATAAGAAACATATTGAAATTTCATTAGCATTGTAGTGAAACATAACTGGCATCAGAAACCAATTTCAGATCGTATCATACAGTTTGATAGAATTTAATTAATTAATTTCACCACATGTACACTTAATCTTCTCGTTAAGCGTAGTAAAAACTCCATGATCATTCTCTGAATCGCTTCTCATTTTCAACTAGTATACGTATATACATATGTATATACATATATACAGTTTGCAATTTAGTCGATTCTAGTCTTCAAGCTTAGAAGCTGAAACATTAAGGTAAAAATACAAAAAGTTCGAACATTTGTAGCTTGAACGTCGACGGCTTTTAAAACATCAGTCAGTCGACTCTTATTTTAACAACAACACTGTCCTCAACCGTTTCACGAAATCTCTCAGCGGGAAACAAAAAGAATCATCAAGAATGAAGCAACCAAATGACGATCGAATGGCAAAATGGTAGTGTCTGTTAAAAATCCTACACGACAATTCTTCCGCGACCCTTCCAAATGGATCTTGATAATTTCTTGGGTAAACAGAACCATTGTCCTGTACAGTGTGTCTTTCATCGATGAATGGGGATGCCGGTTGATCCTTTTGTCATCGGAGATCGTCGATCATTTCTCTATTCGTAGTGAAGATAAATCATCCCGGGACAATCGTATCTTTCTCCCTGCTCGTGTGATTCTAACGAATTTTCCAATTGAATCTGAACGTTTGCTAATATGATATCATAGCAAGTCATCGTCGCTCGATTTGTTAAATAGCCGTTAAATAATTGTCACAAAGCGGATTTTTCTACGAAACCTGTTTAAGTGTAAAAAATACGCGATTCTTTATCAGATTTCTTTATGCGATATATTTTTTCAGTGTAAAGCTTAAGTACATCATAATTTATCATCGTCAAGCAGCTACACAGTACAATGAAACTTGATAACAATAAACTGTATAAGCGAATTGTAGACACGATACAACAACCGATAAAAATTGTAATCAAAGCAAAAATTCCGATTCGTCATAACTATTATTCAGGATAAGATTGTGGATAATGATTTTAAAAGCCGAGGATATCATAACTGTCTTTAACCCCTAAAAATTATGCATCATGCAAAAATAGATAACTATTTAATACGGGAAAATAAGCTCCTAATAAGTACCAAAAAATTAAGTAAAAAATCGTATTTTTTACAAAAAGACAACATTTTACACAGGAAGTCCGTGCCAATACTTTTGTTTATCGGCGTATATCAAGGGATGAGGTTCATCGATCATGGTGGCAAAACCACCTTCCTTTTTGCCTGGTGGAAATTTGTTCCGGAGAAAAGAACATTCGATCGATTTCCTTTCTCCTCTTTCTACCGTTTTCCCCTCCTCTGAAGACACGTTATTCGTGTTGCCAGTTCCTTTCTTCTCGCCACGTCATTTTCTTCAACTACATACCATGACGTTTCTGAATCCCCGACACGTTCCCCATTGCAGAAGGGTAAGTGAATGTTTACCGTGAGTCATCGTCTATTCACGGCCCTCCTTTCTTCGTTACCGATAAAAATCCGCGGTATAAATAGATAAGAGCAATTAATCGCGAATCGAGCCGCGTCAGCGCCGCGCAAACGTTCGACTTCCAAGTATGTAATGAGACTCTGCAAAGGGTCGAGATGAGGAGCCAAAGATGGTGAGCCAGAGATGAGGAATCTTCGTTATACAAAATTTGCTAAACCTAAGTAACTCATAGTTGGGAAGATCGTAACTCAAGATACAATACATCTATATTTTATTAGATATATAATACACAAATGACTTATAAGATCACTTGATCTCGACCTCTTCTGTTTGCACAGTCACGTAACATTATATCGATTACAAAATCATAACTCTGAAGCCACAGAAGAAATAAAATGACGAAAGATGGATAAAAATTTCATTACGCGAACTTAAATCGTTTCAAGTGGTTCATCGCTGTATGGTGTATGCGATTTTTGTAAGATGAGGCGTTTTAAAAACATGTTAACGTTATTTCTATTTTTCTGAATTGAACTATATTCTGGTACACTAATTTTAAAATCATAATTCTCTGGCGTAAGTAACTTAATACCTTTTAGAGCGAATAAAAAGCAACTTCGATTGGTTTATAAAAGAGTCCAATTCAATAAAGTGAATGAGATCATGACAGTTTCGATCAATGACAAGAATTCGTGCACTCTATTTTTACAATGACGTGAAAATGCGACTTCGCGATACTATATATAACCAATCAAACGCTGCGTTCCTTTAATCAGCTTCTGATCTCTGCAGACTTATTCGTCGCGACGCAATTATCCACGCTCCCGGAACACGATCCTCCAATTCCCTGTTCTGCGTTCGCGTCCTTTGATCTTGCGCATCATTTTTTCCCCGGCGCACTTTGTTCGAGACGCGATTCGTGGGCGTTGCGGGGCGATAGCGCAAAAAGAAAAAGAGAAGATCAAGAAGAGGAGGAAGAAAGGCCGGGAGTGTGCGCGAGAGTAACGGATACGCGAAGACAGAAGAAGCATTCATGGAACGACGACACGTGTTTCCTCGCGAGTCCCCTAGCAAGAACATCATCCACGAGAGCGAATCGTCTCGAGCAGCGCGAAACTTGGGTAATTGAACGCGAAATTTCCTTGTAAACGAACCGAGAAACGAACAGCCTCGTGGGAAAGTCGCCTTTTCCTTGGGAGCTTCTTCTTCTCTTGGCTTTTCCTTCTCCTGGATCGAGTAAATCTTTCCTCTGTTGATCGTCGATTGTACTTCAAAATTATCGTCTTGTTTGAAATTCATTTGAGATTACGACAATAATAGTAATTTATCGATATGAACGACACAAATGCTCTGCTACAAAAAGTGTGGAACGACAACAGCAAAAGATAACAACAAAAAGGAAATAAGAAGAAAAAGCAAACAAGGGCAAATATAAAATAGACAACATGATAGATAAAAGACAGGAGTGGAAAATACTGATTCGTGAAGCAGTTCATAGCTACGTACAACGATAGGAGGAATTATATTCTAACGAATTTACATATTTTGTGCTATAGTAAGAATCTCGTAAATATTTCCCCCTTGTATTTTTAATAAAACTACTACAGAGAAATCTAGAGAATCTTCTGATAGGAATTTTTAAAATTAAAAAACTTAGCATGAACCGTAATAATCAAACGCAAAATTGATATCAGCGTCGTCCTCTTCCTGTAAATTCCAAGTATTCCAATTACTGTCTCTGTTCTCAAACTTGAACAACAAGAACTCTACGAAGAATTCTTGTTTAAATCTCCACCAAGTCTGATAGCTTCTACAACGTCTTCTTGTCGATTGTCACTCTCGATTGTTCCTCTTCTTCATTGTCGAAGCTAACAATAGCCTTTGTCACTCGTCGGACAATCCTCGGCTGTTTATCGCATAATTTTCCGGTTGGAAAACGCTGCATCGATCGATCGACCGAAAAAATAATAACCAAGCGCGAAGTAAGAGAAAATCAGAGGAAATGTTGTTCTCTTTACGTAGGTTGTCGCTAAAAGTTCAACCGTACGTAATTTCTGTAAAATATCACATATTCGATCAAAGTAATCTTCGTATCATTCGATGCACTTTCTCGGCGATTATCTAACTTCATTATTCCAGATTTGAAAGAACTGTCAGTTTATAATTCAAAAATTCTTAGTTACGGCCTCTTCGTTTACGGATTCTTTCAAAATAATGTATTCATTAAAAAATTGTCTAGGCGTGATCTTTCACAAATGCTAAATTTTCATTTCCCATAATTTTTACGTTAGTCTCGCCGAATTTAAATTCATAAGAAAGTCACATGAGCGTTTTAATTATCTTTGATGATCAATATTTTCATTATGAATCTTTTTGAAGCGTTCACCCTTTATACACACTCTTCATAACGAATTTCCTTTTTAGTAGTTTTCTTCTTCTTTAACAAATCTCTTCTTTTCAGTTATCAGTGTGGTTGATAATAGACGGCATGACGAAGTTTAATGAGTGATATTATCAAATTTAATCTTCAGAAAAACATCTTTTCCATACGTACAAACTTAATCTCGACGATGCAAAATGTCTCACGGAAGGAAGTACACAAAGGAAGATTAAAGATCATTAAATGTGCGAGGTAAGGGGACGAAAAGCTAGATAACAAATGATTCGCCTCGAAGACGATCGTCATGTTTTCCATGCGAAGATTGATGAGCAGAAGGAAGGGTACAGCTCGGCCATTTTGCTTCCCTGCCCTTTCTACGCATATTTTAATCCTCGAATCGCTAGTTTTTCCACTTCGGTATAAAAAGCTCAATGTCGGATTAGAATCAAACGGAACGTGCCTTGAAATAATTAATGAACCTCTTCCCGCTTATTCGGCCAGGGAATAATGAATACTTAAATGCATCTTTCACAGAGGAATACATTAACATACTTGTTATGTTGTAACGTCTAAAGTGTTCGATTCTTAAAGATTCGTACTTCACTGAATTCTAACTTGGGAAGTATACGTTTATATATTTGTAAGCGTTAAAAAATCCGAACTTTATGCAAAGGAGAAAATTCTCAGCTCTGAAACGATATCCAATGATGCTTCTATAAATACAAAAGTATTTATTGGCAAGAAAAAATAGTTTTAAGGAGTTCATATAATAACATGTTACAAGTAGACGTTTATTCATTTATGGGAAATTTAAATGTATTAAAATTTATAAGATGCACATAATGTATACACACGGAAGTAAAGAACTGTTATAATATTTAGAGAGAGAGTAAGACAAATCTCGATTTAAGCTCTGCTTCTTTAGTGGTATTCACGAAAACCTGATTTTGTATAACATCCGCGATATAGTTATAATCTATGCAACATTTTAATCGATGAAACGCATGTATCGGTTTCGTGGATGTATTTTCTGCCCCAGATTGTGAACATATTAAAACATTTCTCTTACCAATTATCCTACTATACTACATATACTACAGGCAGGTAAAACCATCACAAAATATCTAAAGATTCATTTCTGCGTAACATCAGGAATATGTAAAATTTTATTTACCTTTACATATTACGCGCATTGCGTTTCACACATTTAAATTTCCCATGAATGCATAACGATAGCATCTAATAACAACCCATCAAAGTGTAATATGTTGCAATCTAATATCTGAACATTCTAAACGTTCAAACTGCAACGAGGTCATACCCGGTAGCTGTTTATTTCCAAACACAATACTCGATCGTTGAGGGAATGGCCCGCGGCGTGACCCACCCAAAAATCGTGGAAAATTGGGAAAGGAGAGACGCGTCTTGAAAAGAGCCCCCTTGCAGAGAATTTTTCCAAACGAAGGGACGAAGGAAGCTTCGTGTCCCCCCTGAAGTCTTTTCACGACTTTCTCCAGCAGGCGTTCTTGCCACCCATTGTGCAGGGATTGTGAAAAGTCAAAACTAACCGTTAGCTAGCGATTCGTACGGTTCGTAGCCTTTTAAATCGGCGCGTTTCACATGGCCAGAAAGAACTGGATGGAAAAGGTGGTCTTAATAGAGTATGGATAAAAACCGAGAATTCATTAGGAGAGTTGCTAGACGTTAATGTAAAGGGTTTAGAACGCGTGGTTAGTCCTGAATCTCTCATCGTTGCAGAGGAACCACTCGGTGCAAACATAGTCCCGCGAAAAAAAGAACGGTCCCTCGTAAGCGTACCTAACGGGTTCGTCGCGTAATTACTACTAACGAACCGTTTGTTTCGCTCGACGAGACACACGGTGACTCACAGGTGTGCTTTTAGTATCGAGGTACCCGGCGCCAAAGCGCACCGAGATTACATAATAGCCGACGTAACGATTCGCGAACGTTGCACCGAGATATTCCGTTGCGCACCGAAACAAAGATCTTCGGTAGTTGCTCGTTAACGATTACAATAATTAATAATAATTTAATATTCAACGGTATTAAAGCCTTCTTCGCGGAGATTGGAAGCTATGGAGGTAAGTGATTTAAAATGTTTTTTTATCGTGTATCATGTTATCGTAGATTTTTTTTTAACTACAGTTTGATTTTTGCTCTGCTATTGTTGTACCGTGGATTTTTACGCATTTATGGGAAATTTGAACATGCGGAATGTAGAGATGTATATAACGAAATATCCAGAGTATTTTATAATGTTATAGTAACTGACTAGAAAATATTATATAACGACCTGCATAAAGAGTTACGTTAAAGAGGAAAGATTGTACTTTCTTATTCTCGAATTGAATTCTTACGAAGCTGGGTAGAGAGGTATAAGACTAAAGATTAAAAATTTTAGCGAAGTCGAATTTAAATCATTCTGTTTGGTTCATTTTACTGTACAAATGGTGTTATATCACCAAATTATATTGCGATTAGACATACTGGAAACTTATTTGATTCATTCTGCGTTAAACTGTATTACTAAAATATTGCTAAATTATATTACGAAGGAACGTAAACGGAATGTCAATGGAGATCGATGTCGTTTTCTGATTTTGACCAACAAAACCTTAATGACCGGTTCTCATTAGCGGTATGCAGCAATAGTCGGAACTGATGTTCACTGATGCATTTCAGTTCGAGGGACCAATTATTATGACAGTGTTTTTAGAGAGGGTAGACTATGACGGTTACGAAAGTCTTATTAATAGCGGTTCGTATAACAGCAGGATAATCGGTGAAGCAATGCGCCGTGTTTTGAGGCAGTGCTTGTGAGAAAATGAAGATAAATACCGACCCAATTCGATCGTATTAATCATGGGAAAACGCTAGGTTTCGTAACGAGAATGATGAAGAGGAAGGTATGTCCGAAGAGAAACAGTAGCGCTGGTTCATGAACTAGCTGGATTATACTGTCACGGTTAACTCTGCGCACCAGAAAGTAACAGCACGCAATAACGGTGACCGTTTTTATTATAACTTGCTTGTTTTATCTTCCGTACGACTCGCATGACGACTGTCAATGCATATGGTTCCCACCTCCGCTTCCTGGTTCCTAGCGAAGCTTCCGGTCTCGTGACAGCCCGTCCTGGTCCACCGCTCGTTCCGTCCCAACATTACAGCTTCGCCACTTTCACGTCGCATTTCACCTCCGAGTGATGCAGACTTCCTTCCTCGTGAACTACCGGTTTGCGGTCGCGCTCAAATCACCGAAAGAAGTCAGAGAAACACAACTTTGACTCGCTCGTTAACGCTTATCGGCGACGCGACATTGGCGCCACGTGACTGTTGACTAGTAGCAATAATAATATAAAACGTGGAAGACTGCGCGGTATAATTAGACGGAAGGTTATTTTATTATGTAATACGTGCAAAGATAAGTTGGAAATGTGCAACAGAATTTTGCCAATGGAGCTTTGTTTCTAAGCCAGTCGAGTTTGAAATCCTGTCAACGTGAACACGTGGATTTTGCATCTTTTTGACTGAATATACGACTGGACGACTGGTAAATTGGTGTACCCGTGAAAGTAAGTTAAACATATAGAATAAATTTGTTGTTTGGGGCTTTATTTTTTAGGAAAGTACGTTTGAACTTGTTTGGTTAAAAATTGGCGCGATATCGATGAATTTTCGAGTACAATTTTCTAGGCTTCAAACGAATGTATTTTATTATAGATTTTCAATTTATTTTTGGATGAAAAATAACCTTCTGCAGATTATACGTACGTTCTTGAATTATCTATTCTTCTTTTTCTACCTTTCTAATAATTCAAGTTATTCTATAAACACGATAGAAATCATACTTTATTCCCTCTTGACGTGAAAGTTACGTTCTAAACTAATCAAAAGCTATAGTGTTCAGAAAGATCCTCATTACCTAACATTAAAATCCCGAAATATTCCAGAAATATTATTTATGTTTAGACTTGATTCAATTCCCAATGTTAATTTAATACAAGGGACTCCACGTGGATGCATTGAAAAATAAGAAAAAAAGAAAAACGTGAGGAAAACCGAGGGCGTTCACGCCGGCGATTCATCAGTGAATAAATAATTCATGGTGTTTGCGGGGACAGGACCATGGCGGTAAAAACGTCTGGGGCCCTGTTTAACCAGGATGACGTTCCGGGACTGACAGGAGGCAGATGAGCGTGAAGGAACAAGGTGAAAAATGGAGGACTGTTAAACAGGATTTTCGATGTTGACCGAGGCAACGGAAAACGAGGACGGTACTTCCTGAGGGAAGCACGGAAGCTTCGTTTCTTTGATCTTCGTGGGACCGACGGACTCCGTTCGACTGTCGAAGAGACTTTCCTTACTTTTTCTATTGTATAGAAGTCGAGAATTAGGTCTCGGTTTAAAGTCTCTATCAAATTATTGTAGCTCGAGTTTGGACGATTCGATTTAAATAATTTCAAATTGGAAAATTCTGTGACAAAAATTCCTAATATAACGAATTACAATATCTGTAATTTTATTTTCTTTTACAAGTCGCAAATATCAGAAATTTTCGAAGGACACTGTATTCCAAGAAAAAGATCGACTTTCTAAAATCACGGATGCAAACTGAAAGATCAAAGGCATACCTCCCACAGTTGTGCTTCGAAAAGAATAAGTTAACGGTATTGATTTTTGAAAGAGTCACCCGGTATACGTGACAGTCATGCGTTATCCTAGGATCTGAGGAAATAAACGGTTTCCTGAGTGAAACGTGCCACTGTGGTGTGGGCCAGCTACGAGGGACAGATAAAACATACGTCGAGGCACGTTTGAGCCTCTTCCACGCAAAGAACCAACCAATGCAATGCTTCAGCATTTCCGTATGTTCATAAATATTCATACATCTTTGTATTAAGAGTTCGTGAATGGAAAAAGGGACTGTCCTTGAACAAATGTCATAAGGGAAGAATATTCAACTTCATATACCTCTCTCTTCATCGAATCGAAGAATCATATTTGTCAAATCGAAGATCTGTTATCGTTCAATTTTGGTCGATTAAGCGATGCCTGAACGACGACGTTTGATCGGGACCTTCAACTCGCTGAGATAAGGCAAGAAGAGTTACTGGTTTGTATATGCTCTCGTCGAAGAACTTTTGGATCGACAGGATGCGGGTCTACAGGAGGATTGCCTTATTTATGAGCCATTCACAACTGCCTAGTGTATATACTAGTTCTCAAATTTAATGGACCGTGAGAGAAAGAGAGAGGATGCTGACTCTCTAGGATTCTTTAATTCGAAACATGTTTTCTGCTCTCGAAATACTACCATTTGAATAGAAAGATATATTATACATATATATCGATCATAAACATTTACGTAGATTCTTTAAATTTGGTGCATTACAGAGAAGATTGTTTTAGTTGTATTTTTGCATCAAATTTTGTATTAATTTAACGCAATAATTGAACGATTTTAAAAGTCAATAATCAATTTCATGTTATCAAAACCCATTTTTTTGTGAGTTTTAAGATAAAATATACGTTTTTGCGTCATATTGAACATCTTAAAAACGATGTTGCGATATTAAATCGAAATGAAAATTTCTTTTCCGGATAAAACGGATACATAAAATGTAAGAAGCGTATACAGACATTTGTGACTGACTGTATATACAATCTCGGCTCAAAAGGTTTCATAAATGAATCTCTTCGCAGAAAATACGATTCGCCGATTTCCCGCCTCAAACAGATGTTTCTTCGCTTTTGAACTACCAATAAAAAGAAACACTCTGGCTATAATTTTCTGTTTGCAAGATGGACGCCTAAAAACCGAAGTCAACGATGATTCACACGTTTCGTAATTCCGTTCCTGGAAAATCACACGTAGTCCGTAATTGTATCCGACAAATAGACTGACCTTGAAAGCAGCGTGTGATTCACCGTTGCAGAAATGTTTCGGACCAAGCGATTCGGAACCGTGCTTCAGCTGGAGCGAGATTAGAAAATTCGTTCCAGAAACGGCAGCGTAGCTCGGAGCTGCTTTCATTTTCCATTTTCATGCGAGCGAAACTCCGTTGGCTTAGTTTTCCATCGACGTTTAGTAGTGGAGAATACGATCGATCATGGCGACACTTTCGCGATAATGACGTGCTCAATCTCTCGCGGAATAGGTCCAAAAACGGTCGAGGATTTGCTACACACGAGACACTACAGCGTCCTGATAGGTAGACCTGTCACTTCGTAATAATTTACAGACATCATGTAGTAATTTGTGCCAGTATAATTTATGCGGACGCCGCGTGCAGTTTTCCACAGTCGTTGGAGCGAGAAGAACAACCACAGAACTCGCGTTACGATTTTTAATTCGCACTTTATCGATGTAATACCGAGTGACGGGAAAATACTGCAATTGAAAGTTTTGACGTAACTTTTTTGTAAAAGATGTTGAATTTTATTAAATATTTCGAAACGAACAACTTCAACAGTTGAATGATAATTCTACTCGAACTGAACAACTAAAGTTAACGACTGAGTGAAAAATAATTTCCTATCGTTCCAAACTGCTCCGAATCCTAAAAAAAGACATCAATTTAATATCCGGACGTAATATTATCTCTTGAAAGCTATCTATTAGATTAATTTATCATGGATACAATGTTACCCCAGTACGATATTTTTATTCTAGAAATCAATAAATCCACTACTCTATTATTACCCAATATTAAATGAAAAGCAAAAAAGTGATTGTTTGCGAAGGTTATAAATAACATCGCGGCAATTCTATTAGGAGACGACAATATTCAAACAAAAATGGCATGGAGTGAAATTTCACCCCTGATAGCTTCTGTCGAAGGCTAAGCAAGGTATAAATATCCATCGATGTAGAGTTTAAAAAAAGGCAGAAATCCATCACATTTATACTTATTCCACTCACGAAATTCACAAAGAATAAAATACACATAAAATAGAAAAATACTCAACAATGACTTTTATTTCATTCACGATGTGAGATTTTAGAACTTTATAGATTTGTATAATTACATAGACGATATATACTATAATATTTAGGAATCTATATCTTCTACATTCGAAAAATTCCACAAATACTCTTCTGTTAGCAAGGTGATGCACTTACACCACTCTCGAAGCTATATTGCCGACGTAATTTATTAAATTGTGCAGTTCTATACCCTGTAAGGTAAAAAGCATTAAAAATATTTTGTGTCATCATGGGTGTTTCCCCTTCGTTTCTATCTTTAGCAGTGGCAATCGATGCGAATATGGAAATGATCGCGGACTATTCGGTGACCATCAGCTGGTTTCCG
>NT_176446.1:2019614-2034059 GCF_000188095.3 Bombus impatiens
AAACCAGGTGGGGGCGTGTGTCGTAGGTCGTCGAGCGTAGGCTGGTCGTCGAATCCATCCGCGTGGACGTACACCAAGCGGTCAGGAATGCAGGTAAAGGATTTCCACGTAGTTTCTCTGCGCCAATTTACTTCCTTATTGGGCTGAAAAATGTCTGGAATCCTGTCCATCGCGTCCTTCCCGATATTTTACTCATGAACGTCCTTCGCTCGTGATAAGGAATTCCTCATGGAAGGTTAATGGATGTACTTAGCCGATGACTCGTTTCCCAACCACTTTGTGCACCTTCTCGTGTTACTCTGCGCCGAGTGTTCAATATAATAGGCGAGATAATACAATGGAACCGGGACAACTCGAAAATTTCTATACAACAATTTTGTAGCTGTGAAAACTCTCTACAAATGGAAATATGTTTAAAAGTTATTTCCAATCATCTGTCGTGTTTAGATACATTATTTTACCTCTGTGATTTGGATTCACACAAGAAGCTTAAGTTTACTTTAATAAACATCAAATCAATATAACTTGTGACTCAAATTCACAATCAAACTTTGATCACCGTTACCTCAAAGTGATAGGAATATGGATATCTATATGTCTTATAATGAAAAATTATATATTAACCTACACCTACTATAACATTCATGTAAGAGGAAACACGAGTATGTCTTATAATCTATCATAATAACTAGCAGCAATAGAAAGAGTTTGATTCGATCAATCTATCAATCGAATAAAGAAGAAATGTTAAAAAATTACTTTAAAAAGTATCGCAAAATAATTCAAGTATATTTAGATTTATTGTTTCTCTAACAATCCGAACCAATTATCATTTTCTGTATAAAACCAACGAATACCTCAATACCTATAAACAAAGCTGTATGTACATACGTATATGTAGAAGATTCCCTACTGGCGTCGCGTCGTAAAATTGGAAGACGTCGACGACAAGGGTGTAGTAGGAATCCCGGCGTCTATTTCTATCTTATGGCTGAAATAGTCATTATGGTCGACGAAACGTGGGTGTGTTTAGGTACTGTTTCCGACGGTAATTGGCCGGGGAAAGGGGAGATGAACCGTAAAGAGAGAAAGCACCTAGGGTGCCTGCGAGACCCATCCTCGCTCCTACGCCGTTCAATTGAATGACGTCAATCTTTTGATTACCTAAGCTTACGCGATTCATCCGCCCGCGTTCGAGCGGAGAAAAAGCTCGAAACATATTATTAAATTGAAGTCGCAGTCAACCGACGAGTCAAAGGGAATGTCAACTGAACGCATTGACAACTTTCAGATAAATTATGCACGGTCGACAGGGTACTTTTAATTAGATATGATTGGAGCGAAAGGCCACCGCATACATCCGCAAGTACTGCACGAACAATCAGTATAATTCGAATCACTTTAGGCTGTGGCACTGATTGATCCGTATTAAGAGTCTAATTTTCTTTTTTCTCTCTCGTTTGTTCCAGGCGAACTGTACGTGGAGGACCTAGGTGAGAGGCGGATCGTATCCATCAGAATGGGATGGCTTTGGGTCGAGGGTACTCCCAGGCTCCCGTTGAGGGCATTGAACCTACGACAAGCAGCACCCAGCCTATGTCAACCGCACGCACTGGCTCTTGGGTTCACACTCAGCAACTCGCAGGGCCACACTCTCGCCACTTTTTGGGTAACTTCTCAGTTTTTTTGTTGACTACTGAACTTACAGGCAGAGAAATTATTTTTTGATATCAATCTTAACGATCTTTAACATTTGGAGGGTATTGGAAGGTTTAAGACATGTCAGGGGAAAGTTAATTTATGTCCATGTGGCACTTTCATGGCACTCTCAAAAAAACCTGAATCAGTATCTAATTGCTTCACTTACAGTTACTGAATATTACTCATTAAAATTATTCTTTTATTTAAAAACAAATTGTTAACTTTATACAAAAATTCTATTTTTGGAAAAACTTATGTTTTACGAACACTGGACGTCCTAGGTTAAAGATATTTATCAGCAAACATGTCAGCGATCAGTTCAAACCACTGTACGTACACTATAAAATGTATCTAAATATGTCATACATATTTAATTATAATTAAAATAGAAATGACAAAATGAGATAGATACACGTAATTATATCTTATGGTTATACCTATCTCAATAAAAGTACACATTAATATCAGAATAAGAATGTGATACCGGTCATTTTGATTAGTTTGACAGCTTTAACGTTAAAAATCGGAGGCTTGACTCTCTTTTGACGTTAGATGTTAACTGATTCGAATCTGTGTTTCAAGATTTCGACCTTTTTGTCGGTATGTAATTCGAGGCATAACAGTATCAGGAACCTGGACGTGAAAGAAAGAAGAAGTGGACAGGCGAGATAGAATAATTCGCCGCAACACGCAATGTAATTACATGTAAATGGCTTTTATCCGTGGCACGATCCGTTTCCTCGCCCGCAAACACTTTCTCGTCTTGGTCAAAGCTCCTGTTTTGCTAAACGCCGCAATTTCTAATTACGCTCTGCCAACGTCTGCAGCTCGATTTCTATCTAGTTATACAATCCTACCATCTATCTCGACTCTTAGTTTATCAAAAGTTTCGATTCATTTGAATTTCTGTGCTAATTATCTGTATCCAGCAGTGTATTTTCTTTGACTTTGGTTGAAATTGAAGTTTAAATGGCTGAAAATATATTTTATGAATATATTATACATGTGTTATAGGAAGCATTTTGAAATTTCATTAACGCTGTTAGGAGACACGTTTATGCATATTTCCAGATTGTTTCTACTGTTAATGAAATGCCAAAAAGTTTAATTATAATACATTATAATCATAATTCGTATGAGTCTTCCATTGTAAGTATACAAATACCTTCATGAGTCACTGTAGATGAACCTCTCAGAAACTAAATTAATCAATTCTTCTTGTAAATTTGCCAATTTATTATCCAGATACATGATTAATGTGCAATTGTATAAATGTCACTTATTTCTTAAGAATTGAACATTAATCGTGTAGCTATGTAATGAAATTGAGAAATTCATAAAAAATTGAGTTTATCAAAGGTTTTGAAAGGAACCAATGAAAAATTCATAAAGGTCGATTGATAAGATAAGGAAGAGACGCGAAGGACGCGAGCAGGTGACGTAACTCGTATCCGTACGGGGTGCGGAAGGTAATAAGGTCAGTAGGCAAGGTCAAAATCCGCCGGAGCGATCACGACGATAAGCGGACGCGTGGGAGATCCGCGCGCCACTCTCCCATGACCCGGCATTGTCAAGGAGTCCCACCATCCTCCTTTCCTGGCAAACGAGTTCCTTCGCCTCGTTACCTTACTGACTCAAAGGACGTTCGCGCGGTCATCCAGCGGCGTCTCGCTCGGAGCAACAAAGCTTGAGTCGCCATTCATAGATCTTAATAATAGCCTGTAATTGAGTTTACAATCGGCTAACAGACTCCTAACGTCGGTTTCCTTGAATATTTCAAGAATAATTATATAGTAGCGAGGGTTCTCTAAGACCCATTAAACGAATGACATAGGACGTGGCTAGAATTTCGATCGCTACATTAGAATGAGAAACATGAAGTATGAACGAGGAAAAGGGAAAGATTCGTCAACTGAACACCTTTCGTTAACACCAGTAAAACGACTCAACTGCATAAATATCCCTCTCACATTTTATAATACTATGTACAAAACATCAAAGGTATAGTCTATAATATTCAATGAATACAACATCAAAAGTGAACTCCTTATATGAAGTATTGAAAGTATAATTTTTATAGCATACGATGTATAAAGCAAATCATTGTTTAGGTTCTATTTCTTCAAATATATGGACAAAAATATGAATTTGCACAAACGCCCGCAGACTAATAATTAATACATACATTACACAATATTTACATAAGATATATTGAACATATTCTTCGAATCCTATTGGAAAAATAAAAAATAATTTCGCTTCAGATTTCCACTGGAATTCGAATTACATTCGAGACGCCTGGATAGAAGTTACATTGATCCATATATAAGTCAGAAAATCTATGTATTTAGTACTGAAGAAAATATCTAAGAAGTATATATCCAATATTTGTTAAGACAAAACTATTTTCCTGTTTTACAGGCGGATTCAGAACCCGTGTACTGGTCCTGGGTGAGAGCAATAGCAGCAGAATTGGTCAGGCAAACACCATTTCGAGCCCAACGCTGTCTAAACTTCCTGGAGATCCTGACCATCTGTCCAAGGGGACCCGTTCCATTACCCGACAGTCCCACAGAATCCAGAAGACGTTCCAGAAGCGAATTACGCTGCTGGACCAGTGACTCTCCCACAGAGAAGGAGCCTAGAACAACCACGACAATCTTAGAAGAATCCAGACGAAGAGCGAGAAGCGAGTTACGTGGTTGGTCCAGTAGTAACTCCAGCGACGAAGATCTGTTAGGCGACTTTCGAAGTATTCCAACGATAATAACAAAGGACCAGCCGATGACCAGGACCTGGGGCTGCAGCGAAAGCAGCGAGGGAAGTGACGATAGTCTTCCTTGGAGCGGCGTGTGTCGTTCCAGCGTGGATTCCGTGGACTCAGCAGTGTCTATTCCTGAACCAGATACCAGAGAACAACGGATCCAAAGGTATAAAGAAGCCAGAAGACGAGAGAACGAAGCTAGAAGTAGAAGAGTGCTAGAAGAAGATGCTAGGAGACGAAAAGACAGAGCTGAAGAAAACAACAACGATATCTTAAAAACTTATGGCTCGAAATCGAGAAGTAGGTTCTACTCTGGCAACGACAATGACACCTATTGTCTAACATCCATAAAGAAGGACAACGATAGTGGCTATGAAACTTCTAGACTAAAAAACGAGAAGAACATCATTATCAGATTGCCTCCTGTGAAGCCTAACGAGTCTTCCTTAGTCAGATTCGAAGACGATCATCGGAATGAGGATGATAAGAGGAACAATAATAGTCCCAGAAATGGTAACGCGAGTCCTGGTATACTTAGAATGGATATGAATGAGAGAAGAAGTCGTGCAAGAGAGAGGAGAAGCATCAGAGAGAAGAGCCAATTGCTTCAAACACAGCAATTTACTAATACAACTGTAGAGACTCTTCAGGAACGTAAGGAACGATTGGCCCAATTATCCTCGAGGATTCCAGTGCCTCGACAATTGTCGCAGAATTCGAAACTCGCGGAGAATTACAATTCGACGGCTCTGCCTAGGTCGTCGACCTCTCTGTCAGTTCTGACCGAGCCACCTTGCGAGGAAGACGTGGCCAGGCTCTTGGAACGGTGTCAAAGGGTAGACCATTACGTGCCAGTACGAGAGAAGCTGACTCTGTTCGAATCTCTGTCTAGACTAGGTGGTCGACTGGCTAGAAGCACCGAAGATCTCGGTCGAACGTCTTCGAAACCGAGTCCCAGAGGGAAGCAACGTGCCCGGTCGCTTCACGATCTCAACAGAGGAGCGAGGGCCGTTCCCGTCAGGGAAATGTGTCGATTCTTCGAGGGAGATGTTGAACAGGATCAGAATCAGAAAACTCCTCTTGCCAAAACGAGGTTCAGTGACCCTGTGACACCTACTAGGAGTACTACGTGGAAGGATGCTGCGAGTTCCAAAGGCAACGACACGCCTCACATAAGATCTTCCACGAGAAAGAAACATTATTTAAAGTAATGGTTGTGTTCGAGGTTCATCTTTACAAGTCCTAGATCCTCCTGCACAATAACTTACTAACTGATAATATTAATGACTTGACAAATTGCAAATTGTTTTGCTTATACACTTTTTCTTTACAATCTTCCTTTGCAATATCACGCGAAATGATGAGATGACTTGTGGATTCGTAAAATCTAATTTTCTTTCTTAGCGAACATATTGCTGTTAGATATGTAACTTACGAAGCTCCACTAATAATATTAGCTCAATTGTGTTAGAGGATGGTGTTTTCGAGTTTTCGGTGTCTGAGGCTCTGATGTGTCTCTGCTGAGAAATTCTTGTTCGAAAGCAGGCCTTTCAGAGGAACATACTCTGTCCTAGATTTGAGTGATTAGAGTCACAGAGAAAAGCGCCAGATCTGATACTTCGATTTCCGATTCCGTAGATTTACTGGTATTATAGACCGAATCGTGAAGTTAGAAAGGATCGATATCGATCAGTTTAGACGCGAATCCGCTCGCTTGACTGCGATGGATCGTCACACTCGTGTCGAGAGAAAGTCGCTGCCTGGAGCAGCTGGTTTTTTTGCTCTCCAGGATTTGAACTGTGCTCGATTCGAGGTTCCGATCAGACGTTTCCACGCGACACGAGCATCGACGATGCCTGGCAAAGTACAGGAAGAAATACAAGGTTTTTGCGAGCACGGTTTTGTCAATTTTTCTTATTTATTGTATTTTCGTTCTGTTTTTTGTAC
The DNA here is from genome assembly GCF_000188095.3 of Bombus impatiens. Lineage (NCBI taxonomy): Eukaryota > Metazoa > Arthropoda > Insecta > Hymenoptera > Apidae > Bombus > Bombus impatiens. The sequence continues at coordinate 2,026,027 of NT_176446.1, forward strand.
GAGATTCCCCGGAGCCTAGCGTAGTCCACGAACGTGATTCGACGTCACGGATAAAGAGCACATCGAATCGAAAGATGAGGAGGAAGAGAAAAAGAGAGGGAATAGGAGAAACCGGTAATTTCCATTCACCAAGCGATTCTCGCGCACGAAACACCTGCCGAATGCAAGTCGAAGGCGGTCTTCGATTTCTCGATTAACCGACCAAGACTCGTGGAATCGTTAATATCCGGAGATACGAGAGTTACAAATGAGAGACTGAACCATCCTGAAAAGTTCTACGTATTTTGTTGAATGGAATGAGAGATAAGTTCTTAAGAGTTCTTACGGAAAGTTGCAATTATTAAGTTATATAAATAGATTAACGAAGTTTTTGAAACCGTAAACAGTTAGGGGTCCTTTAATTTTGTACATAAAGTAATTATATTCAGGTTGTTCGAAAAATTCGTAAAAATGAAATTTAAGAATGATTGGAAAATGACATTTGTATAGAACTATGTATAGAACTGACACTGTATAGAATAGACACTGTATAGAACTGAATAATCTATGCATTGTTTCTTTTTGTGATAATATTCTACTATTTATTAGATTATTTTCTCGCAGAATTTTTCAACAACCAGTTCTTTCAAATGGTGTTTGAAAGATTCTAAAGTACTCTGGTTTTTGCCATTAAAAAATGTTTTATAGAGATTAGAATAAAAGTAAATGATTCAAATGTAATGGAATATATTAACTGGAATTAATCTTGTTTAATTAAAATTATGACTTTGTTTTATCATTTATTATTTATTCAATTATCTCATAAAAATTTCTAACGAATGAGCATCTTTCAATCATGAAAAGGCTACGAACGTTTCAAACAACCCGATATTTCCTTCCACACGTACCTGAACGAATAAAATTCGCATTTAATTCGTCCGTCGTTTGATCAGCGGTGGCTGTTGTAAATAATTTATTTAGTTAAAAATCGGAAGCCGGGAGAACGTAGCCAGCTATTGGTCGGATCTCGAACATCCGTTTCAATGAGTGGCGCGTGAACTAATATCGACTTCCGTTTGCTCTTCCAGTCAGGACGAACATTTCCATTCCTGTTTCTCCTTTGCTTTCCTTCTCTCTTTCTCATTCGTCTTTTTCTCTTTGAGTTCAACTAGGTCATGCGAACGGCCCCTGAACCGTGTATCTCATGACTCTTTTCTTTTGTTCCGCAAAAAAATAATCGCATTAGGAACCAGACGGAAAAAATAGAAGAAGAACGACTTTTAACGATGACGAGATTTTTTTTCTCGAGGCGATTTCCTTTGCCTGCAACCTATCGATTATCGATAGCCAAGAGATATCGAATTATCATCGAGAAATAGCGCTAACTATATAACGAAGTGCCAAAAAAGAAAAAGTGTTATGTTGCTTTTGTCGAGAAGAAATATGAAAATGTATACAAAAATATAAATAATTAAATCTGTATATACTTGTTAATTTTAGGATTACAGAGATCGATATAATTTTTTTGTTTCGTGTCTCGGTTATTTCAGATCGCAGAAAAGTTACATTGGAATTACCTTTTATGCGATCTGCAAAGCGATTATTTATTACATGTGTATAAAATATATATATATATTATTATTAAGATATAGTTATATTGAGTTGGTTCTGTGAGAATCGATCGACTGATGTTGGAAACGTTTCGACGATAATTTTATACAATAAATTAATTCTTCTAGGTAAAGTAGCCTTTCGCTAATCAAAGATCGAATCCATTTATTTTTCGTATCTTCGTATACGCGTATCACATAGGAAGCCGTATGTACGATTGTGTGACAATGTACGATAATTCGAAAAATTAGTGTGCTTTGTGTAGAAACCTGTAAGCTGATGGAAGTATAATAGAAATATGTGTATGACGATTAACAGCGGGAAGATTAATTTAAACGACAGTGAATTGATCGAGCCTTGGTGAACTTTCGTATTACAAATCTAATCGAAATTTTTAGTTAATCGCCTAGTAAATTTGTCGAATCGCTCATTAAAAAACGCAACTTCCAAAAACACTTTCCAAAGAGCAAAATAAAATATTATAAAGTAAATAACAATTATAAGATAATTATAACAAAATACGAAAAAATTGGATAGTTTGTAGTAAAATTTGTAAGATACAAATTGAATAATGTATGGCCAGTCTTGTCACCATCAAGTACCTCCACTTTTTAGAAAAAAATCATTCATCTTTTTCCACAATAATTTGCTTCAAGTCTTAGAAGGATTAAACTGTGTCAAGAATGAAAAGATTTTATAAAATGAACAATAAATAATTATAATAATATATCATATTCCGTGGATAAGGTAAATGATATTAAATATTCCAGCCAAAGTTCGATATCGTCTTGTTGGGAAACTGAACATTTGTAATTAATTGGTTTCTTTTCCCAATCAGAGACAACATTTGTTCGAATTAAACATTTCAATGTTTGAGAGAAATTGAAGATAAATAAAATTGTTCCCTAATCCTACCAACACAATAAAGAATATATTTATTATCAAAAAGGCTACAAACTTTCCGAACAATCTAATACGTATAATAAAAACGAATGAAGAGTTCGAGAACATATAACGAATGTATAAATAGGATATTTATGTTCAGTAATTGCTAACATGATAAATTACATTTCTATGTTTTTCCATAATACAGAATTTAAAGAGATATTTTTTGTACTTAAAACGATTTTCAAAGTTTTATTTTATTTTCAATTATCGAACTATGATTACAGATTAAATTTAATCAATAATAAAGATGTTCTCTATTTATACACTCGCAATGTGCACCGAAGAAATAGTTAACCTGCAGCAAAACAACCTCCAGCAAGGCTCGATCGTTTTCGCGTCAGCAAGCCGACGACCGTGTTCAGGGTGTGTCCTGGCAACCCTCTGTGCCCGGATGTCTTATCTCCTTATTCTTTCGCTCGCGAATAATGGCCGCGCATGCACGTCGAGAGGAAACACGTGCAGAGCTCGTCTGTAAAAATGTAGCAATTGAACACGGTAGGGCGAACGTGAGAAGTCATCCGGGCAGTGAAGGGGTTGTTGCCGGAAAAAAGTGGAAAAACTCGGAGCGGACGTTGTTCCGCGGAAACACACTGGCAGCCTGTAAAACCGGTCGATCGCCAAAGAGTCCTCTAGTCCCTGGTCGGAGAAATCCGAAAAGGCTGTATACATGTATCCCCTATACGGGGCTGCGTAACAGAAACCCCCATAAAAAAAAGAGATCATCCCTGCAATACATACGATCCTATAGTGGCTGAAGTATTCGTTGTCCTAAATAATGATAACAATAAATATTATAATAGAAGAACAGACACAACTCTGGCGGATTTGTATGTTACGTTTGTTGTAATAAAAAAGGACGAATAATGGCCGTTACATAAAAGTGATTGTCGTTAGAAAGTGGACGGGGAGAAGGCCTTGGCACTTCTCGTGCACTCCATAGCTTATACTTTTATACTTCGTTCTATTCCCCCATCAACTGCTCTCGTGTTCTTTTACACGCTCTTCTTTTACGAACACCCACGCGATTTTCCTTCTTTCCACCTGGGTCCGCGACCAGCCACGCGCTCCGCTAATTAGCGCGTGTTTTCGTAAGATCGCGAGCGAAGATTAGCAGGTCTCTTGAGGTGAACTTTAGAAAAGGAGAGGAGGCTTGTGTAACCATCGACACTGTGAAATTATTGTATCTCTAGCACGCTCCTCTGTTACAATAGGAAAGTGGAAAATTCCGAGAAACGCCTGAGGAAGGAAGATAGAAATCGAGAATTACTCTTGATGGAATATAATAAAGTCACAATTAAAATATTAAGTGGATATATTGATCGATTTAGCCGCAGCTAGATTCTTACGTGTTTCCTACGCGCGTAGACTTATTTTCATAGGATTTTTATGTATTGCTGCTTACAATTTCATGATGCACCAAAAATCATGGTGCAAAGGATAAGTACATCCTGCTATTTCATTAATTTCCATCCTGTTATTTCAATGAAAATTAAAAATTATTTTTTCAAGAGCACATATACATTTTCAATAATTGCGAAAACAAATTATCTGAATCCTGTCATTTTAATAGGTTTACTTGCAGCTGCGAAAGGAAAAAAACTAATTCTGCATTGTCATTCTACGTTCCTGGCGAGGTTCAAGCACTTTATCTCCCTTTAGATTTTTTCGAATTTTTGTTTCTACGATGAGAACTAGTCGTATACTCTGAAATCTGATCAACTTGACGATTCGACGATGACCTCGTCATATCTCCTCTAGCAAGAGTAGAAGTTTAAGATTGAAAAGGGACGGTCGTCGATGAAACAGAGTTAATTTGCAGGCTCGAAGGCCAGAAAGTTTTTGCAAGGATCGCAGACTGTCCTCCATGCCGATACTCTTTAACTCTCGTTTATTTGGCCTGCTGGTGAACTCGTTCTTGCGTTTACAGGACCGCCCACTTTACGTTCCCCATGTAATTTTCATTCCACGCACTCGCACACGCGCTCTCGGGAAAAATAGAATATTCCATAGGGAGGAATCGACCGGCAGATAATTTATTTGCTAGCTTTAATGAAGTCAAATGTTGCGATAAATTTAACGATGTCGTTAGCCGAGCACCTGAACACAGCCTCCTGGAAAAAGAGTACACGACTCTGCGTCTGATAATCTAAACTCTGCCATCAAACTCTACCACTAACATAAATAAAAAAAAAAGAAAAAAAGAAGAGAAAAGAATGTAGGATACACGAGTAAGAAACAAGAAACTAGAGTATCATACAGTCGTCACGAAGATCACGACGCTTATCATAATTTACATTTTTCCTCGTTGGATCGCGAGCAACTCGATGCATATGCATACACGTTCAAGAGACACACCTGCGCTCAATGCAATTTGTCTCCTTGATAAGGTGCTCGTGTTCACTTTGTTAATCACTGCCGCGCGATCACGACACGTTCTATCCACCTTTTTCGATTATCTTTTTCTTTTTTGGTGTTCTATCAGTTCATCAAATGGCTATCACCTACGCGACATCAGCCGGAGTTGAAGTGAAAAATCGAAGGAAAGCACGTTAAACGGGTTCGTTGACCATTTACCGGGTTTCGTGCTAGCGTGAAGAATTTTTTCACGGGCACAAATTTTTTTTTCACGGCGATCGAACAAGCAGGTGTCCCGGGTGTGGTAAAAACAGCCGACGTAAACTAATGCCTGGTCGTCCATTACAGAGTAGAGAAGGCTCGTGTGTCCTGTCGGTTTCACGTTGGGCGTAGAAGAAACGCGTGTAATCGAGTGACTGACTGGCCTTGATAGTTGCCGGTGTTGACCACGTGAACCGATTCAAAGCGAAACAGGTACATTCGCGATCTCCTGATCTATCGATCGATGGCTAGCTTTTCGAATATACCTAGACTCCTACCGCGACGCTATTTACTCTCCTGTTATCTGATCACCAGTAAAACGAAAGCAACTACAGTGGCTTGACAAAGTGTCTGAACACTTCTAAAAACTTTTGATGACTATGCCATGAATGTTATATAAAAGATTTTGCATAGTGCACGACATGATTACAATTGAGCCTATCAGAAGCTACTCAACTTTCTATTAATTTCTTTATTTCATTACATAAGAATACGATTAATGTTCAGTCTTCAAGAAACAAATAACTTACATCAGATCAAGCAGATTCTTTGCAAGAAGATGACATGAATAATACATTACAATAATAATAAATTCCAAAGTACATTAAAAAAAAGAATGGCAGTTTTGTAACATCATTGCTATTCTGTATCTTTCTATTCATGAAGTTGATCAGTGTGGTTTCAGAACGACTCAGTTTCCATGATATATTCATAAAATATACCTATTCGTTTAATATATTCGTGAGGTACATTCATAAAATATATACATATAATATATTCGTAAAAGGTATGTTCAGATACATGAGCCAATTGAACATTGAAAACGTTCGTTTCTAGCATGAATACAATATTTCGTTCCGATGACACTGTCTTCGAAAGTCGAGAAATTAGTACCTTCTCCGGCGGAACTTTGTTTCAAGAAAAAGAAGATTTAACTGGTTTTTAACGAGCGTCATTAGTACCTCGTGATAGGAAGAAATCAGGTTTCGATAATAGTTGTTTGTTAGAAAGAATCGTAATGGTATTCGCAGTCATTAGAAGGAATTAAGATGCTGTTGACTTTCTAATCACGGATAGGAATGGAAATCGAAAACATGCTCGCTGAAGACTGACCTCGAAGTATTATAATGCTATCAGTGCAACGATTCGCTTACGATGCACTTGTCGTATGCAATTCGACAAGCACAACAATCTCTTTAACCTGCACTTAGTCCTCATCTACAGTTCGTAGAATGTTTAAAAAGTAATACGAAGACCGATACCTATCAATGAATGTGACATTAAACTTTACATCTCAGGTTTTGAAATACTGACTTGGAAAAAAATTAGTTGTATTTTACACCCCCTGCGATTTGCTACACCGAAGAACTTAATCAACCGATCGAATGACAAAAACTACCATCGCCATCGCAGCCAATCAGCTCGTATTATTTGCTATATAATTAATAATTGTATTACGTAAATAATGCGATTAGTAATTATATATGAAATAATGACGATTACCCGGGTCTCGCCGCATGGAGGTTGCTGCGAGTGGAGACCCTCCCTATCCACGATCCCATTCACCCTTCCTTTTACGCAAAAATTGACTAATTTTTCATTAAAAAGTTTAAGGAAATTCTTCTTTTGATGTGCGTTTGCAAAACTATCAAACCTTTGATCGTTGTGCAGAGGGAACAACAAAAAGAACATTTCAAAAACCGACGCGAACAGCTAAATCTGACAGTAAATAATATAAAACTTAAATACTACTACTACTACTACTACCACTACTACTACTACTACTACCACTACCACTACTACTACTACTACTACTACTACCACTACCACTACTACTACTACTACTACTACTACCACTACCACTACTACTACTACTACTACTACTACCACTACCACTACTACTACTACTACTACTACTACCACTACCACTACTACTACTACTACTACTACTACCACTACCACTACTACTACTACTACTACTACTACCACTACCACTACTACTACTACTACTACTACTACCACTACCACTACTACTACTACTACTACTACTACCACTACCACTACTACTACTACTACTACTACTACCACTACCACTACTACTACTACTACTACTACTACCACTACCACTACTACTACTACTACTACTACTACCACTACCACTACTACTACTACTACTACTACTACCACTACCACTACTACTACTACTACTACTACTACCACTACCACTACTACTACTACTACTACTACTACCACTACCACTACTACTACTACTACTACTACTACCACTACCACTACTACTACTACTACTACTACTACCACTACCACTACTACTACTACTACTACTACTACCACTACCACTACTACTACTACTACTACTACTACCACTACCACTACTACTACTACTACTACTACTACCACTACCACTACTACTACTACTACTACTACTACCACTACCACTACTACCACTACCACTACTACTACTACCACTACTACTACTACTACTACCACTACCACTACTACTACCACTACTACTACCACTACTACCACTACTACTACTACTACTGCTATTACTAAATAGTACTTTAATTATACATGTATTGAACCCAAAACTAATCGCAAGCACTGAAAGCATTAAAAGCAACTTGAAGGCATTGCAAGCAACTTGAAAGCATCCTATTTGCTAATTTCAAGAAAGCCCCTACTTAATTGATAATCCAATTTAATCTGCCTAGTAAAAAGTCAAAGTTCTCATGAGTTCTAACTACACAAATGGAACATTTCAAAAACCGACGCGAACAGCTAAATCTGACAGTAAATAATATAAAACTTAAATACTACTACTACTACTACTACCACTACTACTACTACTACTACTACTA
>NT_176447.1:0-474 GCF_000188095.3 Bombus impatiens
GCGTCCTAATATGGCTACTCCACCGTCCTAACCTCACACTTGGTTGGATTTGCTTTAACACCTTGTCCAAGCCAGATTTCTTGTATCTACACCCGCTTTGCGTTCACAGACACTAGTCCTCCACTCTCGTTACCTCCCTTGCCTAAGCTCTCCAGTTTTCCGGAGATTTCGATTACGCTCACAGCTCCGTCCTCTCTACGTCTGCGTCCCATATATCCCCCCACCAGAATCCAGTCGAGTCTGACCCATGGGGAAGACCATACAGGAAGGTGACGCGAAAACTTCGCGCGAAGAGCCCCCTGGCAACGATGGAGATGGAACCTGCGCTGCTGCTGCAGATCATCGGAACGCTCTTCCCCTCGTAAGAGGAAAGTGCGGCAGAATAGTCGTGGGAAACAACCTGGACGGTGGAATGGACAGACGACTGGGAAGTCACGGAGGAAGAGCGGTGGGAGGCGACCAGAACAATGGCCC
>NT_176447.1:539-7889 GCF_000188095.3 Bombus impatiens
TCAGCACTTGCCACTCTGCCAATCGCTGTCACTTTCAAATGGCCTGCGCGACGCGCTTCGGAGCACGCGCCAATATGGCTGCGTCTGGGTAGTTCCTCGGGTAGCCAGTGTAGCGGCGCTGTTGTCACGCGTCCTAATATGGCTACTCCACCGTCCTAACCTCACACTTGGTTGGTTTTGCTTTAGCTCCTTGTCCAGGCCGGACTCCCCTTATCCACACCCGCTTTGCGTTCACAGGCACTAGTCCTCCACTCTGGTTACCTCCCTTGCCCAAGCTCTCCAGTTTTCCGGAGATTTCGATTACGCTCACAGCTCCGTCCTCTCTACGTCTGCGTCCCATATATCCCCCCACCAGAATCCAGTCGAGTCTGACCCATGGGGAAGACCATACAGGAAGGTGACGCGAAAACTTCGCGCGAAGAGCCCCCTGGCAACGATGGAGATGGAACCTGCGCTGCTGCTGCAGATCATCGGAACGCTCTTCCCCTCGTAAGAGGAAAGTGCGGCAGAATAGTCGTGGGAAACAACCTGGACGGTGGAATGGACAGACGACTGGGAAGTCACGGAGGAAGAGCGGTGGGAGGCGACCAGAACAATGGCCCTTGCTTTACACGATATGTCTGAGAGAGGGAGTCTGCCCCCGGGGCATGGCGAACGGCGAGGCTGGTCCTGCTCCGTAAAGAGGGCCGACCGATGACTTCGCCGTCGGCGTACCGGCCGATATGCCTACTGGATAAGGTCGGCAAGCTCCACGAGTGGTTGCCGCCCGTCTGGAGCGACACATATCGGGGCGGGTGCCGGGTTGGCATGAAAGCCAGTACGGCTTCCGGAGGGGTCGCTCGACGATTGACGCGGTCAGACGCGTGCAGGCATTCACGGAGGATATGATTTCCCGGGACGCGTTCAACTCCATGCCGTGGGACAGGATAGTGACAGCCCAGCGACAGTACTTCGAAGTTCCCAGCTACCTCGCTCGGCTGATCCACGCCTACCTCGACGACAGGTAGGTATGTTACGCCAGCAGAGAGGCGGAGGAAAGTCGTCCCGTCGAGCGCAGCGTTCCGCAGACCTGTCGAGCGCGGAGTCCCGCAGGGCTCGGTGCTGGGACCGATTCTATGGAACATTGCGTACGACGAAGTACTACGTTGCCCGCTGCCTCCAGGCGCGGCCATGGTGTGCTACGCGGACGGCACTCTGGTCTCGGTCAGAGGTTGGCACGAGACGTTGCGCATCTGCGAAATCGCAACGGTCTGCGCGATTCGTGCTGTGCGCGGACTGGGCCTAAGGGTCTCTCCTACGAAGTCGGAGGCCATCTGGTTCTACGATAAGAACAGGCGAGGGGCTCCTTCGCCAGGTCGCATGGTAGGCGAAACCGTCGGGTCGGTATCGCGGATGAAATACCTGGTCCGGATGGTATCACAGATGAAATATCTGGGTCTCGTCATCGATAGCCAGTGGACGTTCGAGCCGCACTTCGATTCTCTAATTGCGAAGGTGTCGGCTGCTGCAAATGTCTTGTGCGGCCTACTCCCGAACATCGACGGGACGGGAATCGAGTGCGCCGACTATGCGAGGGCGTCGTTTGGTCCTGAGTGATCTACGGGGCTCCGGTGTGGGTAGACGATCTAATGGCGAGTCGTCACAGCATCCTGCATCTCTGTCCACGCGTCGGCGACGGGACGGTTCTGGCCGCGTCTCCCCCGTGGGAGCTTCGGGCACTGGTGCCCAAGAGGAGATACACCCACATGAGAGTATGGGATCCTGGGATACAAACGACCTAGGAACCGCCAAGGAGGACGCGTGGGACCAGTGGCGATCCCAGCTGATCAACGAGGGAAGCGAACATCGAGGCGCGGAGACGGTCCTCCCAAATTGGGAAACATGAAGAAGCCACCGCGGTCTCCCGCTCACCTACAGGATGATCCAGGTGCTCACGGGAGACGGCGTGTTCGGCGAGTACCTGATGAAAATCGGACGAGAAACGACGGACATCTGTCACCACTGCGTGGAGGGCTGGGACACGGCGCAGCACACGCTGGAGTTTTGTCCGGCGTGAGAGCTGTCCCGCTACACCCTGCGTCACGTCATAGGCGAGAGATTGACCCCCTCGGCGATCGTAGAAGCGATGCTGAGCAGGCCGTAAGAATACGAGGCTGTCCGCCTCTTCTGCGAGCGAGTTATGCTCGCAACAGAACGGGCAGAAAGGGAGAGAAAAAGAAACTCTCACACTTGTAGGATAACGCGATGGAGGGGGATGGCAGTCAGGCGGCCTAGAGCCGCCTCATCGCCGTCCCAAAGGACCGCGATTAGAAGGGGGGATGTCGCTAAGGGCAATGGACCCCCTGGCACCAAATTCCACAGTCATGGAATTGATAGGACTGGCTCAAATCAGAGGACGCGGGAGGGGGTGCAACTGAAGTTAATTCATAAGAGGTTCCTGGAGCACTCCTGTCACACGCGTAGAATGGTCATCGTGGAGTCGGTAAGATTCCGACAATACTCTGTTGTTGCCGATTATTAGCAGCAGCGGAGTGTCCATGAGGATTTCTCCACGAGCAAGAAAGAAAAGTTTAGGATAGTACCCATTGGATGACGACGTTACAACGACCACGATTTTAGCGTGGCGAAACAGACTCGAAATGGGCGATCGAAATGCGCACACGAAATTCATTATGTATAACGCACATGGTCTTTAGGATAGCTAACGGACTTGGCGATTATACATGCCTGAGCATCTACGTTATCAAGTCGTATTATATCAAAGGCTTATCAAGCATTAAGGAATGTTGAAATAGACAAAACTCTTGATAAAGCGAAAAAGGAATAGTATTTTCCGGAAATAAGAACCTGTATCACGTATTATATCAATCGATGTATAAATTGTTTGCATGTGAAGTGTCGGGAATTAAGCATTCTTGTTGTCTGTATCTTGGCTGTTTGAATCCGCTTAAGAAGAGTAACACACCATTCAACACGGTACATGTAGACCATCCGGAATCATTGCAGAGTTACGAAACCGACATGTAACAACAATTATTTGTGGTTATAGCAAATACGTAGTCTTGAAAGCAGTCATGGACGCGGGAGTACATTCCATTTTGCGAATCGTGAACGAATTCATATCTCACTATGGCAAATCTGGTCGTATAATTACGGACAGAAGTGCAGCATTTCGGCGTATATTTTTGAAGAATTCCGTAAATATGCGAAGACTCAATATATTAAGATAGCGACAAGCGCACTACGAGCGAATGGTCAAGTAGAGCGTATTTTTTAACTTTCTATCAGCGATAACTGATTTGATTACAGGGGAATATTGGAACAAGAAATTGTGTCAATTGCAATGAACGATAAATAATTCTCAGCATAGAATGAAGAGTTGGACTCCGTGCAATATCGTTCTTAATGATAAGGTCATAGGGTTATTTGCACGCCCAGTAATACGACAAATTTGCTTTCAAGCTCCATGAAACAGTAAGTAGACAAGAAGCGGATGCGTACAGTTCCAAAGACGACAGTTCAAGAAGGAGCGGATTCCTCGCGAAGATACAAAGTAGGCGATTTGACGACAACCAGACAAAATCGAAAGAAAATTCGTGGAATAATATAAGATATTAATTTGATAATTTGTGATGAAAAATGAATATTTACCGAAAAACTTATAGTCGGTTTTTCAACAGTTCCTACAAAATATCAAATTAATATTTTGTATTATTCCACGAATATAGTCAAAATATTTGCTTCAAAATAAATAATAAATGCGATAGTTGTGCTTCTTTTCTATGTTGTGTGTGATTTTGCTGTGAACACTCGCGGAAGCAAAGGACTAGAGGAAACATTAATCCTCCCTACTCGGAAATATCATAGAATGGTTTTCGATATGTTCTTATGGATTTCCATGAGTAAGCAGGTTTAATTTTAGTCTGCCATTTCTTTTGCAAAACGTCGCGCGGGGTTGTTTACGTCTCTGAATTCTTCTCTACGTCTTCTTCTCTGCGACTTGTAAGAGGTAGGCTGTCGTTCGGATTGAGAATCACTGTGCACCCCGCTGCTTAGGCTGACTTCCTTTCGTTCATGTAAGGAGATTTATTCGTATGCACGGATATTTTGGCCAATTTTTAATTTCTAATAACTAAAAAACAAAGTCGAAAACGCAAATATTTTTTTCTTTATTTTCGTCCTATTTTCGTGCCAAGAATCACCCCTTAAAACTCTTGTTTCTGTTGATCGCCCCGCCACTGGTCGTTCGCGGGTATCAATATCGGGGAAAAATGGGAAAACCCACGTTTCCCCACTTTTTACCTGATGGAGCTTAACCATAAGGAACCTCTTAACTCCAAAAGTTTTATATCACTTAACGGCCTTAACGGTAAATCGACATGCCTATTTTTACGACAGTTCCTTATGATTATTACGGTCCAACTAATTGTATTGACGTAGCGAGTGGCCGTTTCGACCAAGGGATAATTCTGACGGATGTAAAAAGTCACCAGATGGTATTATCCCTTGCAAGTAATTGGGGTTTTGCATGGAAATACATGCTTCCTTCGAAATTCCATATTTTCTGACACTTAGTTATGTGAATTAATAAACGTTTCAACGGTAGCTTATGAAATATATTTAATATTTAAATTTCTCCCTTTTTGAATGCAGATTGTATCTATTCTTTATTGACTCACACAACTAGTCGATAAAGCTATGTAATATCGTGATATGATATATTTACAAGGAATGGATGATACAGATGTTAATCGGACAGAAAAAGACGATTGTTGTTCAACCTGAACTATTCACACCAAACGTACAGAAAACAACACAACTAAATAATTAGATACCGACTCGACTTTCACAAAATGCAATCAACACTCTCTCGGCAACGCCACTCACAAACTCTGCTTCTTGACTCGCACGCTGCTTCTCGACCCCCACGCTGCTTCTCGACTGCTTCTCTCTGGCCGTTGTAGCATTCTATTGTCTTTTGCTAGGCCCACTGCACACGTGTTCTGCAGACGCTTGTGGCCAGGGTCACGTAGGTCTTTTCTACGAAACTATGCACTTGAAAAGACCGATGACACATTGATGGACCCGACGGAGCCTCGGCTCTCGCGACATTGTTCATGGTTCGCCCGATATCTGGCCCGATATCTCTTAGGTTTTTCGTCCACGATACTACATCTGTGTGCCACAGTAGGTGCTATTTTCCCTGCATTTGACTGCAAAATGTAAATGCATTGTGAATAAAGCCAGTTTGAGAATTATTAAAGCTTTAATATCTTTTCCAGAAGAAGGAATCTTTTGCTATTCATGGTTTCTTTGAAACTTTCGTTCCGTATAATAAGTAGAATACGTTGCAATAAAAATATCTCGACCTTGAAAATCGTGATCGGAGTCAATTTTGCATGAATTTATTTTTACAAATTTTCACCAATCCGGAGGTGTAGAACTACAGTGACTTCTATACTTGCTTTTTATATACGCTGTACACTTAGATCTCCTGCCTTTAAAACATCGCGAACACGCAAAATTTCTGGATCTCTCCTGAACCAGTAAATCCTTTAACGGAGTACCTTCACTCGATTCTATCCCATTCCGGTCCAGCCCATCAGCTAAATTATTTCGTTTGCCGTTACGATGTTCGATTTGATGACGATAACCGTATAAACCACCTACCTACTCCGAAAGTTAAATCAGTTAAATCTGAATCGTAAAAAATATATCTATCAGGTACTCCCTAAATTTTTCTTGATTGCAAGCAATGTTTTGAGTTCGAAAATACAATACTTCGCGTCCGTGTCAGTAGTCCTTTTACTATTATTATTAAACAACTCAGCTAATCATTCTAGACTTATTTTTGCAAAAGGACACCATTGATTCCTATACTATTCGCATTTGTGTGTACTTCCGTTGGCGATTCCAGATTATAAAGCATTAATATAGATCCACTTAATCGACCTTCTAATTTATTGAATACGTTATTTTAATCCGCGTTCTAGGGAAAGTTCGCTCCTTTGGCTAATAAGTCTGTCAACGGCCTGATTACAAACGCAACACTTCATGAATCGTGTAAAATAACTGGCAACACTGATAAAATTTCTAATAACGCGAGTATCTTTCGGTACAGAGAATTGTTCAATAATTTATAACTTCGCCCTCCTGGATTCTATACTCTGCCTGGATATTTTGAATCCTAAACACTCAATCTTTTGCTCAAAAGATGGCATTTTCTTAAATTTATAATAAGCGCTATTATCATAAAGTTCCTAAAACTATCTAAAATCATATCCATCAATTAAGTAGGTCATTGCTGTGTCATATTGCAGAATTCTCAGAGCTCCAACAAACTCCACTAATCAACCGAACCTCAACAGCGCGTTACAAGGCCCAAAGAACATACGTTTGAACTGATACAGCTCATCAAGTATAGCGAACGCGATATATCCCGTTATATACCGCGATTTTGATTCTATGGGCATCTCATAGTGTTCGGTATTTAAATCTAAACTTTTAAAATATTTGTATCCCGATAACCAACCTAAGTGATCATCTATTAGCGGTAATGGGATCTATTTTTTCTATTCTTTTCCTGTTAATGATACGATAATCCTCTAGACAAGTATTCTATCTATTCTCGACTACATCTAGTAAATTTCTTTAGTGTGGTGAGTGTTTGTATGTTAGGTTACGTCCTGTGTGAGATCTGTTGGGTGTTTCCCATTTAATCTTCCTTTTATGTTTGATGCGCCGACCGTTTCCGCTGCCAGCCGGTTCGGGTGCGTTGCTATTCTTTCTCTGTACCTTTTTGCACTTCTGTTAATCTCCTCCTTGACCGTTGGTATTCCCAGGTCTTTCCGTATGTCCTCGTTTCTAACGTACCATGTCGCGTTTGCTATTGTTCTGAGTATTTTAGATTGCATTGTCTCTATTTTAGTTATATGGCTCATTGCTGCTGTTCCCCATAGTGCTATTCCGTATGTCCAAATTGGTTTTATGACCATTTTATATGTCGGAGATGAAAGAACACCGGAGCCTTTGGAATTTTGGATAATCCCGCAACATTGTAACCTAAAGTCTACTATAGCTGTAATTAAACAATTGTAGTTATTCAATCCGATTGTAATTGTTCGAAAGTTGTGATAATGAGCTTGGGCTCGAGGCGGCAGCCAGTCGCCGAACGTAGCCGCGGTCACGGGATGAACGCCTTGTCTAACAAAGGCATGGAATAATTCTATAGCTCTCCTTAAAAAGGAAATAGTTGTAACACTCGACAGTAAACATTCCAACGGTCTCTGTCCGTGGCTCGCCACACGCAGACCCTATTCTTCGCGTAAGATGATTGCCAGATGGAGATGC
>NT_176447.1:7911-9176 GCF_000188095.3 Bombus impatiens
CGGGACGGGAAAGTCATTCTCTCTCGCGATCTCATCGACGAAAAGAGTAACCCCTTACGACCAGTGAATTTTGTGAGCACGTTCATCTGTCATCCCGTCGACCGCGGATTCGTTATTGAACCTAGGATCATTGTAATAAATTTCTCGAGTACCTAACTACCACGGTTACTTGCCCGGTTCTATAATAATCGTATTTGCACTAGTCAATGTCTTCTCTATTGCATAACGACAACGTGTAACCCAAACGAAGATTCGTTTCACGCCCCTAACACTAATTGTTTCACGCCCCTAACCCTAATTCTACTGTAAACCCGACATATACATTTTTAGTTTGTTTTCTATGCTTAGTTTGGATTTTCGACTTGTTAGCAAGCACATTTGTCTCCTTGCCATCTGTATTTTGTCTATTGTTCCTTTAATATTCTGTTTCCATGTGAATCGTGTATCTAAGTGGAGTCCTAGGTATTTGACTTGCCTTGTTTGTATTATGTGTGTGTCGTTTAGTACAATGTTTGGTGGTTTCTGTTTTCGCAGTGTGAATGTAATGTGTTTGCATTTATCGGGGTTTGCTTTAATTTGTTTTGCTTGAAGCCACTTTTCTATTTTTGTGATATGTTCTTGTAGTAATGTAACTGCCGTTGCAAGGTTAGCGTGCCTGACTAGTACAGCTGTGTCATCCGCGAATGTCAGTATTTTGCTATTGTTAGTTGTTGGTATGTTGGCCCTGTATAATGTGTATAAAATTGGTCCTAGGAAGCTTCCTTGCGGAACTCCTGTCTTGATTTCTTTAACTACAGTGTATGTGTCTTTGATTTTTACTATGAAGATTCTGCTGCTTAAGTATGATTTGATTAATTGGTATATCTGCCCCGGGAACTGTTTCCTGATTGATTGAAGTAGGCTAGTGTGGTTTATTTTATACGGGATGAACGCCTTGTCTAACAAAGGCATGGAATAATTCTATAGCTCTCCTTAAAAAGGAAATAGTTGTAACACTCAACAGTAAACATTCCAACGGTCTCTGTCCCGTAGCTCGCCACACGCAGGCCCTATTCTTCGAGTGGGATGAATGCCAGATGTCGATGCGTCTCCGCAGTGCATGTTCGACTAGCCCGAGGGCCCGTTATAAATCTTAAGATTTAGGATAGATAGGAGAGACCTATTTTTCAACGAACGGCGTCTCCCACTAGCAACTTTCCCTCGAGGGCGACTAGCATCTAACCACCGATACGGAGATTCACCAATTAGCAGCAACGCCAATTTCA
>NT_176447.1:11086-30434 GCF_000188095.3 Bombus impatiens
CCCGGGAACTGTTTCCTGATTGATTGAAGTAGGCTAGTGTGGTTTACTTTATCGAATGCTTTTTCGATGTCCATGAAGAGTGCCGTGCAGTATTGTTTTGTTTCCAGCGCTTGTAAGATTTCATTGGCGAGTCTGTGCGTTTGTTCTATTGTGGAGTGTTTGTTTCTGAATCCGAATTGGTGATCCGGTATTAGTTGATTCTTCTCTATTATGGGTTTTATTCGGTCGTAAATTATTTTCTCTAGTATCTTAGAGAACATCGGAAGTAGTGAGATTGGTCGGTAGGATTTGGTTTCGTGTGGGTCCTTGCCTGGTTTGGGTATCATTACGATTTGTGCCAGTTTCCAAGTTTTTGGAAAGTATTGTATTCTTAGTATTGCGTTGACTATTATTGTGATTTGTGTTATCGCTTTTGGCGGAAGGCTTTTCAAGATTTTACCATTGATTAGGTCGATTCCTGGTGCATTATTATTTTTTGTTTTCTCGATTATGTTTCTGATTTCTTGTGCTGCTGTTTTAGGTATGGTGTAGTGTTTGTCAGTTGAGGTACTAATGGTTTGCGCATCCTCGTCCGTATGACTATTGTGGTTGTTGTTGTTGATATTATGTGGTGTAAATGTGTTGTAAAGGTGGTTGGAAAGGGTAAATGTGTTGCATAGGTGGTTGGAAAATTCTTCAGCTTACTCTTCGTTGCTTCTTGCCCATGTGTTATCTGCTCTTCTGATTGCTGGTACTACCATTTTTATTATCTTTTTTACTTTTTTTTGTGGCTTTTCATGGGGAGCAGTTGTAGTTCTCGTGAGCAGATAGTGACTCGATGAGCTTTATGAACTCGTTGTTGTTGTGCTCTTTTATTTTGTTTTTCATTTCTTTTGCGAGTTTGTTTAGCTGTTTTTTGTTTTCTTTCGTTCTGTGTTTTTGCCATTTTGCTTTTGCTTTTCTTTTTTCTCTAATTTTTTCGAGGATGTCTAGTGGTACTGTTTTTGTTTGTCTGCTGGTTGTTTCAGGTATAGTGGTTGCCCTTGCGGCTTCTTGGATAGTTTCTGTGAATGTTGTTATTGCTTGATCGACGTGTTCAGGTGTTTTCAGTGGGATGTTGCAGCTGATTTTGCTCTCTATTATTTCTTTGAATATTTGCCATTTGGTGGTTTTATTGCATAACTTCTCTGTGCTGCTGTAAAGTATTGGTTTGTTTCTGTATGTAATTATTATGGGCGTATGGTCGGAGCTAAGCTCGAGGCTGGGTGCTATGTTTCGTTTATTTGCGTTTAGTCCCTTTGTAACTGCAAAACCTAGCAGGTCAGGTGTTTTGCTCAGGTCTGTCGGCCAGTATGTCGGTCTTCTTGTGGATAATATATTCAGGTTATTATTTCTAATGTTTTTTTCCAAGGTTCTGCCTCGAGGTGTGGTGAATCTTAATCCCCATAGCGTGACTTGATCCCCATAATGTGTGCTTTGAGTTATAGTCTCCCGCCGCAATATACCCCATTTGTCACCTAAGTGTCGGAAGTAGTCTTCCCACATTTGCGTTGTTATTTTGTGTCGCGGCGGTACGTATACTGCTGACAACTGCAGTTGGTTGCTGTTAGTCTGTACGGTAACGGTGGTTGCTTCTATATGTTCTTTACTGACCTGGCTGTGTAGGTGATGTTTAATGTCGTTTTTTATTACTACTGCGGTCCCTCCGTGTGCTTTTCCTGAAGGATGTTTGGTGTCATATATGGTGTAGTGCGGTATTTTTATGTAGCTTTTTATTGTGAGGTGTATTTCTGACACGAGTAGTATATCTATATTATTGCTATACAGGAATGTGTTAGTTTCTAGGGTCCTTTGTTGTAGGCCTTTAGAGTTTCAGGCTGCTATTTCAAGCGTGTCTATTTTTATTTTTTGCTCATCAAGTTAGTAAATAATTGTATTTGACTGTTATCTGCTGTGTTTGCTGTCTGTGGAGTTTGTTTTAGTCGCTTATCATTTTTGTGAGTATTTCGGTGTCTTTATGGAGTGTTTTATTAACTCTGTGATTTCTGTAGCGTCGTTGCTGTGGTTGCTCTGTTCTTGATTATCCAAGGGTGACGACCGGTTGACTACTTGCGCGCAGCTTCGGTTTCTTCGGGTGTTGGTGTTATGTGGTTATTGTTCATTACATACTGTGTATTTGGTGTTGACTTAGATTCTGCGTTGTCATGTTGCGTGCGGAAATTGTTGTGTGTCGGCGGGAAAAGTTTGCTTTGTAGTTGTTTTCTGATTACGCAACCTTTGTAGCTGGCTGAGTGATTTCCACCGCAATTGTGACATTTTACGTCATTTATTTTTCCCGTGTGTGGGCAGTTCACTGTTAGGTGCTTTCCTGCGCATTTGACACACGCCGGGTTTCTGTTGTAGTAGTTTTTTGTGTGTCCATATTGTTGACACCACATACATTGTGGTATGTCTTTTTTATGCCTGGGTGGCTCGACTATGATTGTTGTGTTTGAGATTTTTTTTAATTTCAAATATTTCTTTATTGTTACTTTTCGGTTCTAGCTCTATTAGGAATAACGGTAGTGGTAGCTTAGTGTCAAATCTGGTTATATTGTTGATCGTTCTTACCTGGTGTCCGATCTTGGCCAATTCCTCGCATATTTTGTTTGTATTTGATTTTGGGTGTAGACCTCTGATTACTGCTTTGTAGCTCTTGTCGTATTTGGGTTGGTAAGTGTGATACCCAGCGTTTTTTTCCTTTAGCGCTTTAGTTACTTTTCTGTAGGTTTCTGGGGTATTAGTTTGTACTTTTACCTGGTCCAGTTTGAGCTGTTTGATAGTGTAGTTTTCTTTTCCTACTGTGCCGTTTAGCAGATCAATGAGGGGGTCTATTATTTTAGCGTCTATGTAGATTGGTCGTGGCTTGGGAGTGTGTGTTCTTGGTTTTTCTGTAGGGTCTGTGTCCATCTCTTCTGGCAATGAGCTGAAGGAGTTTTGAGTAGGAATTTCTTGTAGCCATTGTTGTCTTTCTGTTTCTGTGGTCCTCCTATCATTTGTGTTTGTATTTATTTTTCTTCTTTTGCTGGGAGTTACAGTCTTCCAGCTTTCGTTATGTTGTGGTAGATCCTTGTTGTTATTGCTCTTTACTTCGTCTTCTTGTATTATTTCCATCTCTACTTCTTTTGTATTTGAGCAGTCCTGCACTTCACTTGTTGGTTTATTTGGGCTCTGTTGGTCTACTGCCTTGTTTATAGCGTATGTTTCTCCTTTGTTTATTATTCTTATTGTTGGTATCTTTTGAGTGTGTTCCATCCTCGATTGGTTCTGTTGCTCGTCCCTTCTTTCACTCTTGTCGCACTCGCGGAGGCACTAGTTTTCACGTCCGCATAGCTCGACTGCTCGGGCAGAACTGCATCTAGTAAATAGATGCAGCTAGTTTAGTTAACAAGTCTGTACCTCGCGAAAGCTACAATCAGACCCCCCCCCCAGATCCATCTCAGTTGAGGTACGCCCAACCAGCGCGCTTGGTTCCTGACCTTGCTACCTGAAGCAGTTCCGGCCTACAGGGGCCTTCCCTCGTCTAAGGTTGAACGGAGCAGTTGGGACGCTGCTCGCCCACCAACGGCCGTTAGGGAAGCCGAGGCAACCACTTATCGGCCGTCTGACTATCATTTGGCCCTCAACCACTACCCTCACGAGTCCAACCGAAATTGGCCGAGCGGAGGGATCGCCACTCCCTCCGGGCTTATCTCGACCCCCATGGTTCCAACTTTAGTCATTGGTGGGACTACCGGTGTGGATAAACGGCCACGTCACTGTCAGCCGGAGTTTCTACTTACCGTTACTCAACAGTTCCAGATAAAACTCACGTAAGCGAAGGCCCAAGGCACCCGGCCTTCATTCGACAATCCATTCGACCGTTTCTCGATCGTTCATCTGAATCTGTTACATTTAGTTAGCTTCTCGTAATGATACTCTAATATAGACTGACCTGGTTTTCGCCGATAGTTGAGCGCATTTTTTGTCTGCAACATGACGCTGTCTTGTGATAGAAATTTTTCTTGGAGTATCTTTTTCCAATCTTTTTATGAGTGCTCCTCTCGTAGTAATCTGTCCCTCCACGTCCTGGCCCCTAAGCCTCCACAGCACATGATGTTTCATAGCGATTTCGTTCTATAAGTACAACTCTCCGTATTCCTCCATCTTGTCCGCCCATTGTCCGATCGTTAAATCGTATTCGATCGGATTAAAGTACGGCAACATCTGCAATTCATCGCGAAAGAGACGCTCCACTGTTCCATGACCATCGCCTCTTTCACATCAGAATGCGTTAATCGACTCATTACAATTTGATAACTTTTCCCCTTTGCCGATTTTCGAATCACCACTAGCAACATGTACCTTTTTGCGGAAAAAGCTACCCTTCAAATCGTCATTCATGTTAAATCCGTCAAAACTTCGATCACTATCACCTCGAGAGTCGGTTACAGCTCGACTCTCGTGTATTGACGTCGTTCCTTATTAACGGCCACATGTCTGCAAATTGTAAATTCTTAGTCTCGATCATTATTCGATACACACTGTAACCATACTGCGGTTGTATCCCACTTCTAAGAAAACGTAGTGTCTGTTTAACGCTGAATCTATTATTAATGAAAGTATATAATGGAAATAATATAAATTGTAAAAGAGTAACGATTGCTCTTAATACACGTCTTATCCACATGGGCGCAATTTCTCTACTCTCTACGAATATTACATCATCGGCAAGCCTCGCGGGTAGATGTCACTAACTATACCATGCACGTAACTACATAGAACATGATTATAAGAACATTCCAAGAAAATTGCATACTGGAGACATTATTTTTATTTTGTGTTAATTATATGTTGTTAGAGCAACTTAGTGTAAGAAATATACGTACAATAATAAAATATAAAATATAATGAAAATAAGAAAAAACTGAATGTTGAAATAAGAATAATTATATTTTAACATTTATGTTTAAAAATTAAAATTAATTTAAGCTCCAGCGAAACATTAGTAATGGCAATGTGTATACTTATTAACTTAAATTCTTTTATAAATATGAAATTTACTAAAAAAATAAGAATGTAACAAATACTCAATATTATTGTAAATTCACAATAAGGAATATGATTCCTACTTTTTATTTCTTCTTTCCAAGAAAATAAGTTTATATTCGTTTCCATTGGAAGATGAAGGGCAAGTGCTTACATTTTTAATATAAATAGTGCATAATGATGTTTGTGGCAAATCGATATACAGAAGACTGTTTCCCTCTGTATTTTTTTCTTTTTATTCAGCCGGTAATCGCTGATATTACTACATATTACGCAGGCATTAGTTTCTTTGTAATATGCTGCAGGTAATTACGTTCGATCGATAAACATTTCTGAAGATTGTTTTAGTACTTATAAGTTTTGCTTTTACTTCCAACAAAATGTTTCTCAGTATGCAGTGATCGCTTGACTGTGATTTATTGCAACATCTAGGAAGATATTTTCATATATATAGATACATAAAAGGTACCGTCTTTCGAATGCTAAAAGCTTTCAAAGATAGTTATAGTTTTTTGCACACACACACACACACACGCGCGCGCGCGCGCGCATGTACGAAAAGTTATCTGTTATGTAATTTTTCAAATATTATTCAAATTGAATTTATTATTTTAATACATAAGATATTGTGTAAAACGTAGTAATTTAGTGCTACATTCTTGGAACATCTTCAATTCGCTTTTTTCAAATACGAAATTTTATATAAACAAAATTTTATCTTATTTTTTATGGAGAACCACATTCTGCTCTAGCATACACTACCAGTTATAGGAACATATAAGATTTTTCTTTTTTATTTAATTTGTACTTTACAATTTGTCAGCTGGACATTTGGTAAATTTTTCTAACTTTATTGCTAAATAACATGTGGATGGCTACTCCCAACGGGATACCATCTTCGAGTTTGTTTATTTTACTTCTTTAGTGATGTCAGTGGGATGTTTTCTTTTTGTCTTCCTTTTATATTGGTTTTACCTGTTTCAATAGCCAGGTGGTTAGGATGTGTTACTATTCTTTCCTTATATTTTTTTGCGTATCTGTTATTAAATAGGTTTTGGAGTTTGATATTTATTGATTCACACAGATTCAGTTTTTACGTTCTGTATTTCACCACCATGTACAGCCATATGAACACACCGGATACATTCAGATAATTAACACGTTGCCGACGCCAAAGACAAAGGAGCATCGTTAGAAGTCGTACCAACTTAGCATGTAGGAACTAGTGATCATACCAACCTAATATTTCCTCAAGACTCCCCTTTGATCATAGTTTCTACAAGTCCCATAGCTTCGGTAAAATATTGAGTCTTAATCCTATTTAAATCTTTGGTAAGAATATCAGCAACATTTTCAAAACTTGGCACATAAACATAATCTAGTATACCTTTTGACATGCAATTCTTGACGTAGAAATAATGGACTTGAACGTGCTTAAAACTCTCAGCGACTACCTCATCTTTGGAGCATGACATAGCTCCAATATTATCGCAGAACATTTTTCATGGGTGAGGGCAATATGACAATTGACCCAACTCCCTTAACAGTAAGGATATCCACACAGTCTCCTTTGCTGCCTCTTGCATCGCTACAAATTCTGCTTCACACGTCTACTGAAATATAATTTGCTGTTTCTTTGACGACCAAGATATTGTACCACCAGCAGGTATGAAGACATACTCACTCCTAGATTTTCTATCTACTGAACAGCCCGCAAAGTCTGAATCACAATACACCTTCAAAGGTTGCCCTGTCTTTTGGTATACTGGCTTCAAGTCTTTGGTTTTTAACAGGTACCTAAAAATCCGCTTCATAGCTTTCTAATCAGACACAGTCGAATTTGCACATCTTTGGCTTAGTTTACCTGTTGCACATGCGACATCAGGACGGCTTACAATAGCGGCATACATTATATGCCCAACAGCCTGTTCATACAACTTATTATCAAACGGCTCATCGCATTCAATGTCAAAACCAGCATCACACTCTTTAGCTAATGGTGTTGATACTCCAGTCTCATGAGTAATGTCAAACAGATCCAAAATTTGAGTTATCTGCACAGATTGATCAAACACAGCAGTAGTGCTGTTTGGCTTACTCAAATGGACGGACAAGAATTGAGTATGAGTACCTAGCATTCTAACATTTAGTTTTTCCTTAATACTAGACTTCAATACATAAATCGCAGTCTTCGTTCCAAATGCAAGAATCTTCAAACCGCTACATCAGATCTTTGGACGCAGTCACATACACATATAGGTCACTCATACGTGGGTTCAGGTTCATACCCTTCAAAATATTATTAATGTGTCTGAACCACATTCTTCCGGCTTGCTTCAATCCATACAGGCTCTTCTTCAGTTTGCACACATATTGAGTCCTGTTCTTCCTGGAACTTCAAAGAATTCAGGTTGCTCCATCTATATGTCCTCATCCAAAGGACTGTTGACGTATGCGCACTCTACATCAATATGTTCATAACTCCACTCATACTCAGCACACAGTGCAAGCAAAATTCTCAAAGTTCTGCGTTTCACAATAGGACTGAAGGTGTCTGAATAGTCTACACCAGGTCTTTGCCAAAATCCCCGAGCTACAAATCTAGCCATAAGGCTAAGATATAATCTATCAGGATCCCTTTTAACGACAAGGACCCACTTACAGTTAATGACATTTCTATTCAATGGTCTTGCACTATGTCCCACACATCCTTATTCGCTAGATTGTCCACCTCTTTCATTATTGCATCGGTCCACTTTTGAGCATCGGGTCTCCTCAAGGCTTCGTACACATTTAGAGACACACACAAACTTTGAGCTTTGCAAACCGTTGCAACATGAGCACAACTGTTACACCTCTTTGGCTTACTTAGTTTGGCTGACCTCCGAGGCACAATCGGTACGCTTACGACCACCTCCTAATTATTTTTATTAATTAAATTGTTCATGACAAAATCACTTTCCCCTCATCATTTTCACCATCACTTTGAACCTCAATATCAATTTGCTCAATTCCCTTTTCAAGTTCAAAGTCTTCAAGTTCAAAGTCATGTTACTCGTGTCCACACTAACACCCTTGTAGGGGAACACATTTTCTTCAAACCTAACATGACAGGAGATTATTACTTTCTTGGTCTTCGGTAGGTAGATCCTATAACCCTTGACTTGTTAGTCATAAACTACAAAAATCCCCTCATCTGCCCTGCTACCAAATGTCTTTCCGCTTCAGCTTATCAGGTACCAAACTTTGCATCCAAATACCTATGGCGGATCGGTACCAACAGGACGCCGACAGGTCGAGGCATCAACGCGGTCATAACACCTCCCGGGCGATCCGGGTACCAACCGTCAACGCCAGAGGGCTACTACGACGACAACGAGTCTGTCTGTCTCGCTAGCGGTCGAATATACGGTGTCACGATACAAATACCGCACCTAGCGAGACTCCCTCTAGTCTAACGCAGGGACTACCGGGTATAGCCTTACTGACGAGTCCACCGGTAGTACCGGGACGAAACGCGCATTCTCTTTTCACCTGGCAGGGACTCAACACACTCCACAAAGTGGTGACCGATAGACGTGGTCGATAGCGAAAAGAGGTGTGCGACCGTGATATCGCTATTTGCGACTTCGATCATCGCGAATCTAAGACCGTGGCAATCTGGATCTACCGCTACGACGCACATGGAACGGCCCTTTCTTCAGCAAAATTCGACGCCTCACCGCCAAACCACGCAATCCGGTAAGTGGATACGAGACGATGACAAAGCCAGGAGTGATATAGCCATTGCAAAGTTCATGGGCATCACTACCAGCACGTCATACTAAAAAGAGGAACAGAGGCCTACGACTGTACGCGGAACGCTCCGCACCGTACCGACAAGTATTCACCGCCACATCGAAGACAACGCGCAACATCTACACGGGCTTGACAACAATCGGCTGACGCTTTACCACACTAAGAAGAAACGTTATCACTGGTAAGGGGGTACTGTGGCGGCACTCGACAACAAATACCGCCACTCGACACTAACCTCTACCGGACGATGGTAGCGCAGTGGTTAGCGCCTTAGGTTACGAACGTTTGGGACCCGGGTTCGAATCCCGGCGACCGGAGTCCGATTTTTCTTCCACGCATCTAAATTAGAAGAAAAACAGCAGTACCCCAGCAGCGACATCTACAACCAGCAGCTACAATCATCACGGACAACACGCACACCTCATACCCTTAGCCTGTTGATCTCCCCTTAGATGTCGCATCCTTTACCTTTCCATAACTCCAATGGTATTTTATCTCCGATAGCAGCGGATGGGCATAAGTTTCTTATGTGACAAGCAGTATTTACGGCTTTTCCCCACAGATAGTCAGCGAGCCCTGACTGGATGAGCAAACACCTAGACATCTCAATCAGGGTCCTATTGGCTCGTTCTGAAACGCCATTTTACTCGGGGTTCCTAGGGATGGTCTTCCTGTGCAGAATAACTTCCCCCCTCAGGTAGCTCTCAAAATTTGTTCCTGTATATTCACTTTCATTGTCGGTTTGGAAGGCACTTATTTTGAATTGATGTAAAGCCTCCACTTCCATCTGATATTCTTTGAAGCACTTGAATACTTCGTTCTTCCTACTATTGATCCTAACGTGCATGAAACGAGAGAAATCATCAATGAAAGTTACGAAGTTGTTCCTTCACCTAACGATTTGCACTGAGCTCTGCCACTGATATCACTGTGAACGATTTTCAAAGGACGTTGACACATGAGATAAGCTATCCTCGGGAATGGCACCTTTGTCATTTTTCCCTTCACACAGACTCTACACATTTCATAACATTTCTTGGAATCTTCTTTCACGCTCATTATAGGGATTTTTCCCATTGCATTTCCATGCAGATGACCCAACCTCTCATGCCACGATACAGTACTCCTATATGCCTTTGCCTCAATAACTTCAATGTCTTCTTCACTGTGGCCAGGCTCCTCCTGATCGTTTCCCACAGAGACATTTGCAACATGTCTTTCATCGGGGATAGTCTCCAAGTAATACACATCGTCTTCTACTTTTGAGTTGAACACGACGTCGCCATCGTCATGCGTTCCAATAACCTCATCCCTTTTACACGCGGTGGTAACATCCTTCTTTGCTACCTGCTTGATTGCGATTAGTTTTACATCTAACTCAGGTACCCACAGAGCGTTCGACAAAGAGCGGGTTCAACCACAACAGGACTCAGTCATTTTCACAATGGTCGTTCCCTTTCCCTTAACTTCCAGACGTCTCTTACCAATCCTGATATGTCCGGTCGCAGGTGCGAAGTCCAGAAAGCGACACCTGTCCGAAGTCATATGGTTTGAATCGCCTGAGCCAAGATAACTGATCTTCCCTTTTCCCAACAGCTGATGAAAGTTAAGGCCAATGTCGAGATGAGTCCCTTGGACATTGGCTAGTCTTCTGGCCCCTCTCCTTTCTGTTGCCCTCTTGTTTCTTCTTCTCCTTGGAGTTCTTCTCCTCTCTATCTCTTTCTCCCCTTGACACTGGTACAAAATGTGGCCCCACTTTCGACATTTTCAACATTTCTGGTCATGTGGGTCTCTGTTTTTCGGCTTCACGCCATCTTTGTTTCGTTGTGGCTTGGGCTTCCATTGTCTTCTGGTCGTCATTGCGCTGCCTTGCTCGGACGACTCCACAGCCGCATCGATCCTTCTTTCTTCGAGTAGAAGATCGGCCTTCACTGCCCTCGAGGTCAGATCCTTATCAATATTTGTTATTCTGAGGTGCGTCGAATAACTTGGACCTGTCGCGAGTCCGACCAAAATGAAACATGCCACAACGTGATTCTCAAATTTGATACCGGCTTCGGATAACTTGTCACACAGGGCTTGGATCTTCCCACAGTATGCGGAGATATCCATGCTAGGGTTCTTCTCGATAATCCCCAGTTCCCGCATGCTCAAAACAATGTCCATCGATGTTGATCTTCCATGAAGTCCTTCCAGTGCTTTGCAGCACTCCTTCGCCGTTTTCGGAGCGCCGATATCCGTGAGATACTCGGGGCAAACATGCCGGAAAATGTACGCACGTGCTTTGTTATCCATTTTAACATATACGGGTCTTACCCTTTCTGCTGTCGCTTAAGAGACATAAGCGTAAAAATCGTAAATATATGTTTGTTATTATTTAATTTGTACTTTACAATTTGTGCAGCTGGACATTCAGTAAATAAATCACAAATATGTTAGACTTTTTACAATATATAACACCACAGAAGATCACAGATATAGGCTAAAAGATGAGCTCAATAATATGATTTCCAATAATTTTTCCCTATATGTTTGTGGTGAATCGTCCATGATTAAATATTTCAACCATTGCATGTTGTTTTCTGTAAGTCTAAATTTTGGTACTTTGTTGATTCAGAATGCTGCAACTTGAAAAACTACTTCTGTTACATTGGATTGTTAAGATTCTTGTGATCAAAGTGGTGGATTTGTTCCGCGAAATCTTTCATGGTTCACTTTATCAAATGCTTTCTCTATGTCTATGAAGTGGTTGTACACTATTCTTTCTTTTCTATTGCTAATACAATTTCGTTGACGAGCCTGTGCATTTGCTCTACCGTACGGTGTTGTTCCTGAATCCAAATTGGTGATCTGGTTTGTTTAGATGTTTTTTGTTTTCACATGTTTTATGTTTTTGCCATTTTGCTCTTGCTTTCCTTTTTTCTCTGATTTTGTCAAGGATGTCTGTTGGAATCATTTTTGTTTGTCTGTTGGTTGGTTCAGGTATAGTGGTTGTCCATGCTGCTTCTTGGATAGTTTCTGTCAATGTTGTTGCTGCTTGTTCAATGTGTTCGAATGTTTTTAGTGAAATATTACAATTGATTTTGCTCTTAATTAGTTCTTTAAATGTTTGCCATTTGGTGGTTTTATTACAAAGCGACTCTAGATTGCTATAAAGTATTGGTTTGCTTGTGTATTCTATTATTATCGGTGTATGATCGGAGCTAAACTGGGTGTCATTTTTAATTTGTTTGCGTTTAGTCCTTTCATAACTGCAAAATCAAACAAGTCGGGAATTTTGTTTAGATTTGTCGGCCAGTATGTTGGCCTTCGTGTGGATAATATGAGATTACTAGTTGAGATTACTAGTTCTAATGTATTTTTCTCGTGTTCTACCTCGAGGTGTGTTAATTCTTGAGCTCCATAGCGTGTGCTTTGCATTGAAAGTATCTCGCTGCGATTTATTTCTCACCTAAGGATTGAAAATACTGTTCCCATTTTTGTAATGTCATTTTGTGTGGCGGTGGTGCATATACTGTAGACATCTGGAGGTAATCGCTGTTAGTTTTTATTATAACATTGCTTGAACGTGTTCTTGACTAATTTACCTATGTAATGGTGTTTGATATCGTTTCTTATAGTTGAGGTTGACTGATAGAAGAACGAGTGGATGAATTTGTAATAGAAAAATATATTGAAATAAATAAAGGTGTGAGTATAAGTATAAGTATAGTGTATAGTATATGTTGATCCAACGTTGTTCATGTGCTACGATACAACAGAAGCGATAGGGAGTACGTTCGTATATTCATAGCAAAGAACATTACCAAAAAGTTAACCTTATAGCTCTAACTAAAGGCTACAAGAAACAGCAATAGAAATCCATTTCTGGCACCTTTGTTTCTAGACCTTGTAACCCAAAACATAATTTATATTCAAGGGCACAATAATATGGACTTCTTGGAATTATTTGGAATATTTTTTGTTTCACTAAATTCTATACTCTGCGTGACAGCGGGTCCAAGTCACGGATATGCAAAAGTAAAGATGTAGAGTTTTTCTTGAAGTAATAACTTGAACACTTGTTATCACTGCGGCCCCTCCGTGTGCTTTTCCTGAAGTGTGTTTGGTACCATATGGTATTTTTGGTGTAATATTTTGGTATTTTCATGTAGCTTTTTGGCGTGAAATGCGTTTCTGAAATAAGTAATATGTCAATATTATTGTTATACAGAAATGTTTTAGTTTCGAGGGCCCGTTATTGTAGACCATTGGAGTTCTAAGCTGCTATTTCCAGCGTGTCCATTTCTATTTTTTACTTAACCTGTTTATAAGTAGTTGTAGCACGACTGTAATTTGTTGTGTTTATTGTCTGAGTACTGCATTTTGTTCTCCTATCATTTTTGTTAGCATTTCAGTGTTTCTGATGGATTGCTTGAGCAGTTCCTTGAATTCTGTAGCGTTCTTATTGTTGTCGTTTTGGTTTTGGTTGTTTCAGAGTGGTATTTGGTTAGTTACTTGTGCATAACTTCGGCTGCCAAAGGTGTTGATGTTTCTATGGTTAGAGTTCGATACGTTTTGTATATTTGGTGTTGGCTCTGGTTCTGCAATTTCTTGTTGTGAGGGATAGTTGCTGTATGTTCTGCTTCAAAGCGAAGGAAACAGTTTTCGTTGTAGCTGTTTTCTGACTTCGTAGCCTTTATAGTTTTCTGGCTTCTCAATTTTTAACTACACTCGTTCTGTAATCGTTAGTTTCTGTATCGATTATACCCGACACCCAATATTCCTACATTCAGACGTTACAATATTAATTCTTGATTACCGCATTATTAACATAGCCGCTGAAAATCGCATTATCACAAAATGTCTCCTGCACACAGAAATCTACCATTATTTCTGTATTCTGATATATTTCACGAGCTAATCTATAATTTTCTATTTTTCTATAAAAAGCACGGTACTTCCTTATTAAAAGCGAACTTAAATGTAAATACATCGCGGCAGACCACCATGCAATTCACCATCATGCCACAAAGTCAATTTATGAATTATTAAAGCTTTAAGATTTTTGTCCGTGAGAAGGAATCATTAAGGAAGGAACCCATAGTTCCTTTGAAACTTTTGTTCCCCGTGATCAATGGAATAAGTTACGACAAAAAATGTTGCGCGAACTTTTTTTTATAGATCTGTACCGATCCAGAAGTGTAGAATTATACTACAGTGATTTCTACACTTAGTTTTTATACACCCTTTTTACACATGTTTATTCGTGTTCTTAATATTATGTGAAGATTATTTTGGTATATGTATGTGGGAAAATATATTTTACAAAATATTTATTTTTATTTTTACAAAATATTTTGATCGTGCCAATTAGATCGCGGATTTTTGTCATTTAGACTTTTTTTGTTTAAATAAGTTTACAAAAATACGAATTTGCATTACAATCCACGCTCTAATGATAATAAATATTTCTTAGTTTAATACGAGTCTCAAGAGTGTGAAATTATCATTTATTTGATTCATATATTTTTCAAATAGGAAACTTTTTAAATAGAAATAGTGTCACGTACTTTCAAATTGAATAAATTCTTTTAAGCGCTTTTTATATGTTTGTCAATAATTAGTGCCAAACGATTATATGTGGCGCTAGTAGATCTTACGGAGTTATACAAATTTGTAAATAATAAGAAGTAATATTTATATTTACAGGGAATATTATCGTCAATGGCTATAAAGGGTATTATTAGCTATCCAGTTGAAATCACCCTTCGTTTGATTGGAGCATGGCCAAATTCTTCATGTCGAATTTTCAAATATATCATGTGGACAACAGTGATGTCAACGTTTCTAATATTTCAATATTCATATTGTCTTATTCATGTTAAAGCAGCCGATTTAACAGACTTGTTAGACGGGTTAAGCGTTACTTTTTCAAATACTCTTCTTCTGCTGAAGTTTATTATCGTTTGGTTCCACAAACAGTAAGATGGTTTCTGATTATTTTTATTTGATCTATTCCTTTTAAGTTTATATTTGCTTCTATTCATCAAACTTATTTTACTTATTATTAATACTTATTACTAATAAACTTATTAACACTTTAGCTATAATTTTTCAATATCATACATTATTCAAAATTTATTGTACGGTTTTAAATAAATCATCTCACGCAAATAAATCACCTCAATTCATTAATAAATGTTCAAATGATAATGTGAAATATTCTATAATAGGTAAAATGATTTACACGTTAAAATTTGTTTTCATAGCTCAAATGACTAAAGACACCTATTATATTAAAGAATATTTTTCAAATAGCATGTTTAAAACTTATTATCATGAAATAGTAGTATTATTTCAAAATGTATTATTCAGTGAAATGCTTAAAATGCAACCTACAAGATGCAATAGAAAAGTAAACAGTATGAAAAGAATATATATATATGTCGGAGATAAAAGAACACCGGAGCCTTTGGAATTTTGGATAATCCCCAACATTGTAATCTAGAGTCTACCAAAGCTGTAATTAAACAATTATAATTATTGAATTCGATTGTAATTGTTCGGGATCTGTGATAATGATCTTGGGCTCAAGGCGACAGCCAGTCGCCAAACGTAGCCGCGGTCACGGGATGAACGCTTTGTCTAACAAAGGTACGGAGTAATTCAATAGCTCTCCTTAAAAGAAATATTTGTAACGACACGCGACAGTAAACATTCCAACGGTTTCTATCCCGTAACTCACCATACGCAGACTCCATTCTTCGGGTATGATGGTTACCAGATGCAGACGCATCTCCACAATACATGTTCAGTTAGCCTGAGAACAGTTCTGCCCGAGCAGCCGAGCTAAACGGGCGTGTGAAACAGTGCTCCGGAGAAAGTGCGGCAAGTGGGGAAGAGAAAACTACGAACGGTTACGCCTACAACCAAACGGTGGACACCCGTGTCCTATATCAAGAAGACTAGCAAACCAACTATGGAAAATATTCCACCGATAAGAATTATAAACAAACAAGAACAATATTACATACACGAAACAACAGATACATTAAAAACAAGTCAACCAACAAACCAAGGGCAGGACTGCTCAGCCACAATAGAAGTTGACATGGAAAACAACAAAGCAACAACTCAACAGGACGAAAGCTGGAAGGTAGCCAGCTATAACAAAAAAAGAAAAATAACAGCCATCCTAGATATGGAAAAGCAGCGATGGCTGTAAGAATTACCGCTAAGAAACTCCTTCAGCACGCTAACAGAAGAATCAGACGTCGACCCAACAAGCAACACCACAACCCAATCAACACACATCAGAAAACCACCACCAATATTTGTTGAGGCGCAAATAATAGATCCGCTTATCGATCAACTTAACATTGTTGGATCAACAAATATTGTTGGAAAGGATAGTTACACACTAAAACTAACAAAACTAGAACAAATAAAAATCCAAACAAACGCACCAGAAAATTACAGAAAAGTTATAAAAGAATTAAGGGGAAAAAATGCCATATACAACACGTACCAGTTCAAAACGGAAAGGAGCTACAAAGTAGTTATAAGAGGACTGCACCCAAAAATCAGCACAAAAAAACTAAGTGACGAATTAGCAAAGATGGGCCACCAAACAAGAACTATAAACAATGTAGTATCGTGGACGAAAAGCCTAAGAGATATCGGGCGAACCATGAACAATGTCGCGAGAGCCGAGGCGCCGTCGGGTCCATCAATGTGTCATCGGTCTTTTCAAGTGCATAGTTTCAGTGCATAGTTTCGTAGAAAAGACCTACGTGACCCTGGCCACGAGCGTCTGCAGAACACGTGTGCGGTGGGCCTAGTAAAAGACAATGGAATGCTACAACGGCCAGGGAGGGAGTCGAGAAGCAACGTGCGAGCGGAGAGGCAGAGCTGGCGAGTGGCGTTGCCGAGAGAGTGTTGATTGCGTTTTGTGAAAGTCGAGTCGTATTCTAATCATTTGGTTGTGCTGCTTTCTGTAGGTTTGGCGTGAATAGTTCAGTTAGAACAACAATCGTCTTTTCTGTCCAATTAACATCTGTATCATCCCTTCCTTTGTAAACACATATTATGTCACGATATTACAACAATATTACAAGGTACGATACGTAGCAACCACTACCGCTATTCTTAATAGAATTAGAACCTAAAAATAACAACAAGGAAATTTTCGATATTAAAAAAATCTTAATCACAGTCGAGCCACCCAGGCACAAAAAAGACATACCACAATGCATGAGGTGTCAACAATATGGACACACTAAAAATTACTGCAACAGGAACCCGGCGTGTGTCAAATGCGCAGAAAAGCACCTAATAGCGAACTGCCCACACACGGGAAAAATAAACGACGTACATTGTTACAATTGCGGTGGAAATCACCTAGCGAGTTACAAAGGCTGTCTAGTAAGAAAGCAACTTCAAGGCAAACGTTTTCCACCGCTTCGTAACAGGACACATAGCAATCTTCACTCGCAACAGGACAACACAGAACCTACGTCAACACCGAAAACACAGCACGCAAGGAACAATAACCACACTAACACTAACACCGCTAGAAACCGAAGCTACGCGCAAGTAGTCAACCGGTCGTCACCCTTAGACAATCAAGAACAGAACAACCACAGCAACGACGCTACAGAAATCAAAGAGTTAATCAAACACTCCATAAAGACACCGAAATACTCACAAAAATGATAAGCGACCAAAACGAACTTCTCAGACAGCAAACACAGCAGATAACAGTCATGTTACACTTACTTACTAACATGATGAGCAAAAAATAACAATAGACACGCTTAAAATAGCAGCCTGGAACTCTAACGGCCTACAACAAAGGGCCCTAGAAACTAAAACATTCCTGTATAGCAATAACATCGATATACTACTCGTCTCAGAAACACACCTCACAATAAAAAGCTACATAAAATTACCGCATTACACCATATACGACACCAAGCATCCTTCAGGGAAAGCACACGGAGGGACGGCAGTAGTAATAAAAAACGACATTAAACATCACCTACACAGCCAGGTCAGTAAAGAACATATAGAAGCAACCACCGTTACCGTACAGACTAACAGCAACCAACTGCAGTTGTCAGCAGTATACGTACCGCCGCGATACAAAATAACAACGCAAATGTGGGAAGACTACTTCCGACACTTAGGTGACAAGTATATTGCAGCGGCAGACTATAACTCAAAGCACACAC
This sequence comes from Bombus impatiens, assembly GCF_000188095.3. Taxonomy (NCBI): domain Eukaryota; kingdom Metazoa; phylum Arthropoda; class Insecta; order Hymenoptera; family Apidae; genus Bombus; species Bombus impatiens. Next base: position 29,146 of record NT_176447.1, read on the forward strand.
TATGGGGATCAGGAATCACCACACCTCGGCAGAACCTTGGAAAAATACATCAGAAATAATAACCTCAATATATTATCCACAGGAAGACCGACATACTGGCCGACAGACCTGAGCCAAATACCTGACCTGCTAGATTTTGCAGTTACAAAGGGACTAAACGCAAATAAACTAAACATAGCACCCAGCCTCGAGCTTACCTCCGACCATACGCCCATAATAACTACATACAGAAACAAACCAATACTTTACAGCAGCACAGAGAAGCTATGCAATAAAACCACCAAATGGTAAATATTCAGAGAAATAATAGAGAGCAAAATCATCTGCAACATCCCACTGAAGACACCTGAACACATCGATCAAGCAGTAACAACACTCACAGATACTATCCGCGAAGCAGCAAGGGCAACCACTATACCTGAAACAACCAACAGACAAACAAAAACAGTTCCACTAGATATCCTCGAAAAAATTAGAGAAAAAGGAAAAGCGAAAGCAAAATGGCAAAAACACAGAACAAAAGAAAACAAAAAACACCTAAACAAACTCACAAGAGAAATAAAGAACAAAATAAAAGAGCACAACATCAACGAGTTCACAAAGCTCATCGAGTCACTATCTGCACACGAGAATTACAACTACTCCCTATGGAAAGCCACAAAAAAAAAAAAAAATAAAGAAGGCAATAAAAATGGTACAAGCAATCAGAAAAGCAGACAACACATGGGCAAGAAGCAACGAAGAGCTAGCTGACGAATTTTCCAACTACCTATGCAACACATTTACCCCACATAATGTAATATCGTAGAATAGCTTTGATTCGAGATCGGCTGAAATTAGAAAACACCGTGTACGTCGTCTTTTTGTGGTTTGTTTACATCCAAGAGCACCTAGTAACAGTGACGCGAGAAAAGATAAGCAGCGTCAAAACAGAAGTACGGTTACATATTTCAAGGAGTGGCAATCGAGAGGCCAGAGTATGTGAGCCGAAAAGTGTGTGTGTGTGTGAGAGAGAGAAAGGACGAGAGCAAGAGCGAGCACGACCGAGCAGGAATGCATTGGCGAGGGGCAGAGTTGACGAGACGTCGAAGCATAGAGTCGTTAGAATTGAGTTGCGAGTGTCGTCGAGTGTTAGAGTTGCTAGTGAGAGAGAGAGAGAGAGTTACCAAATAGTTGTCAAGTTATTTGATGTAAATACGAGCCTTGCATTTAGTTTTCCTGTTAATCAAACATCGTTTCTCTGTCTAACTAATATCTGTATTTTCAATCCATTATTAATAAATTATAAT
>NT_176447.1:30544-34929 GCF_000188095.3 Bombus impatiens
CACACCAACAGACAATCACTATACCATACCCAAAGCAACAGCACAAGAAATCAGAAACATAATTGAGAAAACAAAAAACAATAAAGCACCAAGAATCGACCTAATCAATGGTAAAATCTTGAAAAACCTTCCACCAAAAGCGATAACACAAATCACAATAATAGTCAACGCAATACTAAGAATACAATACTTTCCAAAAACTTGGAAACTGGCACAAATCGTAATGATACTCAAACCAGGCAAGGACTCACATGAAACCAAGTCCTACCGACCAATCTCACTACTTCCGGTGTTCTCTAAGATACTAGAGAAAGTAATTTAGGACCGAATAAAACCTATACTAGAGAAGAACCATCTAATACCGGACCACCAATTCGGATTCAGAAACAAACACTCCACAATAGAACAAACGCACAGGCTCGTCAATGAAGTCCGACAGGCGCTGGACCCAAAACAATACTGCACGGCACTCTTTATGGACATCGAAAAAGCATTCGATAAAAAACAATACTGCACGGCATTCTTTATGGACATCGAAAAAGCATTCGATAAAATAAACCACACTAGCCTACTACAATCAATCAGGAAACAGTTCCCGGGGTAGATATACCAACTATTCAAATCATACCTAAGCAACAGAAGCTTCATAGTAAAAATAAAAAACACACACTCGGAAGCTAAAGAAATCAAGACAGGAGTTCCGCAAGGAAGCGTCCTAGGACCAATTTTATACAAATTATACACGGCCAACATACCAACAACCAACAATAGCAAAATACTGACATTCGCGGATGACACAGCTATACTAGTCAGGCACACTAAGCCTGCAACAGCAGTTACATTACTACAAGAACACATCACAAAAATAGAAAAGTGGCTTCAAGCAAAACAAATCAAAGCAAACCCCGAAAAATGCAAACACATCACATTTACACTGCGAAAACAAAAACCACCAAACATTGTACTAAACGGCACACACATAATGCAAACAAGGCATCACAAAAATAGAAAAGTGGCTTCAAGCAAAACAAATCAAAGCAAACCCCGAAAAATGCAAACACATCACATTTACACTGCGAAAACAAAAACCACCAAACATTGTACTAAACGGCACACACATAATACAAACAAGGCAAGTCAAATACCTAGGACTCCACTTAGACTCGCGACTCACATGGAAACAGCATATTAAAGCAACAATAGACAAAATACAGATGGCAAGGAGACAAATGTTCTTGCTAACAAGTCGAAAATCCAAACTAAGCATAGAAAACAAACTAAAAATATATAAAATGGTCATAAAACCAATCTGGACGTACGGAATAGCATTATGGGGAACAGCAGCAATGAGCCATATAACCAAAATAGAGGCAATGCAATCTAAAATATTCAGAACAATAGCAAACGCGCCATGGTACGTTAGAAACGAGGACATTCGGAAAGACCTGGGAATACCAACGGTCAAGGAGGAGATTAACAGAAGTGCAAGAATGCACAGAGAAAGAAGCGCAACGCACCCAAACCGGCTGGCAGCGGAAACGGTCGACACATCAAGCATAAAAAGAAGATTAAATAGGAAACACCCAACAGATCTCACAAAGGACATAACCTAACAAACACGATGATGGTACCCCGCTGGGGGTAGCCACCCACATGCTATACTATGATACCGCTATAATATTTTACCAAATTTCCTACTGGACAAATTGTAAAATTTAAATAAATAAATAATAAAAAAATACCCGAAACACACAGGCGGCATCCATTGCTGGTGTGCGCCAATTACATAACGACACCAGCTGCGACGTAAGCGACCGGCTCCTACGTAAATTGATACATATTCCACAGACAACTGTGCTGATATCATGGACAACAATCGTTCTTTTCCGACAGAAGCAAGATCTAAATGTTGCGTTGCAGATGGTACACGCGTCTGACGTTTAATTGCTTCAGAAACATCCTTATGACCCGACCATAAAAGCCAAATTAATACTTATTAATTTCTATTAAATACTTTTATTTTAAAAATATATTTTTATCGGATACAAATGATTAAAGATTATTTAAAGCTAAAATCAAAGTTAAAACCTGTAAAATACATTAAAAACGCTTAACTCTACATACGTATAACTTTTGAAACACCGAATGCCTAAAATTAAGACTTGCATTTTCAGAATCTACGCATTGAAAACTATTAAACGGCAATTTAAAAAGGCAATTTTATTTCCATTAAGACTAAGTTTATTCGCGAATTATAAGCGTAAATAGTACATAGTTTATATAATTAAGATCCAGGACCAACTCGTTGAAAAGCTTCAGATCTATTTATTATTTCTATTATAAAGGGTCATATGCGGCGGATCTGATGATTTCGGCGGACCATGTGCGTCATAAATTAGCAGCAGAACCTCAAGGAGATTTCCCGCAGCTTTATGAAGGTCCTGTTTTGTTTGCGAGACAGTCTTCACCTGCTCCCACAAACGAAAGAACATGATACACAGCGCATTCTGTCTATTACAATCCGTAAAATGTGTGCAAATCAATCGCTTTATCTGTAATTTAAATAGTATATGTTGCAAATTAAATGATAAAGTTAAAAATGATAAAGATCATTTAAGCTATATATTGCGCGTAGCTATATATTGTAAAACAGATGTGTTACGCCAGGCGACTCTCTATCTGGACCAGGTCATACACCGCGGGCCAGACAGACACCAGATGTCCACTCATCCTTACGACGCACCCTCAATAGTGTTAGAATTTAATCTTGGGATTAAGATTAATAATCTGTGGAAAACACAATGTTTGTGTTTGAAATAATATAATGTGATATTTATTAAACAATTGTTACACGAATTATAAATGTGCGTTCTGGAATGTAGACAGTTGGCTAGTTATTCACAGACTAACTGGCTTAGTGACCCATGGCCCTTGAAAAGGTTTAGAGCCCCACTCTCTATGCAGTAATGAGTGTGACCTGTGTAATAGTTGTGTTACGACTCAGCTATTTTATTTCATCAACCAACTCTTAAGTTTACGTGACACTCTCATGAAGACTGTCCTAGTATGTGGATACTACCCCCGGCCGCTGAGTCTCGTCCTTACATCCGTTCCTGGGTTTTCCCTGGTTTACTTGTACTCTCGAGGGAGCATATCCTCCGGTATTGTCAGGGTTTTCCCTAAACCCTACGTCGGTTAGTTACAAACGGTTAAAAATGATAAAGATCATTTAAGCTATATATTGCGCGTAGCTATATATTGTAAAACAGATGTGTTACGTCGGGCGACTCTCTATCTGGACCAGGTCATACACCGCGGGCCAGACGGACACCAGATGTCCGCTCATCCTTACGACGCACCCTCAATAGTGTTAGAATTTAATCTTGGGATTAAGATTAATAATCTGTGGAAAACACAATGTTTGTGTTTGAAATAATATAATGTGATATTTATTAAACAATTGTTACACGAATTATAAATGTGCGTTCTGGAATGTAGACAGTTGGCTAGTTATTCACAGACTAACTGGCTTAGTGACCCATGGCCCTTGAAAAGGTTTAGAGCCCCACTCTCTATGCAGTAATGAGTGTGACCTGTGTTGGTGTCTGTGTGGCGTCACATGTGGCACAGAACCTTCTAGTAGCTTCTCGACGTGCCTATCTAGAATGTTCCATCCATATCCTCACGTTTCTTCCGGCGTTTTTTGAAAAAGCATGCACGTGCTAACTGCCGTGGTGCATCTCACGAACGCACACTAGTGGGGATGGCGCTGGGCAACGAACGGAAGAATCCGTACGATCAATCACCTTATCTGCATGCGATTGATATCGTTGTATTCCAACAAATAGTCTTAAGGACCCATCATAAATCCCCGTAATTTGCTAGCTAAGGTCCTTCAGACCCAACAAATATCCTTTTTCTAAATCACTTTCTAAAGACTATTGTCTACTACGGCTTGACACGGGAAAGTTAGTTTTTCTCACGTACGATGCTTCCTACTACTTTTTTTTTGTGTACGTGGAGAAATCCTCATGGACACTCCGATGTTACAATAATTGCGTAACAGCAGAGTTGTGTCGGACTCCTACCGACTAAAACTCCATGATGATCATCTTACGCGTATAACAGGGGTGCTCCAGGAACCTCTTATGAATTAACTTCAGTTGCACCCCCTTCCCGCGTTCTTTTGTTCTAGCCGGTCCTAATACTTCCTGACTATTGAATTGGCGTTAGGGGCAGGGCCATTGCCCCTAGCGCTGTCTCTCCTTATTGATATTCACCGAAGGCTTTGCCTTGTGTGCTTCGACCATCCAGCGCCCCAGAGGAGCCCATCTCCAAGGGCGAAAATGGCTTCGGCGCGTCTCGTCTTCGTCAACACCTCACGG
>NT_176447.1:34944-38791 GCF_000188095.3 Bombus impatiens
GGTGGTCACCCATCCTAGACCGCTCTGTGACCGCTGCTGCTTAACTTTCGTGATCGGCCGAGAACGAGTGTTTCCAGCGCGGCTAACGGGCGTTGACGTACGATGCCTCCTACTAGCAACTTTCTATTGAGGGCGGCTAAGACCCTTCCTAGTCCACCAACCTTCGTTTATCCAATCAGGAGCAATGCATACTGCCCTCACTTTCCTGACCAAAAATGTCACGAACAAATCCGATGATCCCGTGCGCTGGACACACCCATCACCAGCTTTCCTACGACACAGCATCGACACTGTAACTACTAAGTCTACATCTAAGACCGAACGGTTAAGTCTAAGCAGAACGTTAGAGGAGCGTAAATCACGTAAACTATTTCAGTCGGTTCTCGGTATTGTCGAACATACATCTCCTCTACTAAGTATACTATAGTGCTACATCCACTAATACACTAAATTCAATTATAAGAGCCCTGCTCTAGCGGGCATATCTATCTTATCTTCGTGCGATAAGTTGTTATCTATTTGTATCCACTCAACAGTGTAATCTAAGTATTGGAAATATATAACTTATAATTCTGTGAATCACAGTGTTATATAAACTTGAATCACCCCTATTATCTCAACGGAAATCAGGGGATCGATCAATTCGTGGTGTCGATTGCTATAATCCTAACGGGAATTTACGACTCCCGTTGAAATCTCTCCCCGCGATTGATCGAAACTACAAAATGTATGTACAAAGGGTCTGTGTCAAGAACCATAACTATTTAGCGCAGCGCAGCTTCAACTGGCTGAGTTTGAATTGGCAATGCGATTGTTTAGAAGAAAACACGAGAAAATTTAAGGATGGCAAACAATTCGACTAGTTCTTTAAAATTCTTTCTTTAAACTTTAAGAAGTGTATGAACTTAGAACCCTTGAATTTTGTGTGTGTATGTATATATTTATAGTGTAAATATTCATTAACTTTACTGTTATTACTAACTATGGTTTTCGTGTACGTATTTGGAATAAAATGTTTTAATTAAATTGTTACAAGTAAGAAAAGCCTACATCACATAATCCATGGAACAACGACTAAAAGTCTTGGAAGATTTAGAAACATTGCCAATTGCAGTTACTAAGAAATATAACGAAAACGGTTTAACAATTTGTAAGGTGAGACAAAACGTTGTAAAAATGGTGGATTTTGCTAGCAAACCTAAGGTACACAAGGAAAGACAAAGAATGAAAAAGCCTATATATGAAAAGCTGGAATACCGCTTACTGATGTGGTTTAGGAAGAAAAGGGCCACTGAAGATTTTATACCTGATGCTTTGCTATTGGTGAGAGCTGCTGAATTGAGAGATGCTCTGGGGTTGTGCTCAAATGTTAAAGTGAGGAAGTGAATTTCGGTTATTGAAAAATACCACGACAGACGTCTAATGCGAGCGCATGGAAGAAGTTTTTTTTTATTTAGTTGTTTACATTCACAATTTGTCCGATTTGGACATTTGGTAGAATTTTTTGGCTGCTTGATTATCATGTGGGTGGCTACCCCCAGCGGGGTTAGGTTATATCCTTTGTGAGATCCGTTGGGTGTTTCCTTTTTAGTCTTCTTTCTATGCTTGATGTATTGATCGTTTCCGCTGCCAGCCGGTTCGGGTGCATTGCTATTCTTTCTCTGTACCTTCTTGCACATTTGCTAATTTCCTGCTTGACCGTTGGTATTCCCACGTCTTTCCGAATGTCCTCGTTTCTAACGTACCATGGGACGTTTACTATTGCTCTAAGAATTTTAGCTTGCATTGTCTCTATTTTGCTTATGGCTCATTGCTACTGTTCCTCATAGTGGTATTCCGTACGTCCAGATTGGTTTTATGATCATTTTATATATTTTTAATTTATTTTCTATACTTAGTTTGGATTTTCGACTAGTTAGCAAATGCATTTGTCTCCTTGCTGTATGTATTTTGTCTGTTATTGATTTGATATGCTGTTTCCATGTGAGTTGTGTATCTATGTGGAGTCCTAGGTATTTGACTTGCCTTGTTTGTGTTATGTGCGTGCCGTTAAGAAAGATGTTTGGTGGTTTTTGTTTTCGCAGTGTAAATGTGATGTGTTTGCATTTTTCGGGGTTTGCTTTGATTTGTTTTGCTTGAAGCCACTTTTCTATTTTTGTGATATGTTCTTGTAGTAACTACTGTTGCAGGCTTAGTGTGCCTGACTAGTACAGCTGTGTCATCCGCGAATGTCAGTATTTTGCTATTGTTAGTTGTTGGTATGTTGGCCGTGTATAATGTGTATAAAATTGGTCTTAGGACGCTTCCTTGCGGAACTCCTGCCTTGATCTCTTTAGCTTCCTAGTGTATGTTTTTGATTTTTACTATGAAGCTTCTGCTGCTTAGGTCCCTGTCTTGGTGTCCTTGACTTCGGAGTATGTGTCCTTGATTTTTATTACGAAGGTTCTGCTGCTTAACTAGAATTTTATTAATTGGTATGTTTGCTCCGGGAATTTTTTCCTGATTTTTTGTAGTAGGCTTTCGTGGTTTACTTTGTCAAATGCTTTCTCAAATGCAAGTAAAGGGGCCAGTACAGTATTGTTTGTTTTCTAATGCTAGTATTATTTCGCTAATGAGCCTGTGCATTTGCTCTATAGTGGAGTGTTTGTTTCTAAATCCAAATTGGTGATCCGGTATTAATTTTTCCTTCTCTATTATTGGTTTTATGCGGTCATAAATTACTTTCTCTAGTATTTTTGAGAACACAGGAAGTAATGATATTGGTCTGTATGATGTAGTTTGATGGGTCTTTGCCTGGTTTAGGTAACATTATGATGTGTGCTAGCTTCCATAGTTTAGGAAAGTATTGGATTCTTAGTATTGCATTGAATATTATTGTCATTAGTCTTATTGCTTTTGGCGGAAGGTTTTTCAAGATTTTACCATTGATTAGGTCGAATCCTGGTGCTTTATTGTTTTTTGTTTTCTCGACTATGTTTCTAATTTCTTGTGCCGTTGTTTTAAGTATGGTGTAGTGTTTGTCAGTTGAAGTACTAGTGGTTTGCGCATCCTCGTCCGTACGGCATTTGGGGTTGCTGTTGTTGATATTATGTGGTGTAAATGTGTTGTAAAGGTGGTTGGAAAATTCTTCAGCTTGCTTTTCCTTGCTTCTTGCCCATGTGTTGTTTGCTTTTCTGATTGCTGGGACTAGTTTTATTGGTTTCTTTATTTCTTTGTGGCTTTCCATAAGGGGTAGTTGGAATTCTTCTTTGTGAATTCGTTGTTGTTGTGTTCTTTTATTTTGTTTTTTATTTCCTTTGCAAGTTTGTTTAGGTATTTTTTGTTTTCCCGTATTCTATGTTTTTCGCTTTTCTTTTTTCTCTAATTTTTTCAAGTATGTCCGGTGGAATTATTTTTGTTTGTCTGTTGGTTGGTTCAGGTATAGTGGTTGTCCATGCTGCTTCTTGGATAGTTTCTGTCAGTGCTGTGACTGCCTGTTCGATGTGTTCAGGTGTTTTCAGTGGAATATTGCAGCTGATTTTGCTTTCAATTATTTCTTTAAATGTTTGCCATTTGGTGGTTTTATTGCATAGCGTCTCTGAGTTGCTGTAAAGTATTGGTTTGTTTCTGTATGTAATTATGATGGGCGTATGGTCGGAGGTAAGCTCGAGGCTGGGTGCTATGTTTAGTTTATTTGCGTGTAGTCCCTTTGTAGCTGCAAAATATAGTAGGTCAGGTATTTTACTCAGGTCTGTCGGCCAGTATGTCGGTCTTCCTGTGGAATATATTGAGGTTATTGTTTCTAATATATTTTTCCAAGATTCTACCTCGAGGTGTGGTGATTCTTGATCCCCATAGTGTGTGCTTT
>NT_176448.1:0-11425 GCF_000188095.3 Bombus impatiens
CTCACATCACTGGCCACTACAGTCCTTCAAGCCTTACCAAGCAACATCTCTCGGACCGTTTATTGGACTGATTCTACCACCGTTCTTCATTGGATTAATACATCACCCCATACGCTGAAAATCTTTGTCGCTAATCGTGTGACAAAAATTCAACAGAAGACTCACGTCTCAGATTGGCGTCACATTCCCACCATCGATAACCCTGCAGATCTCATATCTCGAGGCCAATCACCCGAAGACTTCCTGCGACCAACCATTTGGCAACATGGACCGGAATGGCTTCAACAACCCGATCAACAATCCGAAGAATACTGACCGACGTGGAACCCAGTACCATTAATCGAAACACCGGAGCAGAAGAAGGTAACCTATCTGTCCGTGACTCCGGCTGACCATAGTCTACTGGAGAGATTTTCTTCTTGGCCCAAGCTGATAAGAATTACAGCACGTTGCCTCCGATGGAGACAAAAACAGGATCGAGGGAGACTTCTAACAACGCATAATTTAACTAATGCGCATAACAAACTGATCAAATTATTACAAGTCTGTTATTTTTCCGATGAAATCCGTACACTCCGAACAGATAGAAATTCTGCAGCGAAGGGGAAGCTACAACGACTCGATCCATTACTGGACAAGGACGACCGACGGATCGAATGGCGCTTCATTCCTCCCAACTCACCTCACTTCGGCGAATATTCGGTAGAATGCATACGCGGCAGCCGTCGCGGAATTCTAATAAACGCGCGCGTAGTGGGGATATCGAGGAGCAACAAAGGATAGAATCAGTTCAGTTTTGAACCAAAAAGATTCATTCTGCCCCGAGCCGCGAGGTGCAAAAGGTTAAGAGAAGCAAACACAATTAGAGAAACGAGTCATCTACTCTTGAGAATTCAGTTTTAATCGTTACTTGTTATTAATTGTTGTTAAACGTTAACCGTGATTAAACGTTATTTGCTGTTAATTGTTAAGAGTCTAATAAACGTTATTGTTGAAAATCAAGGGTATTTTCTTTCGGGCACCTTCATGGACTATCACCTCATAAGTGTGAATAAATATCTTGGTTGTTAAACATACCTGAATGTTCCTTCAGTACCTATAGTACCTCATAGGTAAAGAAAGAGGGAAATTATATACTTGCTTTACGGACCTAAGAGCGGCGTTCGACAGACTAAACAGAGAGGAACTGGAGGAGAAAATGAGGAAAGTGGGGATTAGTACAAGTGTACTCATCGAATATTATTGTTAATGAATATTTATTGTTGAATACATCTGAGTATTCCTTCCGCACCTATCACGACAACCCACCTCATGGCCATGAAGGAAAAAGAACAAGAAAGAGAAAGAAGGGACTAGAAGATGTGAGAAAGGGAAGGACGCAGACAGAAGCAGGAGAGGAGCAAGAAGGATGACAGCAGACCAAATTATAGAAGAAAGAAGAAAGGAAGAAGCAGAAGAAAGGGGGAAAAGGATAAAGGAATCCAAGTATAATATAGACTACAGAAACATAGCCAAAGAAAAATTACCAAAGTACTTAGAAGGGAGGATGAAGTGAAAGGACAGAAAAATACCGGCAAGATTCAGATGCGGAAACGAGGCCAAAGCAAGGGAATACTGGAAAGAAGAGGGAGAAAAAAGATGCAGACTATGTAGAAGGAAAGAAGACCTGAGGCATGTAATAAAAGAATGTGAAATAACGAGAAGACCAAAGGACATAGGAAAAACGTTAAATGAGACTGGGGAAGGTTTAACAGAACTGAAGGCAATGATAGAGAAGAGAAGGGCAAACGACAGGGAGGATGCACAGCAAGGAGGCTAAAAACCAAAGTTGCGATAGTTTTTTAGTCATTAGTTGCTAATTTGTAGTTTCTCGTTTTAGTTTTTAGAGATAAAATAAGCAAGGTAGTGCAATAGAATAGAGTGGAAAAGAGATGTAAGAGATGTAAAACCGAAAGTTCATTCAAAGCCGAAAGGCACGGACTAAGCAATAATAAAATAAAAGAATAATACAAAAGGATCCAACAGACCAACAGGCGATCAACATTGTGTAGTATCAGTGATGTCTAAGGATGCAAAGCCTTTATATTTCCCCCCAAAATAATCAAATTTATCTGCCAAGCAAAGGAAAGAGTAAAGAGAAAAACAAAAAAAAGAGGGAACATTGTAACATTCATCTCGGAACAATGTAAAACCCAGGTCGAACAAGAAATTACTCAGGCTAGAAAAAAAGACCGAATGAAAAAAATCTTTCAAAACCAGGAGCGCACTTAGCAGAGATGAAGAAAATGTAGCAGTGAAAAAATGAAAAATACAACATTCTTCGCTCGGGCTCGTATATTTCGTGATGAACTCTTTATATCACTGAAATCTAAGAAAAAGATGGATTCAATGTATTATATGGCATAGATGGGCACATGAAATTTGCATAAATGTTGAGGGCTGATGGTTTAACTAACTAGCACTGCTCATTAGATTAATTATACGATCTCTTACGTCGTATCGCAACTTATTCCGATTATGTCCATGAAGCGTAAGTTATCTGTAAAATATAATCGTAGCGTTTAGCTTCCTTTCATAGACTTAGCTTATTATAGTTCGTAACGTCGTCGGCTGACTTGGAGCCTACATATTCATGCACACCATCAACAGAATGTTTGGATCTCTCGTAAAGCGTCTTTTAACTGCTTTGCCAACCGATGCACTGATAAGGCGTCCAACACTCACTGCTGAAGTCATCAGGACATGGATTGCATTGGGTGATCGACAGAACGGCGAGTTTTCGAAATTGCATGGTGGTCCCGCGGCCTGCTCTAAGACAGCGTCGAACGATGACACCGCGCTCCTTTCTATCTGGCTAGTCGTCAAGTCACTTCAAGTCCGTTCGAATCTATCAGTTTAAAGAATCGGTGCCAGTGCACTTCGCTGGGCGTGTGTTCTCGTGCGCTTTCGTGGGGAGAAAACGAATTAGAAAAGAGAAAAAAAGGGATAAAAGCCGAAAGAACATTTCTTGACTTGGGCGAATTGCAACGCCCAAAGAACAAAAAAGAATGTAAGACAATTACTGGGGAAAATTAATTTTTATTATAAATTTATAGAAGATACCTGCAAACTCCTGGAACCACTTCATAACTTATTAAGGAAAAATGTCGAATTCATCTGCAATGAAAAATCTGAGAAATCATTTCAGAAGATTAAGGAATATCTCTGTTCAAGTCCGGTCCTAGCGACATATGAGCAAAACAAAGAAATATTCATTTATACAGATGCAAGTGATGATGGTTTAGGAGCCGTTTTAAAACAACCCCAAGATAACGGTATGTTACACCCGGTTGCGCACTTCTCAAGCAAACTGAAAGCAAACAGAATCAATGAGGAAAGCAATCTATCTCGAATGCCCTGCTATTAAAGAAGCGATTCAATATTGGCAACATTACACATGACTGTTGCTTTGCACAGAATGCTTGATATGAAATGAACCTTATAGCGACAGCGTTCGTAATGAGAACTAGCTGCAGTGCGTATATAGTAGCAGATGGGTTCACGAAAATTGCATCAGGTCTAATATGGCGTTCTACGTGCACATCAACTGTAACTTGAACGATACACGTTGCTGAACCGATTAACAAGCGTATCAACTAAAAAATTGTGAAACAGAGATAACAATGAAGTGTTCATAAGTAATCTTAGTTAATATATCTTGAATTTTGTTGCTGCATTTTCGATGATAGCGACTAGTGTTATTTGCAAGAATTGCAAAAGAAAAATTCAGTCTTCTAGAACTAGAAACTGCGGCTTAGGTTCCAAAATTACAATTAAGTGTGAGTACTGGATGAAATTTTTCAACTCATCTCCACTAATTGGCAATGCCAATCCATACCAAAAGTCATCTGAAATAAATCGCAGGATTGTGTTGGCGACTTTTAGAGAGCGGAATGGAACAGATAAATTTATTTTGTGCCCTAATGGATATTTTTCAGTGATTGGCTAACAATAGATACTATGGCTGTACGGAAAATTTACATTCTGCTGTCTTACGGATATATAATCGTCCAATTTCGAGAGCTACCGAGAAAGACAAAAGAAAAGTTAGCGTTTCGGAAGAGAGAATGCCAGGAAAATGAGAGAATTGAATTCTTCGTTCGGGCTTGCCAGACTCCACGGGAAACACAGTAAGAAAGTGCTTGATATAATTGTAAAATCTAGTTTTCTGAATCTTGCAACGTTGCATGGGAGAATAAAACGGGCACAGAACAGTACAATGATTAGTATGAAGGCGACAAAGATAATTGCACTATAAACCATATCAGTGCTGATAAAGTGGAAATTTACGTCATCACAGAAATGTTTATGAGATCAGGAAAGAAACATCATGTCAAGTATAGTACATATATTGGAGATGGAGATAGCGAACCGCATAAAGATATTAATCCATACGAAGACATTGTTGTTTAAAAGAAAGAATATGTTGGTCATGTATAGAAACGAATAGGCACAAAGCTAAAGGATGCCAAATAAGGTTAAGTAAACTGTTTTCGAATAATTACAATAGCGTTTTCACAAAAAGTTGAATTTCTAACTTGAGAAGGACAGACATAATAATTTGTAAATGTCCTAGGAATAGCGAAGAGTATAATCCATGCATGTTTTAAACCAGTTAAAGCTGGATTCCAAGTCACTTTACACAAAGTTCATCTGAAATATAACTTTTGTTTGTAATTGCTTTTGTTTGTATTTGCTTTTTAGATGAATATAATTAAGTGCTGTGGTCAAAACCTGAACCCTCGTCAACATTTTATTGCCGACCTATTAAATTTGTATTTATGAAAGAAAATGTGGCATTGGTTAGGAGAGAAGGTAATAATGGAAATAAATAATCTTTCTTTCAATACATACAATTCAGACAATGATAATATAAAAGTTAACTTTGCATTGCGCTTAGTCTTGTTATACGGTAGCGTTGGTAATATTTTATCAAATATAAATGTCGGTTCAAAATGTTGTACCGGTGGAGAATCTTCAAAGAAAATGAATTCGATAGAAATTATTCAAAAACCTCGTGTGTGCAGATATTTCGGCGTTAGCACGCGAGCTAAGAATTTAATCGTAATTCGACCGTGCCAGTTTGTACTTTCAGGAAGAAAACAACCTTATTGTTCTATGTAAATATTTATAAATCGCACATTAGGCGAACTTGTTTACGAGTTAAGATCCAAAGGTCTCAGCTGTAAGAACCACAAGAAAAGATAAAAGAGACGTACCTTCGGAATTTCAACCTCATAAACGTCGTGAGGTAAACTGTTTTCTTTTTGGGTTCACTCAAGACAGAATATTGGTATCTTACGATCCCAAGAATTATGATCCCATTGATACAAGTGTGTATATAACAAAACAAAAATCGTATATAACAAAAATGAAACGTTATCTTTTCATTTGTAATTTTAAATAACGAATAGGAAAGATAACGCACACATGGAGTTTGTGACCTTCTTTAAATGGTATATTGCATTCCATAATTAAAAGAGAATAAAGAAACGAACTTACCAAAGCACCATAGACAAGAATTTATGAAGTTTTATCTTACTCGGGAGTCAGTTTGCCTGAATATTACAAAATCCATTTACCTTAAATTTCTGGCAACGAAAACTCTTGAAATTTCCTAAAAAAATGAATTTTAACAGACTTTTTTTCAATTTTTTAAATTTTAACAGGCAATTTAATATTTTAACAGATAATTTAACATTGTAACAGAAATAGTAACAAGGGAAAGACAGCATGTGCAAAAATGCGTGAAAGGGCATTTAGAAAAATCGAAATAATTAGAAATATAATTAAAAAGTGAAGAGAAAATATCATGGGTTTCATGCCTGGAGCATAAATGTGAAAAATTTCCGCTTTTGTGACAAATTCTACATCCTTTTCTTTTTTTGTTTAAATTGAGGTGTGCATTGAATTTCATGACAAAATAATATATATTCATATATAAATATCGAAAATAATAATCATTTTCCTTAGTTTATTTATCAAAATGTCATTTCCTTATATTATTATAATACAAAGAATATATATGATGTATAATGCAAAATAAGGATATAAAAATTAAAATTGATTTCACAATTACACTTGAATATGGTATGAAAAGTAAGGTTTGAAAGAAAATTTCAGATACATTGATTTCTGGAGTTATTTAATTGCTTTTCATGTTTAGTTGTAAATTTCCACAATTGGCCAAATTGCAAAATTCATGCCATTGGCATTAAGGAAACAATATAGAGTGTAATAAAAGGAAAACAAGAAAATACAAATTCTGATAGTGAATTTAGTAAAAAATCAAGAAAAAGTAAGACAGACGTTAGGAAATTATAGCAAAATAAAAGAAGCTCAAGAGGGCAGCAGTAACCATAATAATAAGGAAGAAACACAAGAGAAAGGTCACTAAAATAAATTACAAAGTGTAAAGTAGCGGTAGAAGACAAAAAACAACAAGTGGAGCAAAGAAAATAAGTTATGCAATAAAGGAAATGAAGGAATGATTTTAAATCAAACTTTAAATCCTACAGAAAGTACATATAATATTGAAGGGAACAAAGAATATGAAAGACAAATTAAAGAAGGTAAAAAAAATTTATCATCAATTAAGAGAGATTTTATATTATAATAGAAAGATACCAGAATATAGAAAAAGGTAGGAGAAAAGAAAAGAAAATGAGCAGATGAACAAAGCAAAATGGGCAGAAGAAAGAAGCAAACTAACAAAAAAAGTGAGGTAGTAGAAGAGTCAGACAAAATTAAAAGAAGAAAAGAGAGGGAAAATTATTATTATAAAAAGGTTGTAAATAAGAGATAAAGTAGAAGAACCCAAAATGAAATTGAACATAAATAAATTAAACTTTGTTTCAGGGCATCACTCTTTTCTGGTCATTGTTTGTATCTTCTAATGTTATTTCATGAATATGAAGATAAATATGAGAACAAAAAATAACAGTTTTGAGTTTAGCGATCAATTGTTTCACAAGTAGTGCTCAATATATAAATTGATTTGGCAAAGGCAACTTTTGGTATTTTGTACGAGGAGAAAAATATATATAACCCAACTTATATTATAGCGAAAACATTCATGGTATGGACAGAAATTAATGCTTTAATGGTAATCTAACATAAGGACAAAGTCAACCATACACAGTATAGGTATATGGTATAAGAATATGGGTTCTCTACTACTCAACAAGAATAGATAAAACACGAACACATTTCCTAAAAAGAATATTATATATACTGAAATACCATGTAATGCCAGATTATGTAATTAAAAGCAATAAGAATAGTCTTGGAACACAAAATAATAAAATGAGGCATAAACTATATGTTAAAACTGGCAAACATGGGAGAACACATAACTAGACAAGAAAACATTGCAAAAAGTAATACACACATAATAAACCCAAATAGAGTTATGAAGCCGATGGTACAGAAATAATAAATTTAAACTGAACAATAATAGAAGAAATAACACAAATAATTCCTGGATAAAAGAAAGAAAGAATAGAATAATCTACCTATAGTGAAGTATATAAATATGCTAAAAATATAGAAAAAAATAATTAAAGTTACTTACATATGAAACTGCTATTAATAACTAACAGGATAATCAAAGTTAGAGTAGCTGGGAAACAAGAACGATCAGTGAATGCAGAAAATAGCGTAAAATACAAAACAGATGAAAACAAAATGTATAATATGTGTAAGAAAAATATATTGGATAATATTAAGAATTTACAACAAAATTCATTAAAAAACAACTTTCTTTTTCTGACAAAGAAAAATAGTTACGAGGACTGACAAATTTTATTAAAAAGCAAAAGCAGCATTAAGCTAAGATCATTTTATCATAGAAGAATAGCAATTCAGACAAATTCACAAATTATAATAATCTAAGAACAACTTAAGTACTTTGTTATGTTTGTTTTGCAGTAATCAATGAATTTAAAGACTTTTAACATAAGTATAAATATGCCATAAATAATTTTATGTAGAAATAGACATAAATAATATTAGATAAATAGAATTTTTCTTATTGAAATGTGACAGTCTGTAATAAAAGATAAATTAAAAAAGAAAAAATAACTTTAACAAAGAAGAAATTTATAAAAATTTATTCTTAAAAAATTGTGGCCAATCAGATATGTGAAATAAAAGATTATTAGAAGAAACATGATTAGTCTACAAGATCATACGAAAGGAGAAATGAAACATGTAACGTATTCTCTCAACGTACAATTGCGAAGAGATTTATTTACACTGTATTTCATTTCCAAGCTTCTTCGTTTCCACACAGTCATAGCAGTTCAGGACTATTTTATGAAAATTAAGAATTTCGTACATAAAATTATTTGATTTGCAAGACCTCATATATTTCTAAATTACTCACACAAAATTAGTACAGCCTGTGAACAATGCAAACATTAAAAAGAAATAAGCGATACAGTAGCTCAAACAAGGACAAAGGTTGAAATAAGAAATCAAAAATAGCAGTTATTATTCAAATTTGTATGAAAAATCCTTGAGAAATTAAATTCTTCTTTAAATGAAAGACGGTTATGTATATGAAAATAAAAAATGCAGTGAAAATACAAAAAACAAAAGAAGAAAACTGTATTTGTTATTGCGACTTACTGTTGCATGTAGAATAATTTCCATTTCGGTTACTGTACCACCCCTATTATTAAATAGGTTTTGGAGTTCGATATTTAATTGATTCACACAGATTCAGTTTTTATATTCTGTATTTCGCCACCATGTACAGCCATATGAACACACCGAATACTCTCAGATAATTAACACGTGACGGAAGAAGTACCAACTTCGCATGTAGGAACTATTGATTATACCAACATGACATTTATCTCAACAGATTAAACAGTACTGAACTCTATGATGATGCGCTAGCATGATATAATGTCGACGATGAGGTAGCGTTGTTTGCTGATTGGTTATACTTCAGGACTACAAGTGGGACCTCTGTACGGTCGCTGGTTAAATCGGTCACTTTGCGATATGTTTATGAAATCTAAACGTAATTCTTTTGTTAACATTTTCATAATTATACCGCAATTTTAGGTTTAAATAAACAAATATTTAATAATTATTTTAATATCGATTACTATAAATAACGATTATTATAGTGCGAAATTTTATGTGTATATAGTATGTTAAAATATGTAAATGTATGTAAAATAAAATATATAAATGTGTGCATATGCAAAATATATTACATGTGTGTGTACCTACATTAAAATATATGCAAAATATATTACATTTGTATATATATTTGTGTACCTACATTCAAAATATGTAACAGTTATACTTTATATTACGTTATATTTTAGATTACGAATGGTTTTTTTCGTTCATTATGTTCTTTTATTACAATTTAATTGTCAGTTGCAAATCGATTCATAAGATTCATAAGGGAAGGATCTTTTTATTGCAAATAGACTAATGGAAAGTTTTTCTTTAAAATCAATTGCGAATAATAATTTTGAATAAAAACGGAAGAATAAATGTCTTTCCTAAAGGAAGAAAAATGAATAAGTTATGAAAATTTAATAACTAATAAAATTTTATTCGTTATTCCTTATTGACTGTCGATATTAGACCTTGATATTTCGTGTCAGTTATCTCTATCTCTGACATTCAATAACAAAGAACATTTGTTTAGAACCTTACGTCCTCGAGAATGTTTCTAGTCCCATAACAAACAGTTTTTGTAAACAAAATCTTATTGTCCTCGAGAATGTTTATAGTCCCATAACAAACAGTTATTGTAAAGAAAATCTTATTTTTAAAATTACAGTTGCCAGTAGAGACTGCCTAGCGCGGAACAAGTCTCGCTCTGACAAAATAATATTATTATACACATGTATAGCATTACAAATTAGAAATAGAAAAGACATGTACCTCTGTAACTCATAACTTTCTTTGACGAAAATTTATTCCTATTCTAATTATAAAGTTTTTAGTAATAATAATAACAAAATAATGATTCGATGATTGAGTACATATTAACAAAAATGCCCGTATCTGAAATGTTTATTATTTTGAAACTTAGTGAAGTACAATTATTTCATAAAGTTTATTATTCTCGCTTTGTTTCGTACAAAATCAATTATATCTTCGTAATTTCAATTTTCACATAACTTATTCAATGTAATTTCAATTTTCACATAACTTATTCAACTTAAATAATCAATTAGATAGTCTTCCCTGAGACATAGTAGTATGTATATAATTGTTAATTAATTTTAATCTAGAGAAAGTACGCCCTGCAGAGGCGATTGGAATAATTAGTAATATTCTTAAAGTAACATAAAATTGGAAAA
This sequence comes from Bombus impatiens, assembly GCF_000188095.3. Lineage (NCBI taxonomy): Eukaryota > Metazoa > Arthropoda > Insecta > Hymenoptera > Apidae > Bombus > Bombus impatiens. Next base: position 10,377 of record NT_176448.1, read on the forward strand.
TAAGTCCTTAATTTTATATATCATATTCGAACATTGCATTGGTGTTATATACAACAAATTTTTACTGTATATGTCACAAAATATTTTTATTTCATTAAGCACGTCTGTTACGCCACGAGGCTTACAACAGGCTGTATTTTCTAACCGTCGCTCGCGGTCCTACAACATCGCAGACGGATCGTCGCGGCTGCCCGGCTGGTGTTTAATCGGTTCCTCCGCTTTCATATTTTTTAGTATTGTTATATTATATAAAAATCTGAATGGTACAGAATCATGCTCAATGCTCAATTTCATGATCCTTTCTCCGATTGAAAATATTCTCTGATCAGTCATAACTAGAAAGTGCTTTTTGAAAAAGATAACTTCGGTGTTATGCGAACGTGTATCTCCGCTTCATAGGCATAACAAATTTTCGTTTTCTTAATACGACGTCTTAAAAATTTAATGAAATGTCATTATTAGAGCAGGTGAATCTGTCGAAGAGATACTTGCTCATCGATTTCGATGCCCTTGAAATATATCGTGAGATCATGATTCTGAACATTTTCTTATAGATACGAATGCTCGGTCTTAGTTTTCGTTATATTCATGCAAAAGCATGTTTGGTATCATAAACATATAAATCCTTTTTTCATATTTTATATAAAATTAAGAGAATAATGCTTGACATCTTATTTGTAAATAAAATAGTAGACGGTATTATTTCTTCTTATAATGTCAACCAGCAATTTTCTCTTAATGTCCCTTTAAGATGTCTTAAAACCAACAATTTATTCTACACCGGTCAACACATATTGCTTTAATCGTGAGCTAAATCATGCTAACTCCTTTTATTCGCAGATAGATCAACTTTAACAAATCACAGTCTCCTTAAAACACTTGCTGGAACGTTTATTTTAATTTATTTGTATGCTTGTATCTATATTTAATATGTCGGAGATAAGAGGACACCGGTGCCTTCCCTCTGAAACCTCGGGAAAATCCATAAAAACATTGTAATTAAAATCTACAGTTGTAACTAAACGATTTGCCGTCATTCTAACCAATTG
>NT_176448.1:12454-13428 GCF_000188095.3 Bombus impatiens
CTATGGTAATCGTATTTGCACTAGCCAATGTCTTCTCTATTGCATAACGACGACGTGTAATCCAAACGAAGATTCGCTTTACGCCCCTAACCCTAATTTTAATGTACACCCGACAAATATATATATTATTTCTGGCATATATATGTCGGGATCACATTATGATTAGGGTTAGGTGTGTGTAACGAATCTTCATTTGAATTAGTCACTGTTGTTATGTAATAGAAAAGATATTTACTAGTGCAAATATGATTATTACAGAATTTGACAAGTAGCCGTAGTAATTAGATACTCCAGATGCTAATGACAATGATGTGAGATCGGACGAGAACGAGTGCACTCAACGTGGTATGAGAGTTGGCTGAAGTAAGTAATTTTGTTACTTCCTCTTAATATTCAAGAAAAGAAGAATATTAAAAAACAGATGTATGTAAAAATGAGAATGATACCATGTATGGTAATAGTCGCGTAGTACTAAAGCATTTCTTTTTTTCGATACTTATGTAATATCGTGATATAATATATTTACAAGGAATGGATGATACAGATGTTAAATGGACAGAAAAAGACGATTGTTGTTCAACCTGAGCTATTCACACCAAACGTACAGAAAACAGCACAACTAAATAATTAGATAACGACTCGACTTTCACAAAATGCAATCAACACTCTCTCGGCAACGCCACTCTCTCTCGGTAACGCCACTCGCAAGCTCTGCTTCTCCGCTCGCACACTGCTTCTCCACTCGCACGCTGCTTCTCGACTCGCACGCTGCTTCTCGACTCGCACGCTGCTTCTCGACTAACTCTCTGGCCGTTGTAGGATTCTCTTATCTTTTGCTAGACCCACCGTACACGTGTTCTGCAGACGCTCGTGGCCAGGGTCACGTAGGTCTTTTCTACGAAACTGTGCACTTGAAAAGACCGATGACACATAGATGGACCCGACGGCGCCTCGGCTCTCGCGCCATTGTTTAT
>NT_176448.1:13583-14734 GCF_000188095.3 Bombus impatiens
GGAAGCGAGGTGTGCGCGGGTCCTTCCTTCGGTACTGCTTCGCACGCTTTCTTCTTTTCTTGTAATTTCGCAGGTTCTCTTCTAGCTTACCTAATTTTCGTTCGGCTAGGATACAGTCAAGACACTTGGATACCACGTGTTCGACCTGTTCGCGTAACCCCTTGAACCACAAGTCCTTCTTGACCATAGCTTCTGTTTTGGTAACCCCGAAATGCCCGTGCTCGTGCGCTTGCCTGACTACTTGAGTCCGTATCGCCTTCGGTACTACTATTAGCTCATCGTCCTTACACTCCTTACACAAAATATCGTTTCTTACTACATACCCATCGGCCTGACTGCACGTTGCGGCGTCCAAAATCCTACGGACTTCAATGTTCTTGTTCTGTGCCCTACTCAACCGTGCAATCAGCCCGTCTTCACTCTCCGTTACATACATAGTGCTCGGCAGGAGGTTTCTACTCAGAGCATCCACATGCTGCATGCTTTTACCTGGATTATGACACACCTGATACTTAAACTCGTCTAGTAACAAGGCCCATCTGGCTACACGCACACACAAATCTTTCTTTCTAATTACAACTATGGGACTTGCATATTCTGAGTTTGACGGTTTTATTATGCCTTCATTTGTCTATAATTCCATCAACTCGTCCACCTCTTTTTTCTTCGAAGGCGCCAATATTCGCGGCCTTCGAACCACAGGTTTGTCACTCTTTAAACCGATTTTTGCCGTTATCCCAACGTCCCGCTTTTTCTCCGGCCTATACCCCCTAACGATATCGCGAATCGCTTCCTAAGGATATCGCGACTCGCTTCACGATAATGCGGTTCCTGTACGTGGGGTACGTTAGGTCTGTTTCGTCAGTCTGTTCTACCACGTTAATTCTAAACACATCCGGCACGTCTTTGTTAGTCTGTTCGTCAAGCCGCAAGAAAGTCACTTCGCCTCGTTTAACCCGTAACTCTACCTGATCCAGAAAATCAGTGCCTAACAACAGGCCGTGCTTCGTCAATATTTTGTTGGAAACAACGTGTAAAGCGATTGGCAGTTTATACCCATCAACCATCATTACCTTGGTGAATTCACCCCATGTCTCATTGCCAGCGGAACTAAGACCGTCGAACTTAAGCCTGCATTTACCTAGCGGTGG
>NT_176448.1:16882-17998 GCF_000188095.3 Bombus impatiens
GTGTATTCCACCTTTGCTTCCTCCTCCATGTCCACATGGCTGGCTATTTCGAGCATGCGATACATGTAAGCCAAACATGCTTCATCACTCTCCTTTTTTGTTTCTTCCAGTTTCTGATGTACTTGCCTACCTTTTTTGTTTCTTCAAGTTTCTGATGTACTTGCCTACTGTTGACTTTCCTCGAAAATTCTTTCACTAGCCCCCTCTTCAACTCATGCCAAGTCCTGGTATGACACTCGAAGCTCGCAAATATTTTCGCTGACCCCTTCAGCAGCTTCCTCGCGTAGACTGCCTTCTGCCCATCCGACCACATGCACGTATCAGCGACTTCCTCGAACGACTCGAACCATCGTTCGACATTTTCACCTTTGTTGCCACTGAACATCGTTCGACATTTTCATCTTCGTTGCCACTAAACGACTCTAATGCATCTTCGACGTCTGTAAAACTCAGTGTCGAACCAACACATGCCCTTCGACAATATTCATCACGGTCCTGATACACCCTTCGCGTACCTCTCTTGTATCCTCTTGCATTTTTTTGTCATCTTCATCCTCACTTTCGTCGTCGCTTTCTTTTTCATCCTCTTGCATTTTTTTGTCATCTTCATCCTCACTTTCGTCGTCGCTTGCTTTTTCCGACGATGTGTCATTACCATCCATGGCCGCTTGTAGCCGTGCGCGTAATTCTACTTTTATTTCCGTCGTTTTTAAACCCAAACTAGCGAGGCGCTCCTTCAACTCCTTCGTATTCATTTTCTCAAAATTTTCATCTTCGTTACAATCACGCTCAGCTCTCTGTACATTTCCTAAATCTCGTTGACCGGTTAGCTCTTCACCGCCCGTCGATCTCTTAGGATACGATTGTCCAGCCCTACACGCCCGATTCAGCCTTGCAATCAGCACTGACCTCGCACCCGATATAGGGAGGTTCATTCGCGCGAGCTTACTCCTCTCCTCAGCTCCTCCAGCGTCGAACCTTCTTCACCCGACAATCGTTCGTCCCCAACGTTTGCCATTTTTCATACTACACAAACTTAAACAGCCAACGATATCGTCTTTTATCGCACCGCGTACCGGTAAATTCACAACTAGCTCGAATAGCTCTGTTAAACCG
>NT_176448.1:18350-21356 GCF_000188095.3 Bombus impatiens
CACACGTGTTCTGCAGACGCTCGTAGCTAGGGTCACGTAGGTCTTTTCTACGAAACTATGCACTTGAAAAGTCCGATGACACATTGATGGACCCGACGGCGCCTCGGCTCTCGCGACATTGTTCATGGTTCGCCCGATATCTCTTAGGCTTTTTGTCCACGATACTACACTTATATTATAGATTATTAAAAATAGATTATTAAGGAAAGCAGAAAAAAATTGGAAAGTAAAAAAACCAATACCACACATAGTTCCCAAGCGGTCAACCATCTAAGTATCATCCGTGCCTGTGTAGCGTTACTTGACTTTTGTGATCAAACGAAAACGAGTGCATTTTTAATTTTAATTATAACGTTTATTGCCCAAAGAAATACATATTTTGTATATAAGACCTAAAATTTTTACTATATCGAATGCTTTTTCAAGGTAGGCGGCTACTCGTTGCTTTGCAATGGGAGCCCACTAGATGTCTGACGTTAGTTTATTTATTGCGTGCAGTGTGGAATGTTTGTGTCGGAAACCGATTTGATTGTGTCAGATTACGTTGTTTTTTGTGCGGAAGGAGACTAGGGGGTTGTTTATGACTATTTCGAATACTTTGCTTATGTTGGATAGGAGGCGTATGGGTCGCCTTTCGTATGAGGCGTATTTGTCTTTGTTTCCGCGTCTTCTTCTTTTATTTTGCACTTGCCTGGTCAATGCGGCTCAATGTATTTTACGCATCGATAATTAAGGTTACAGTTTTGTGAGGTATGACATAACAGTTGTGGCATTGCGTCATGTAATTCTTTCTAATCTTTCCCCATTTTACCCTAAAGTAATTCAGACGGCTAATTTTTGGTAAGTTACTAATATTGCTATGAGGGGATACTTGGACTATGTAGATTGGGAGCAGTACGTTGTTATCTATTGATTTTTTATTGAGATGCGTGAAACTTTTTTGAATTGGACGTCGGACATTTATAATACTTGCAACTCAACGAGTATTTCTATTCTATCTCAGAGATTTATTATTTACATATGTATATAGGAATATACATAGGTACTGAATTAAATCATAGATAAACATATGATAATGAGTGGACTTGTAGAAAAACTACTTCCCCTTCGATTTCAATGGGTTTTGAATATATTGTAAAATTCAACATACTGAATAATTTTTTCCCATATAACCGGCGATCGGCCTTAGTATCTGAGATATTCGCAAATAACTGTCGATAGTACTATAGTGTAGTCAGCCTATAGTTGTGTGTCTGAGGCAGCGTATGGGTCAGCATTGGTTGCCCAAATCCACCACAAATCTATCTCTTATCTTCTGTTTATAATATATATAAACGAGAATTGACCTAACTCAATGTCCCGTGCACAACTGCATAGGTTGTAAGAAATGTCTATTGTAAACCAATTAAATGTAAATGCCATCAATGTATTGCGTTCGGGTTAGTCTTTTTAATAGTTTGCTTGAAATAAAAACAAGTTAATTATACAAATACTGAACGAATTGATAATTTATATTATTTTTCGAAATAGAACAATTATTATTTTATGCCAATCATTTCGCGTGTAACATACGAGTGCACTCAAAGTTCTCACTCTTACCTCTTTTCTAACCTTATCTTTTGTAATTATTGCGGCATTTACATGCGTTTAGTATCCGCTGGATAAACACTTCTCAAGCTTGTCGAAAGCGCGGCCCCTTTCCCCCACAGTAGTTACATGACAATAATTTTATCTGCACTAAAGTTTGTCGATTCGCGGAAAAATATGTCGGAGAAGGGTCAGGAATAAGGTTGTGGGCGTTTCATAAATCTTTATTGGAATCGGCCATCGTCGTGTTATAACGAAGGTACGGTCTGTTAATACGAGTATAGATGCTACCGACTCGACAATCAACCGCGGCGGTTGGACACTCGCGATACTAGTGATGTTGGTCTTAGGTTCAATAACGAATCCGCGGTCAACGAGATGATAGATGTAAGTGCTCACAAAAATCTAAGTCGGACTCTTTGCGAAAACGTGGAATATCCACCGAGTGTACAGACTCTAAGTAACTCGCTAATACGACCTCACGAGAGAATGACTCTCCGCCGCGATGATGCTGCAGAGGAAAACTATGATGGGGTGTGTCTGAGGACACGAGATCATCGGATTCGTCGAGGATACCCTTCGTTCAAAAGGTGAGGGAATTTGGCGTTACTGCTAATTGGTCAATCTCCATATCGGTGGTTAGAAAAAGATGCTAGTCGCCCTCGAGGGAAAGTTGCTAGTCGTTCGTTGAAAAATAGGCCTCTCCTATCTTTCCATAGCTGGGACAAAGACTGTTTGTTTGAAGGACTTTAGTGAACTAAATTCTAAGATTTATGACGGGCCCTCAGACTAGCTGAACAATTTTTTTTTATTTATTTATTTGGATTTTACAATTTGTCCAGTAGGACATTTGGTAAAATATTATAGCGGTATGCTAATATAACATGTGGGTGGCTACCCCCAGCGGGGTACCATCATCGTGTTTGTTAGGTTATGTCCTTTGTGAGATCTGTTGGGTGTTTCCTTTTTAATCTTCTTTTTATGCTTGATGTGTCGACCGTTTCCGCTGCCAGCCGGTTTGGGTGCGTTGCTATTCTTTCTCCGTACTTTCTTGCACTTTTGTTAATCTCCTCCTTAACCGTTGGTATTCCCAGGTCTTTCCGAATGTTCTCGTTCCTAACGTACCATGGCGCGTTTACTACTGTTCTGAATATATTTTGGTTATATGGCTCATTGCTGCTGTTCCCCATAGAGCTTTTCTGTACGTCCAGATTGGTTTTATGACCATTTTATATATTTTTAGTTTGTTTTCTATGCTTAGTTTAGATTTTCGACTTGTTAGCCAGTACATTTGTCTCTTTGCCATCTGTATTTTGTCTATTGTTGCTTTAATATGCTGTTTCCATGTGAGTCGTGAATCTAAGTGGAGTCCTAGGTATTTGACTTGCCTTGTTTGTATTATGTGTGTGCCGTTTAGTA
>NT_176448.1:21812-24400 GCF_000188095.3 Bombus impatiens
CGTTCGGCGACTGGCTGTCGCCTCGAGCCCAAGCTCATCATCACAGCTCGCGAACAATTACTATCGGATTGAATAACTACAATTGTTTAATTGCAGCTATAGTAGACTCTAGATTACAATGGTGCGGGATTATCCAAAATTCCAAAGGCTCCGGTGTTCTTTCATCTCCGACGAATATATCGAAAACTAAATTGAGAATGCGATAATCACAAAACTATCAATTTATATTATTTTAAATATAATTATTCTGTACGTCTTTCAAATTTATTTGTGAAATTAGGAGTATTTTAAAAAATAAAGAACAAAATAAAAGATTCTGTTACATTGAGCCGCTTAATTGAGCTTAATTACTAAATAAGTTCGGATTATCCTTTTCTCTTCCTTGCTCTAGTTTTTCCTCGGTCCTGTCGTTTTCGACGAGCTGATCGATCGTCATAATGACATTAACAAATTAATATCTTATTCGACAATGATAACGGATTTCTTTTCATTAGAAAATCGATTGGCTGTATTTACAATCAGAACATCAGCATTTTCTTTGGTCTGATTGGTTACAAACCCAACAATGTGAAATTCACCATGAAGCATGAAGATAAATTTGCATTTAATTTCATCGTTTGAAAAAAAAATTGTCTTTTGAACGAGGCATTTTCCCCTTACGAAAAAGCTTTGTTGCTTTTGTACAAGAAGAACTGTTTTCATCGGAATGGTTATCCAAAATAATAATTTGAAAAAACATTCTGTATAATATAAATGTGTATATCTGTACTGTAATATCGTGATATAATGTGTTTACAAAGGAATGGAAGATAGAAAAGACGATTGTTGTTCAACCTAAACTATTCACGCCAAACGTACAGAAAGCAGCACAACTAGATGATTAGAATACGACTCCACTCTCCCAAAACGCAATCCACAAAACGCAATCAACATTCTCTCGGTAACGCCACTCGCAAGCTCTGCTTCTCCGCTCGCACGCTGCTTCTCGACTCGCACTCTGCTTCTCGACTCGCACGAGCATTCTCGACTCTCACTGGCCGTTGTAGCATTCCATTGTCTTTTACCAGCCCCACCGCCCAGGCCCACCGCACACGTGTTCTGCAGACGCTCGTGGCCAGGGTCACGTAGGTCTTTTCTACGAACTATGCACTTGAAAAGACCGATGACACATTGATGGACCCGACGGCGTCTCGGCTCTCGCGACATTGTCTATGGTTCGCCCGATATCTCTTAGGCCTTTCGTCCACGATACTACAGTACTATATGCGAATTCACCGCTAATCTACATCGACCCATTATCACCTGTTCTATGGTCGTAACTGACCATATACCAAATCAGTGTTCTATTCTTCGAATGAATTTCTGGTTTTTGCGAACATCCATAGTAAACTTGAATTCGAGTAGTATGACTTTTAGTTGTCATACCGCAAAGTCGAATATCATGAGTTCAAATAGGCTTTATGATTGTTTTATGTAGCGATAGTTTATTTTCTGGTAATAGTTCACCAGTACTACAGTACTGAATGTACAGCAGTGTAGAAGAATGTCTACAGTGAGTCAGTACATTTCCTTCCTTTTGAGTCTGATTTGCTCGATTTCTTTATTTATGTGTTGTTTCCAAACAAATTTGTCTGGATGTAGATGGTCCGGGCAAGGACCTGACTATCTAACTGTTTTGATTTGCTGTATGATGTAGTGGTTGAGAATGATAAGAGGTGTGGTACCTTTCCTTAATGTGAATATAATGAGGTTGCATTTGCCCGTATTTTCAGTTTATTTCTATTTATTTCGCCGCTGCTCGAGTATTTCAATGTGAGTTTGTAGCTGTAGCTACATTAGAGTAGGTTCTAATTTATTTTATATAGTGTCGTACAGTGGCAACTATCTACTTGCCAAGTCGCGTTACAGGAAAAAACCTGGGTGCACAAGAAATTACTTTGAACCCCGAGATAGGTGGGCTGATATAGTCGGCTGCCCGAAAGTTCCATTATAATATTTCCGAATTAAACATAATAGGATTTGGAAATATTGCGCTATAACGGTTTGTGAACAATATAAAGGAATAACGATAATGTGTAGGTCAAGGTGGGTGTAGGTCGTAAGATAAAGGATAGTGTAGATAAATATGACAAGGTATATTTATAAACAAGTTATTTACTATAAATTATTTAATATGTATACAGGCCAGTCGTATTATAGCGATAGTTAGAGTCAAATTATTAATTTTAATTTTTTATCGTAGTTAATATTATGTTGGTTGTGGCCATGATGAAGGCGAATCAGGATAGTCCTGGCCGAGGTCGGTGGTCTGGACCTATAACAAATAATATCAATATTAATATAGCAAATAAATATCATAAACATTGATATCATTTGTAAGGGGATGCACTTTGAGCATAGTGAATTTATGTTGAACAGTTTTTAGGTACTAGATTGAAATTAGATAATAATTTTGTTACTTATGTTATAGATTTACCCGTTAATTTTAAGGAGATGTAATTGTTCAGGCGCCGTTAATTTATTGGATATGTTGCCCTAAACCAGGATATTTAAATTTTAGATTGTATATTGTATTGATAGGAAGTATT
>NT_176449.1:0-2271 GCF_000188095.3 Bombus impatiens
ACCATATAACGTAATACGTTATAACTTAATTCTATGTAATGTCATACATTATAGCGTTATACTATATAACGTAGTACGTTATAATGTTGCACTGCCTAACGTAATACGCTATAACGTTATACTATATAAGGTAATACGTTATAACGTTATTCTATAAAACGCAATACGTTATAACGTTATACCATATTTCGTAATACGTTATAACGTTATTCTATGTTACATCATACGTTATAACGTTACACTATATAACGTAATACGATATAACGTTATACTATATCACGTAATACGTTATAACGTTATTCTGCGGAACGTCATACGTTCTAACGTTACACTATATAATGTAATACGTTATAATGTTATACTATATAACGTAGTACGTTATAACGTTATTCCATGAAACGCAATACGTTATAATGTTATACCATAATACATAATACGTTATAACGTTGTACCACATAACGTTATACTATATAACGTAATATGGTATAGCGTTATACTATATAACTTAATACGGTATAACGCTATACTATATAACGTAATACGGCATAACGTTATACTATATAACATAATACGGCATAACGTTATACTATATAATGTAATACGGTATAACGTTGTTCTGTATAACGTAATACGGTATAACGTTATACTATATAACGTAAGACGTTATAACGTTATACTATATAACGTAATACGTTATAACGTTATACCATATAACGTAATACGTTATAACGTTATTTTGTGGAACGTCATACGTTATAACGTTACACTATATAATGTAATACGGTATAACGTTATACAATATAAAGTAATACGTTATACGGTTATACTATATAACGTAATACGTTATTACATTATTCTATATAATGTAATACGTTATAAAGTTATACTACATAACGTAATACGTTATTACGTTATTCTATATGTCCTATAACGTTATACTATACAACGTAATACGTTATTACGTTATTCTATCTAACGTAATACGTTATAAAATTATACTATATAACGTAATACGTTATAACGTTATTCTATGTAACGTAATACGTTATAATAATATACTACTTAACGTAATACGATATAACGTTATACTATATAAGGTAATACGTTATAACGTTTTTCTATAAAACGCAATACGTTATAACGTTATACCATATTTCGTAATACGTTATAACGTTATTCTATGTAACATCATACGTTATAGCGTTACACTATACAACGTAATACGATATAACGTTATACTATATCACGTAATACGTTATAACGTTATTCTGCGGAACGTCATACGTTCTAACGTTACACTATATAATGTAATACGTTATAATGTTATACTATATAACGTAGTACGTTATAACGTTATTCCATGAAACGCAATACGTTATAATGTTCGTTATACTATATAACGTAATACGGTGTAACGTTATACTATATAACGTAATACGGTATAACGATATACTATATAACGTAATACGGTATGACGTTATACCACATAACGTAATACGTTATAACATTATACCATACAACGTGATACTTTAGAACGTTATACTATATAACGTAATACGTTATTACGTTATGCTATATAACGTAATACGTTATAACGTTATTCTATGTAACGTCATACGTTATAGCGTTACACTATATAACGTAATACTATACTATATAACGTAATACAGTATAACGTAATACGGTATAACGTTATACTATGTAACGTAATACGGTATAACGTTATACTATATAAGGTAATACGTTATTACGTTATTCTATCTAACGTAATACGTTATGTAGTTATACTATAAAACGTAATACGTTATAACGTTATACCATATTGCGTTATACTATATAAGGTAATACGTTATAACGTTAGACCATATAACTTAATACGTTATAACTTAATTCTATGTAATGTCATACGTTATAACGTTATACTGTATAACGTAATACGGTGTAAAGTTATACTATATAATGTAATACGTTATAACGTTATTCTGCGGAACGTCATACGTTCTAACGTTACACTATATAATGTTATACGGTATAACGTTATACTATATAACGTAATACGTTATAACGTTATACTATACAACGTAATACCTTATTACGTTATTCTATCTAAGGTAATACGTTATAAAGTTATACTATATGTCGGAGATGAAAGAACACCGGAGTTTGTAATTGAACAATTGTAGTTATTCAATCCGATTGTAATTGTGCGAGAGTTATGATGACGAGCTGGGGCTCGAGGCGACAGTCAGTCGCCGAACGTAGCCGCGGTTA
>NT_176449.1:2863-8172 GCF_000188095.3 Bombus impatiens
AGAACACCAGAGCCATTGGAATTTTCGATAATCCCGCAACATTGTAACCTAGAATCCACTATAGCTGTAATTGAACAATTGTAGTTATTCAACGCGATTGTAATTGTCCGAGAGTCGTGATAATGAGCTTGGGCTCGAGGCGACAGTCAGTCGCCGAACGTAGTCGCGGTCACGGGGTGAACGCTTTGTCTAACAAAGGCATGGAATAATTCTAGAGCTCTCCTTAAAAAGGAAATAGTTGTAACACTCGACGGTAAACATTCCAACGGTCTCTATCTCGTAGCTCGCCACACGCAGACCCTATTCTTCGAGTAAGATGATTGCCAGATGTTGATGCGTCTCCGCAGTACATGTTCGGCTAGCTCGAGGGCCCGTTATAAATCTTAAGATTTAGTCAACTAAAGTCCTTCAAACAGACAAACAGTCTTTGTCCCAACTACGGGAAAATAGGGGAGACTTATTTTTCAACGAGCGTCGTCTCCCACTAGCAACTAACCACCGATATGGAGATTGACCAATTAGCAGCAACGCCAATTTCCCTTACTTTCTGAACGTAGGCATTTCTCGACGAATCCGATGATCTCGTGTCCTTAGACACACCCCATTATAGTGTTCCTCTGTGGCATCATCAGGACGGGAAAGGCATTCTCGCTCGCGAGCTCACTGATGAAAGGAGTAATACTTTACGACCAGTGAATATTACGCATCCGACTTGGATTTTGGGAGTACGTTCATCTATCATCCCGTCGACCGCGGATTCGTTATTGAACCTAGGATCATTGTTATTAGTTTCTCGAGAAACTAACTACCACGACTACTTGTCCGGTTCTATAATAATCGTATTTGCACTAGTCAATGTCTTCTCTATTGCATAACGACAACGTGTAACCCAAACGAATATTCGTTTCACGCCCCTAACCCTAATTCTAATGCAAACGCGACATATTAAACGTAATACGTTAGAACGTTATAACATATAGCGTTATACTATATAACGTAATACATTATAACGTTATACCATATAACGTAATACGTTGTAACTTAATTCATGTAATGTCATACGTCATAACGTTATACTGTGTAACGTAATACGGTGTAACGTTACACTTTATAATGTAATACGTTATAACGTTATTCTCTCTAACGTAATACGTTATAAAATTATACTATATGGCGTAGTAAGTTATAACGTTATACTATATAACGTAGTACGTTATAATGTTACACTGCCTAACGTAATACGTTATAACGTTATACCATATAACGTAATACGTTATAACGTAATTCTGTGTAACGTCATACGTTATAACGTTACACTATATAACGTAATACGGTATAACGTTATACCATGTAACGTAATACGTTATGACATTATACCATAAAACGTAATACTTTATAACGTTATACTATATAACGTAACACGTTATAACGTTATACTGTATAACGTAATACGTTATAAAATTATACTATATAACGTAATACGTTATAACCGCATACCATATAACGTTATACGTTATAGTATAACGTAATACGTTATTACGTTATTCTGTCTAACGTAATACGTTATAAAATTATACTATATAACGTAATACGTTATAACGTTATAGTATATAACGTAGTACGTTATAACATTATACTACATAACATAATACGTTATAGTGTTGTACTACATAACGAAATACGTTATAATGTGTTACTATATAACGTAATAAGTTATAACGTTGTCCATAACGGAATACGATATAACGTATTACTGCATAGCGTAATAAGTTATAATAATTTGCTCTATAACGCAATATGTTATGGCGTTATACAATGCTACGTTACAATATATAGCATAATACGTTATAACGTAATACTACATGACGTAACACGCTATTAGGTTTTACCATATAACGTTATACTATATAACGTAGCACGTTGTAATGTTATACTGAATAACGTTACACTATACATCGTATTATGTTATAACGTAATTCTATATAAACTATTTCGATATAACTTTATACTATATAACATAATACGTTATAGCATTATACTACATAGCGTAATACGTTGTAATATTGTACTATACAAAGTATTACTTTATAACGATATACAATTCAACGTTATTCTATATAACGTAATACGTTGTAGCTATTATACTACATAACGTAATACGTTATAACGTTATACACTATGACGTTATACTACATAACGTAATTCGTTATAACGTTATAGTCTATAATGTAATACGTTATTACATTATACAATGCAACGTTATACTATATAACGTAATACGTTTTAACGTTATACAATGCAACGTTATACTATACAACGTAATGCGTTATAACATTATACTACATATCGTAATACGTTAATATCTTGTTCTATATAACGTAATGAGTTATAACGTTGTACAATGCAACGTTATGCTATATAACGTAATACGTAGTAACGTTATAGTCTATAACGTAAAACGTTATAACGTTATACAATGAATCGGTATACTATGTAATGTAATACGTAATAACGTTATACAATGAAACGTAATATTATATAATGTAATACGTTATAACGTTACACAATATAACGTTATACTGTATAACGTAATACGTTATAACGTTATACAATGCAACGTTATACTATACAACGTAATGCGTTATAACATTATACTACATAACGTAATACGTTATAGCATTATACTACATAGCGTAATACGTTGTACTATTGTACTATACAAAGTATTTCTTTATAACGATATACAATGCAACGTTATTCTATATAACGTAATTCGTTATAACATTATGCTACATAACGTAGTACGTTATAATGTTGTACTATATAACGTAATACGTTATAGCATTATACCACATAACGTAATACGTTATGACATTATACTACATAACTTAATACGTTATAAAATTATACTATATAGCGTAATATTTTATAATCTTGTTCTATATCTCGTAATATGTTCTAACGTTATACAATATAACGTTATACTACCGAAAATTTTCTCGGTTTAAAAATTCGGCCTTGCGGACATTTTACCAAAGAAGGGCGCACTTAGTTTTGCGAATTGGCGATATCGTAACTAATAGAGGGGAAAAATATAAAAGTGTGGGAATACAACGATGTTAATCGCATACAGATGAGGTGATTGATCGTACGGATTCTTCCCTTCGTTGGGCATCGCTATCCCCATTAGCGTGCATTCCTGAGATGTACCACGTGTGCGCTCTTTGGAGAATTTGGCGGAAGGCACACAGGTCACACTCATTACTGCATACAGAGTGGGTTTCTAAACCTTTTCAAGGGCCTTCGGTCACTAAGCCAGTCAGTCTGAGAATAACTAGCCAACTGTCTACATTCCAGAACACACACTTATAATTCTTGTAATAATTGTTTAATAAATATCACATTATATTGTTTCAACACAAACATTGTGTCTTCCACAGAATATTAATCTTAATTCCAAGATTAAATTCTAACAAAAAGTATGCTGGATACCATCCCATATTTCGTATTCAGGGAAACGAACAACTAGATGAGGCAACGAAACTAACGGCTAACATCAGGGAACATAATAAAATGTTGTACTTCGTCGCATTAAATTATATAAAATTTGCAATCCGGATATTATTCTAAAGTCACTAATTGTTTTCGATATAATTCTTCTTTTGTATCGAACTGAATCGTTTGGGTTTTGGAATCTGGTTAGTTTGTTTGAATGTTGAAATGTCTTATTCTTGGAAAAAAAGCGAGGCGTAGATTTAGAAATAGATACGACACTCTCGGTTATTATAGTAATCATAGAATATGGTGTAAAAGGAGAATAATAATAATAAATAATAGTGACAAGGCGAGGTGTTAAAAATTTCATATAAAAAGGGAAGAATTAGTATAGTTCCCCAGATGGATATTAAATTAAATGTATAGATGAAAGGAGGCCGGGGTAGAGATCGCGCAAGTGTATTTATAGAGGATACGCGCAACTAATTAACGGTACCTCTTAATGCTTTGGTACGCAGCTTTTTCAAGACAGAATTGTGAAATTGTCGAAACATTACCGTTAACTCGTTCCAGTTATTAATTTATATGTATATATTATTGCAAAATCAGAATGTAAACTGAACAGTTCGTACTAAGGTTTGGATTTACATATACATATAAATTAAATTTGTTATAAAACACTACTGCGCGATATAACTGTAAAGAAATGCCATTGCATAATAAAAGAGAATTATTAATTTATACGGTACTAAGAATGTAGTGTAACGTGATCTGCATGAAAAGTTGGAAATTATTCTGGAGAACTATCTGGACTGGAGGCAACTTCAAAAGACCGTTTCAGACTTTTAATGATTTGCTATACTCTTTAGCCCTCTTCGTAAAATAAACGGGATAATACTGTTATCCTCGTCTTCGGAACAAAAGGGGATGCTTTTTTTTTGTAAATGAAGTGGACATGTAAATTTACACGTTTTACGACAGTTTGCTCAGGAAGAAGCAATATTCGTTTTAAAAAATGTTTGTTTTCGCTTCTAGATAATTGATGTTTGGTTAATATTGGATAATAAAAAAAGAAAAAGTTGAAAGTTTTTGCGCTTGTTTCTTCGTACTTTTTTTATGTACTTAAGAAATATATTAATCACGTGGCTGTTATTGTTGATTATGAAAATAGAAGAAATATAAAAGTAAAAATTAATGATTTCCGAAAAGAGCTACTAATATGAGATCCTGTTTGAAATTGAGACTGAAATCTAAAACCGTAATGTGGAAAGTGACGCATTTTCTTGCCCTTTTAAGGCAATTTGTACACACGAACAGAGGCAGCATTAAGGGGGTATTTTGGTTTAGAGGCATGAGTTTCGGGCGATTTTTGAAGCTCTGTACAAGCGAAACAAAAAATATTTTTGTTATTCTTCATTTTAGCATTTGTTTATTGATATTTCGAGATTACGTAAAAATTCACTGAAAAAAACTCAATATTTAAAAAGTTATGAGCTGGCAAAGTGGGTGTTGCCAAAAAAATGGGGTGTTGTGGCGTGCATGATATCAACCCTTCTGGTCATTTGAAACAAAAAATGCGAACGGATTCCTAATTAGTATGGATGCCGCTATCGTCTGAACCTTGGAAAAGTCAATACAACATTTTTTCACAAAATGACGGCCGTTTGAAAAAAAGTTTTTTATTTCGCACGTTTTTTTTTGACAATTCCAAACGTTTAAAAAATAGTAATATTAAAGATTTTGAGCTGAGCGTGGTCCGGACGATAGAGGAGTATATAAGGAATATTCAGACCAAATTTAAAATAAATCGGTTC